>NC_136981.1:22566488-22819546 GCF_032717465.1 Coenobita brevimanus
GAGAGGATCAGTAGGATGGAAGTTGTAGAAGCAATGAAGAAAGTCAAAATGGGGAAAGCCCCAGGAATTGATGGAGTGTGTGGTGAAATGCTGAAGCATGGGGGATAGATAGTAGTAGAATTGATGTGAGAGATGTGC
The DNA here is from genome assembly GCF_032717465.1 of Coenobita brevimanus. Classification (NCBI taxonomy): domain Eukaryota; kingdom Metazoa; phylum Arthropoda; class Malacostraca; order Decapoda; family Coenobitidae; genus Coenobita; species Coenobita brevimanus. Next base: position 22,566,627 of record NC_136981.1, read on the forward strand.
AAATTGGCCTGGGAGGAAGGTAGAGTCCCGGAGGATTGGGAGTCAGGTATAATTATTCCCCTGTACAAAGGAAAAGCGGAAAAAGAAGTTTGTGGTAATCATAGAGGCATTTGTCTTCCTTGTGGAATAGGAAGAGTATATGGTAGGATACTTATATACAGAGTTAGGGAAATAACAGTTGAATTAGTTGAAGAAGAACAGAGAGGTTTTATGAAGGGAAGAGGTTGTGTAGATCCGATATTCATTCTTAGATCTATAGTAGAAAAGTTTGCAGAGAAGGGAAAGAAGTTGCAAGTGGCCTTCCTGGATTTGGAGAAAGCATATGACAGGGTGGATAGACATGGACTGTGGAAAGTATTAAGATTTTATGGAGTAGATGGGAGGTTGTTGAGTGCTGTGAAGAGTATGTATGAGGGTGCTAAGGCTGCAGTGCATGTGGATAGTGAACTGAGTGAATTTTTGTATTTGAAGGTTGGATTGAAACAGAGATTTGTCATTTCTCCATAGTTGTTCCGTCTCTATATGGATAGGGCTATAAAAGAGATACAAGGTAGGGTAGTGGATGTTGGAGCGGCCCTAATGACAGAGGGGAGTGTTTGGAAACTGCATGTACTGTTGTTTCCAGATGGTACCGTGTTGTTAATTGAAGACGAAGGGGAGCTGCAAGACTTGGTGGATGAGTTTGGGAAAGTGTGTAAGAAACTGAATCTAAAGGTGAATGTAGGGAATAGTAAAGTTATGGTCTACGAGAGAAGTGAAGTCAGCGAATGTACAGTGAGGTTGGATAAGAGGAAATGGAAAATGTGTGTTTAAGTACTTGGGTAGTGTGATGAGTAAGGATGGAAGTTTAGAGGGTGAAGTGCTTGAAAGTGTACAACAAGGAAGAAAGATTGCTGGTTCCTTGAAAGCAGTGATATGAAACAGGGAAGTGGGCATAGAAGTGAAAAAGTTACTACATGACAGTATTGTGATACCAACTCTAATGTATGGAAGTGAAGCATGGACCTTGCTGGAGGGACAGAAGTCAAGAGTGAGAGCAGTGGAAATGAGTTATTTGAGAGGAGCCTGTGGAGTCACATGGAGAGACAGACTGACAAATAAGGAAGTGAAGGAGCGTTGAGGTGTGGTTGTGGATGTGATAGGATGCATTAGGAGAAACACACTGAGGTGGTTCGGCTATGTGGAGAGGATGAAGAGTGAGAGACTGACGAGGAGCGTATTTATGAGTGAGGTGGAAGGGGGGGAGAGGGGGAGGCCAAGGATGAGATGGAGAGATGGAGTGGAGAGGTATATGAGAGAGGGGGGTGTGAGCTGGTAGCACGGCAGTGAAATGGAGGGGGACATGGCGACATGGAGGCGATTTGTTTGTGGCCGCCCCTTGCAGGATTAAGGTGTCTGGTAATAGATAGATAGATTTATATTTTATGTTAATTACCTCTATTGTTGGGGGAGGGTGTGATTACATTCGCCATCCCTTTCATATAATTATAACTCAAGACTCCAGTTGCGAGTTATATTGTTTATTATTACCAGTCCCCGTCCCGGAGGGGCTCGGGGGAAGGGTAGTGATTTCACTCGGTTTGTCTGTTTGTCTGTCTGTCTGTTTGTCTGTCTGTTAACAACTTAACGCAATAACTACTGGTGCGATCTTGACTAAAAATACAGTGATGATGGACTAAATAAATTTTGGGCCAAACTCGGCCATGGCCCGGGCTGTACGCCAAAAAACAAGTTAAATAAAAAAGTTTAAAATTTGTTTTTACGCTAAAACTCCTTTCAAATTCGTCATAGCGACTTGAAACCAAAACCTAAAGCTGCATCTTTGAAATCTGCATCCTATACCATGCCTCACTGCATCAGGGGAATCACCCCCAGTTAGCGGTAGGGCTGTCAATGTCAGGTGGGTCGGGCCTAAAATTTCAAATAGGCATGAAATAGTCAATTTTCACCCAATTCATTTCAAATTTGATATGTGACATCTTTGACTAGGCATCCTGTTGTGTTGATACGTCAGCACTAAAATGACTGCAGGGGACGGGTTTGCTGTGCCTTGGCTCCGCTTCTTCTTCTTCTTCTTCTTCGTCTTCTTCTTCTTTTTCATCATCATCTTCTTCTTCTTCATCTTCTTCTTCTTATTATTATTATTATTATTATTATTATCACTGTCATTATTATTCTTTCCTTTGAAGAAGTAAATTGTTAGTATTCGCAAAATTTCAAAGCTTCCGTCATCATACTGGACCATCTAAATCCCCCTGCTGGCGGCTTCATATGACCCAGTATCATCCAGTTTCCAGTACTGGTTTTCCACTTACAGCCAAAGAACTATAAAAATAGTCTATTTGCGGATTCTTAGACACCATTAAAGGTACAGATTTGAATTTTTTATTGGACATAGCCAAATTTGGGGTCACTTCTGGAATGACTATAGGCCCTTTTGGGCCAATAGTTTCTGAGATCACCCAGGAGTCAATGTAAAATGTTTTATGGTCTTTGTGTACACAATAAAAAAAAAAAAAATAGAATGAGCTAGTCACTAAAAGTGGAACATGTATAGAACTTGAGATGCTATGCATGCCCGCCAAAAATGAATAATCTTGATTTAAACCCCAAGATCACAGCCAAGGTGAAAATTAAAAATAGGCTAATTTATTATGGGTCGTTATATCAAGCCACTTGAAAACCGCGGCTTCCCTGATTGGTATTGGGGAATAAATTGGCCCCTGCAGCCGAACTGAGGACGAAATAGGATGACCTTGTCATCTGGTGAATTGTTGGCTACTAGGTATGAATGCTTTTTACCCTAAATTAAAGGTCATAGCCATGGTGAAAGTTTGACGGCAAAATTAAAAAAAAAAAAAAAAACAGAATTGAGCTACAATCAGCAAACTTGGTACATATAAATATCTTCATATGCTATGCACGGCTAACAAGTATGAATGACCTTGACCCAAAACTCAAAGTCACAGCCAAGGTCAAAGTTCAAAATTGGAGACTTTTTTATGTACTCAGGTCACATGCACAAGATGGATCATGGATGACACTGTCGTATGGTGATTTATTGATATTGCTAATAGCAATTTCCGTGTTCTACTTTAACATCATATTCGGCAGCTTTGAGGTTACTGTAGTAGTAGTAGTAGTGGTGGGGGGAGTGACTTGGTGAATCTACTCCCATTATAGTGTTGATGATTGCAACCCTATTATACGATTTTAAAATTATGATGGTCTGTATATGCAAAAAAAAAAAAACATAATCCTTGTTTAACTGGGAGCGTTTTCCACCTATAAATTCATTAACATGTGCCTTGTCCACAACGCAAATGCATGTAAAAAACAATTAATTTGTCATCATATCTGGTGGCTTTGAGGTTACTGGAGAAGTATTAGGAATAGTACCGTAGTAGTAGTAGTAGTTGTTGTATTTTTTCATCATATTCGACAAGTTTGAAGTTATTGTAGTAAAATAGTATCAGTAGCAATAGTATTAGTAGAAGTATCGGTAGTACTAGAAGTGGTAGTAGTAGCAGCAGTAGTAGCAGCAGCTTACGATCAAGATGCACACGAAGCCTTCAGAGACACAAAAGTGATAGTGACAAAAAAAAAAAAAAAAAGTAAGAGGCATCTAGGTGCAGTGTTTGGAACTAAGGGATTCAAGGAGAAATATGTGAGTGATAAGGTAAAGGCATGGGTAGAAGAAATACATTTACTACCCAACCACGCAAAAATAGAACTCTGCTCTGCATACACCGCATTTCCGTATGTGTAATACACAAATAGACCTTTGTGATGTGGACCATCCCCAACACAGAGCTGCTGCTACAACTACTGGAGGATGTTATCAGGGAATCATTCCTCCGACCACTGACCAATGGCCGCATCCCCACATCAGAAGAGAAGGATCTTCTATCACTATCATTCAGGATGGGAGGCCTTGCATTATAAATCCAAAAGCCATGGCAGGCTAAAAACATAGATATTCACTTAGGCTCGATGAATCCTTGCCACATAGATTTGTGCCCAGATTGATATGAGCGAAATCGACCAACAATGGCAGAAAAATTTGATGACACATCTAAGCAAAGAGCGGGAAGCAAAACAAAAGGACCAGCTGCAGCACATGACCGAACATCTTTCATCAGACCAATGCAGAAGAATTGAAATGGCACAGGAAACTAGGGCATCAAACTGGCTGACAACCTTGCCTCTCAAGATACCTGGCTTCCACATCAACAATAATAGATTTATTGATGCCATAACCTTGAAATGTTGGTGGCCAACAGAAAAACTGCCTCAACAGAGTGACTGCGGCACTGTCATTGATGGAAATCATGCATTTGTTTGGAAGAAGGGAAGCTTTGTGTACATTCGACATGATGAGGTACTTGACCTCACTGCGAAAACGCTGAAGGAAATATGCCATGCTGTCACCACAGAGCCAGCTCTGCTCCCTTTAAACGGTGAGCATATCATCCACAGAACAGCAAACACATCAAATGATGCAAGAAAGGCTAGCAGTGCACATGGCTGCTGGCCAAATGGGCAGAAGGCTTTCTTCAACATTACGATATTTAATACTATGACAGCATGTCACCATGAACTATCTCTCCAGACTGCACACAAGAGGAATGTGCAAGAAAAAAGCAGAAACTATCAAGAATGAATTCAACATGTGGACCACGATTGATTCACTCCGCCTGTGTTCACATCAGGAAGGATGGGTCCAGAGGCGGGGAGATTCTACTCGAGACTGGGAGAGGTTCTTTCTGAGAAGAAGCTTCAACCTCAGAATTCTGTTATGGCCTGGATGAGATGTCGATTGTCATTCCCCCTCGTGAGGTCTGCAATCCTAAGCCTCAAGGGCACAAAATCATCAGCCGTCAGGCCTGCCTCTTGTGGGTATGGATTATGAAGCTACTGTGATTGATAGTCCCATTGACCAGCGACTCCAGTAGAATAATATTTTTATTAGCACTGTGATGTTAATGGAAAAAAAAATAAAGTAAATATAGTAGTAGCATGTGGCTGGTAACCACAGCCGCTGGCATGTTTGGAGCCAACTGATTGTAATTTGAAGGCTGCTGTTAACCTGCACATTACAACTCCAAATGGTGAACTTTACTATTAAGGTCGCTGTTGATATCCGCAATATAATTGCCACATGGAGGTGATTTAAAAAAAAGTGGTAGTAGTAGTAGTAGTAATAGCAACAGTAGTAGTAGGAGTATAGTAGCAGAAGAAGTAACAGTAAATTTTCATTCTACACGGGAAGTTTCAGAATTCTGTTGTAGTAGTGGTAGTGGTAGTAATAGCAGTAGCAGCAGTAGTAGTAGTAGTAGTAGTAGTAGTCGAAGCTGTAACCCCAGCCTCATCTGAAAAGTGAAACCAGTGGATTATAAGCTTAAATTCCCATTCTCCTGCGGTTCACCATCCTCCTTGTGGGGAGATAAGAAGACAAATGAGGAACGTTTCTACAACCAGGCAGTAGACCCGCGTAGTTATATTGGTGTCATTACGTGAAGGCGCCCCTCTCCAGCACTGGTTCTACAGTAATGAGAAAATATCTAAAAAACTTATTTCTTAATTTCCAGTGCACAGCTTCTCTTCAGCCAGACATTTTGAAAATCGAAAAATGTTATTTTTTTTAGTCTACCCTGCAGTGCCCAACACACCCGTAAATTTCTCTTTCTCTCTCTCTCTCTCTCTCTCTCTCTCTCTCTCATTTAAGTCTTGTTTTTAGTACCGTATAACATCACATGACCCTCCACGGCGTTATCTGAACCTTTCCAACTTTATCTCAATCCTTGTTTTCTGGTTTTGTCGAATAAAAAGTGAAAATTCCTGAAAATTAAATTTCTCATTTTTCATTTTCATCTGATTAGCAAATTCATATTTAGGCTACTAAGCCTCCAAGGTGCTAAACCAAGGTCTTTATTCTCGTGTGATAAGGAAGCTCCCTAGCACCTCTTCTTCTGCGATTTATTTTTTACTGCTATTTATTGTTCTCTGTTTTATTTCAGTCAATCTTAGATCACTCTAGTCTTCATGAACAGAGTACAAAATTATATTAACCATCGTATCCAAAATTAAACCGCTCAAGAAGAGGGGTGTGTGAGTTGTAGAGTGGGCAGCTTGATGTCGCGGGACAAGGGCTTGTGTTCTCATCGGGTAAGCTCCATCACACTCTTCGTAAGCGATTTATTTTGCTTATTATAACTTGCCCCACCATTTCTGCGTCCATTAAATCATGCTTACAGCACCATACTCTGCATAAATAACATAAATACTATATCGGTCAGTCGTATCCAAAAAAGAATCGCAGTGGAAGAGGTGCTAGGAAGCCTTCTTAAGCAACGAGAATATGAGCGAAGGTGACAGAAATGATTCGTTTTTTATCACCCCTTTCGGGAATAAGGAACAAGGCAATAGGTATACAGGAAGATATTTCTCTCTATACTTGCATAAGAGATGACATGGGCTGTACGTATACCAGAAGCAACAAAGAATCATAGGGCTCACACACACACACACACACACACACACACACACACACACACACACACACACACACACACACACCTTCTGTTTTTTTCCCCTTGTCGTCCTAATGCAATTTTTAAAAATCCCTACTCTCGAGCGCACACATAAGCACTCCTCCTTCCTTTCCTTTTTTTTTTTTTTTTTTTTTTTGTGTGTGTGTGTTATAAGCTACTTCCTTCTTTTGCTTTGTCTTGTACTTCCCCTTTGTTTACACTTTTCTCTATCCGATTAAATCACTTGTTTTGCTTTTACACTTTTTTCGATATTTTCTTTCTTCTTTTTTGCTTGTCTTTTGGAAATTTTTCTTCATATTTCTTTTTTTTCTTACGTTTACAAATTTTCCTTTCCTCTTAGTTTTTGTATTTATTTTATTTTGTATTTATTTCATTTCCTTCTTCCTATTCCTTACACTTTTCTTTCTGTATTCTTGTACTGTTTTTGTTTTTCTCTTACATATTTCCTCTCCTTTGTTTCATTTTCCACAGTTTTATCTTTTTTCAGTTTTTCTTTTTCCTTTTCACGTTTGTTTTTCTTTGATTCTTTCGTTTTTTTTTCACAATATTTCTTGCAATATTTATTTTTTTCTTTTTTTTGTACTTTTCCCTCCGTCATTCTTTGCCTTTTTTTTTTTTTTTTTTTCTGCGCTTACCTTTTTGTCTTTCCTTACTTCACTATTTCCCTTCCCTTTACAATACTTTCCTTCATTTTTTATTTTTGTTTTACTTCTCCTCTCTCTCTTATTTGTCTGTAAACTTTTTTCCTTCTTTTCCTATGTTTTTCTTCTTCGTTTTTCCTTTAAACTGTTTTCCTTTTTTCTTCTTGCTTCTTATGGTCTCATTTCTCCATATCTTTTTCCTTTCTGTTTTAGTTAATGTTTTTCTTTCTTTTTTCATCATCTCACTACGCCAACTTGCTTTTTTCTATTTTATTTAACAGTTTTCTTTCCTTCTCTTTTGCTTCTTTCTCATTGTTCTGTCCTGATTTCCGAGTGCGTGTATGTGCATTAATATTCATGAACACTGCCCCCGTCGCATCCTCTCTCTCTCTCTCTCTCTCTCTCTCTCTCTCTCTCTCTCTCTCTCTCTCGTCTGTTTATAACAGAATCATCGCGTTTTAATAAGCTCATATTTAATATACGTAATCAAAATCGAATTTGGCCCTGGCATCAGCATTTTCCTGATTGTTTGCCTTTGTGTTGCTGAATAATTAGGCAGTAGAGTGTGGGTGTGGTGGTGGGGATGGGGAGGAGGAGTGATGTGAGAGTGGGTTCGTTAGGGTATTGGTGTGTGGGTGGGTGGGGGTACTGGTGTTGGTGTGTGGGGGAATGTGGGTGTGAATGGGTATGTGGGTATGAGTGTGGCTGTGTGGGAGTATGTGGATTTGAATTAGTAAGTCGCTGTGTGGATAAGAGACTGGGGAGATGAGAATGTGGATGTGGAGGTGTGGGTGGGGCATGGTGAGGGGTGTGTGAGGGTGAGTGGGTGGGGAATGGGAAAGGTTTGTGAGGGAGGTGGGGAATCCTGAGGGGTTTGTGATGGTGGGTGGGTGGGGAATGGTGAGGAGTGTGTGAGGATCGGTGGGTGTGGAATGGTGAGGGGTGTGTGAGGATGGGTGGGTGGGGAATGGTGAGGGGTGTATGAGGGTGGATGGGTGGGGAATGGTAAGGGGTGTGTGAGGATCGGTGGGTGTGGAATGGTGAGGGGTGAGGGAGGGACGATGGGTGGGGAATGGTGAGGGGGGGTGTGAGGGTGGATGGGTGGGGCATGGTGAGGGTGTTAGGACTCCATATTATAATTACAAATCATAATAGATAGATAGATAAATAGATAGATAGACAGCTCTATGCGAGCCTGGGAATGGGAAATGAGCTTGCAAATTGTGAGAGACTTGTTAATATTTCCAAGACAAATAAAAATAGTCCCATACTATTCTTTACCTCTCCTGTCACTACATGACAAATGGGAAAGAAGATTATCTACTCACGAAGCTACTCAAGTATAACAACCGTTCGTCCACAAGTCTAATATATATATAACTTCTCTACAAGTAACCTACAAAGTCTTTTATGACATTTGGTAGCAGCGAACGTATACGAACCTCGTCTATGAATCAACAGTGAATTCCTATAAAATATCAAGATTGAAAACAAAAAAATACCTCTCACAACCAACAACTCGACCAGCTCCTGACAATATTTCTCTCCAACCAGCCCCCTCCGTCTCCCCGATCATCATGCTGATGCAGAGGTGAAGAGGTCACAGGACGCCTTGCAAGTAGTTTAACAATATATTGATACAAACAATCTTGCAACTTCTACGACGAACCAGCGAACTACAACCATCTACAATCAACTACAATTAACAACTCTACGAGTCGTCTGTATAATCTTCTACACGCACCTACAAGTAGCGGCAGTTTTCATCCTACAACGAGTAAATCACAAGAGAAAAGGACAGAGAAAACATCGACAAAGAAAAACGGAACAAACAAACGAAGAATGAGACACAACTCATAACCACCAGACCTCACCCTTCTCTCTCTGCTACATCCACCCAACCCCCAACGCTTACGCAGGAGTGAAGAAGTCAAGACGACGAAGCAAACACCAAGTCCATATTCACAACTCATCTTACTCACTCGTCTTCACTCAAGTTACTCATCACTACTCATTCACTCACCACAGCTACCAGTGTGGGAACTCGACGTCATCATGCGTGCTTGCTGAAAATACGCCACGTCGGTCAACACACCACCTGCAACACCACTCACACCATTCCCACCACAGTAAAAATTAGTGAGTTACATAGTTACTTCATTTATACAATACACAGTGATAGACAATAAGCTTCTGCACAAACATATAAAACGTGCTGTATAGTTACAGCTTAAATACACATACTTACTTCAGTTATCTGCATAACTCAAACACTAAATAATCACCAACAATAAATATTCTACACTGTATATATTCATTCATTTATTATAACATTTATTTACTACCAACGAGTGTTACCATTTATACCTACATAAAATACGTGTTTCATACATACAACTATACATTATTACATCTACAAAGTAATAAAGAAAATATACCATCACAGTTACTCAGTGAGCAATTAAAAGAACTGTATTTAACAGTTATTAATTAAAGCTACCTAGTGGAAACATTCAAATTAAGTTACAAGGTAAACTAAAGAAAAAAAAAATGGCCAACACAAATGACGTTAGCAAGAGTGAACATCTTCAACACAATCGTGAAGACAATGATTTCCACACAGTGCTGACACACATATTACCCACGATAGGTACAAGTGAACAACAAATCAGTGTATATAGTTAATACTGTATATATGTATATATATTTTTTATATAAAATAACAAAATATGGGACTATATAATATCATTTTCAATAATATCTGTGCAATATAAACTAAACTTTAAAAAAGTATCCCAAGGAAATTAGCCAGTAATTATGCAACCATGAACAACATGGAAAAAGCGTACACAAGCGAAGAAAAACAAACTATAGGAAATCAATACATACAAAAAAAAAAAGAAAAAGTAAGAAAGAAAAAAGAGAGAAACAGAGTAAGATAACATAACAAACAAATGAAAATAAGTGTAAGTGTTACTACATATGCCAAAATACCACATAAACTACAAACAAAAAAAGCAAATTGTTGTCTCCACAAGCAAATGGCATGACACATCATCACTATCATCGACCGCAGCATATGTTAGGACTGCAATTATTACAATTATGTAACGACAAACGATTGCATTATGTTACACTTGCTACAATTATGTAACTACAAACGATATGTAACAATTATGTAACTCCATATTATAATTATGTAACGACAAACAATTGCATTATGTTACACTTGCTACAATTATGTAACTACAAACAATACTACAAACAATATGTACCATTTATGTAACAGTTGCATTAACAAGATGTAACTTATATGTAACTTTAACTACAATTTTGTAACTACAAACGATATGTAACAATTATGTAACGACAAACGATTGCATTATGTTACACTTGCTACAATTATGTAACTACAAACAATATGTACCATTTATGTAACAGTTGCATTAACAAGATGTAACTTTTATGTAACTTTAACTACAATTATGTAACTACAAACGATATGTAACAATTATGTAACGACAAACGATTGCATTATGTTACACTTTGCCAATTAACAGTTGCATTAACAAGATGTAACTTTTATGTAACTTTAACTACAATTATAAGGGCAAGACACTTATGTAACAGTTGCATTAACAAAATGTAACTACAATTATAAGGCCAACACAATTATGCATTAACACAATATTTTGTAACAATTCATAAAATGTTACAATTATGTATTACCACAATGTTAGTACAATATTATAAGTCATACAACTATAGCACAATTCTGTATTACCAGTATCATCATACAAGTTAGGTGAAATATTAGACATTACTAAAGTGATAACTCTATGTAATGTATAACCTAGCAGTATTACCATTGCACAGTTATATGCGTACGTCTGTTGTACATGCACGTCTTACAAAGTGTTATACAACAACCATTGCATTTATTCAAATATGTATACAACTTGTTTAAAATGTAATATTACTAAATAATCACTATTTACTATGAATATTATATGTATACAATATTCATACAATTATGTTACTTTTACAATATTATATATTTCACTTAATTAGCTTATAAGTTCATTATAATGTGTATATAATATGTATTAATATGTTATGACTATTAACTGTCGATGGTACGCCATTTTCGCGTGACCGAGCAATATGTTAAGACTCCATATTATAATTACAAATCATAATAGATAGATAGATAAATAGATAGATAGACAGCTCTATGCGAGCCTGGGAATGGGAAATGAGCTTGCAAATTGTGAGAGACTTGTTAATATTTCCAAGACAAATAAAAATAGTCCCATACTATTCTTTACCTCTCCTGTCACTACATGACAAATGGGAAAGAAGATTATCTACTTACAAAGCTACTCAAATATAACAACCGCTCGCCCACAAGTCTAATATATATAAAACTCCACTACAAGTAACTACAAAGTCTTTTATGACAAGGGCTTTGTGAGGGTGGATTGGTGGGGAATGGTGAAGTGTGGATGAGTGGGAAATAGCGAAGGGTGCGTGAGGGTGGGTGGGTGTGGGTGTTGAGGTTATTGCGAGGGGGTATGCAGGTGTGAGTGTGCGTGGGGGTGGGGGGACCGTAGGGAGACGAGAATGTGGGTATGGGTGTGTGGGAGGGGCGTGGGGTGGGGTGTGTGAGGGTGGGTGGGTGGGGAATGGCGAAGGGTGGGTGAGTAGGAAATGGCGAAGGGTGCGTGAGGGTTGGTGGGTGGGGGTGTTGGGGTTATTGTGGCGGGTGTATGCAGGTGTGAGTGTGCGTGTTGGTGGGGTAATTGTAGGGAGACGAGAATGTGGGTATGGGTGTGTGGGTGGAGAGTGTGGAGGGGTGTGTGAGGATGGGTGAGTGGGGGTGTTGGTGTTGGTGTGAGGGGGATGTGTAGGTGTGGATGTGGGTGTGTGGGTAGGTCACTGTGAAAAGATGTGAATGTGGGTGTGGGGTGTTGAATTTGAGTGGAAAATAGAGTGTGGGTGCGAGTTTGTGTGATTGTGGATGTTAATGCTGGTTGGTGTGTGTGGTATGAATGTGGGAGGGAGTGGGGGTAGGTTTCTAGGTATGTGTATCGATGTGAATGTAAATGTGAATAAGTGGGTGAATGTAGGTGTGAGTGTCGGTGAAGGTGAAATATGTGGATGGTGGGATGGGTGTCGGTTTTGGAGGCCGTCAGTGTTGATGGGTGTTTGGGTGGAGGGACGTGTATGTGGTTAATGGTGTGGGTGGGTGCGGTGGGTGTGGGGGCGGAGGGGTGGAAAGACTAAAGTAAGGTATAGGGAATTGTGTATGTGGATGAGAGGGTTGAGTGGCTGGTGTAATTGCGTATTTGTTGTTACCAAGTTATATTTGTACATAATTGAATCAAACCCATAATATTCAGTCATATGTTATTGTGATGTCGGGATGTGGGTCTTGGCATCGGTGTGTTGGTATGTATGTCTTTGTGGGTGTGGATGTGGTTGCGTGGGTATGTGTGTGGGTGTAGATGTGGATGATTAGTTCTGGTGTGGATGCAGGTGTTGGTCCGAGAAAGTGAGCTTCGGTGTGGGTGTGGGCACGGATTTTGGTGTGGTTGTGAGTATGGGTGCGGGTGTGATGGGGTGCAAGTTTGGGTGGTTTGCCGCGTTATATAATGTCTAAATTGACATATTTTACTTTACTTTGAAAGGTTTGTCTACATATACATCCAAAGCTTCAGGTGGTCTATTGCATAAAGCGCTTCTCAACGCGTCATTATTACTCTGCTCACTTCAGCGCTAAGTATTAGCACTAGATTAGCACAAGAATATGGCGCTAGTCATGAAGAAGTGCTAGGAGGAGGAGGATAACTTGAAGTTTTGTCTTCTGTCATTGTGCTTCGTGAAATTAGCTGCAAAAGGACTATTATCCCCGCCTAGTTTAAATGAATCAACTAAAGACCTAGACGAACATTTATAAAATTCAGTTTTACTTCGTCGTTAGACAGTCGCACTTTAATGATATAGGAAACTTCGTTTCCGACTTTTTCCTGGAGATTTATTTTGAGCATTACTCTGCAGTATTTTCCTATGTCACTAATGCAACATAGGACTATACTAGAGCTTTACAAATACCATGGAAGAAGATGTGAGAATTATGCAAAATAAATCGGTATGTTAAAGGTCCTATGAAGCTTCTTATGTCATTGAAAATATTCTCTCAACATATTCGTAACCTGTCAAAATTCCTACAGGCTTTCATTGCTCTTCTCCAGTCCATCATCATCCTGGGGGATGGAAAAGTAGTTGAGATATGTCTGTATAACCAGGCAGTGAAGCCGCCTTGTTATATCGGTACCACCAAGTGAAGGCGTCCCTCCCCAGCACCATCTTGCTTGCCTAGGAAGAAAAATCATAACAGTTATCATAATTCACAAAAGTTTAGTTAAAAAGCTCTCGACTAGGTAATAATAAGGCCATAAGACTTAATTTATGATAAGCATTAGTCTCAACCAACGTCGCTCTGCGTTGGGAGAATTAACGTGGAAATTTTAGACTAACAAAAAGTTTTTAAACCTGCGTTCGCTAAGGGAGAGCTGGTGTTGTGTTTTGCTGGATGTGTGTGTGTGGTGGAGGGGGTTAGTGGGTAGGTGTGTCGGTGGTAGGGGGGACTGTTTGTGTGTGTGTGTGTGTGTGTGTGTGTGTGTGTGTGTGTGTGTGTGTGTGTGTGTGTGTGTGTGTGTGTGTGGGTGTGTGGGTGTGTGTGGGTGGGTGTGGGTGTGGGTGTCGGTGTGTGGGTGTGAGTGTGCGACTGGGTAGGTAGGTAGATAGGTGTGTGTGGGGGAAGGTGGATTTTTTCACGAATTTACTGGAGACCAAAATGTCAACGCATTAAATCGCGAATAATTCCATTGACAATGCGTGGGAGTTTCTTAACTTGGGCTGGAATCGGGTCGTTTGTATGTCTTTTATGAGAGACGTTGTATACTGTACTGCCTCACGCCATTACGACAGGACCTTACTAGCATACCAGGCCCACACCATCACACCAGTTCATCGCCTAAATACCACAGTAGAAAACTCGGGAATTTCACTTCATCACACCAAACAACTACACCAGGGGGATCCCATTGCACCACCACACCAATACAGTACCACACTTGAGGACTTCAACAAACCGCCGTACCACCACAATACTCATTTGGAGACAACACCACACCACACCATCACACCATAAAATACCACATTACCACACTATCATCTTCAAACTTGGAGATTCCAGCACACCACCACACTCTCACACCAGAGAGACCTAATCACAAAGCCACGCTCCGTGCTATTAGGACCAGGGGCGCACCCGGGGGGGGGGTGGCAAGAGGGCCATGGCCCCCCCCGGGAAATTTCCTTCCTTGTAAGAAACGAAGTAAATAAAAGTGACTTGCATTAGATTTTTTTTTAGCCACAATTTTCATTTTGTGTGCCCCCCCCCCTACTGAAAAATATTCCTGGGTGCGTCCCTGATTAGGACATCACCTTACTACGGCAAGAGAAGGACTTCATCACACTTCCACACCACACCACCACACTACAGTAGCACACCTGAGGATAACACCAAAACTACCATACCACCAGACTGATATATATATATATATATATATATATATATATATATATATATATATATATATATATATATATATATATATATATATATATATATATATATATATATATTGTTACGGAACAGAGAAAGATAATGTACACTTTAAGTGAGAATACTAAAAAATCACTACTGTCCCGTAAAGTTCCAGGTTCAAAACAAAAGAGTTAGGTAAAATTACAAGTTAAAGTTTAATGCTCGAACTAACAACAAAACATTCAGGACTCATAAGGATAATGTAATGGCCAAAACAGGTTAAATATATGGTTAACTGCAATAGCCTCTATTAACACGAAATTAGCATGAGTAAATCCATCTAAGTCAGCCCTGATGAAATGTAAAACACTGGGTAATGCTCAGTTAATGCAAGATAAATAATTACAGATACAAACTATTATTACCACTGGCTGACAAAATGAATTCTACACAATTTACAAAAACTTTCCAGGCCTAAGAATTAACCTTATGCTATACAGTACAAGAACAAAATGCAATAACACTTATACTCAAATCACACAGCTGCTAGATGGTTGGAGACTTCCTGAGAAATTCACAATAATAATAACTGTACAGGGGAGGACAGAGATGTGAACAAAATGAGGAGTAGATCTAAGTGGCCATGATGCAGAGACTGAGCTCATTATATAGGGGCCAGCAGAGCTTGATACAACTTGTAAGAAGGACGTGCAAATGAAGCCATGGGGACAAAGAGATGAAAATCCCGCACTGAACAACAGAAAGGACGACTTACTCTACTATAACGGTAGAAGGGGGGGACTGAGGCAGAACACGCTCGTGATCAAACATGCAGCATACTGTGCGTTAAAATTACACAAAGGATGATGAAATCATAGGCTATGTAACACCTCCCCCCCAAAAAAAGGAATTTACAAAGGAAATTTCTTATTACTCTAAAACAATCTGTCTAAAGTCTAGATAAACAATCTGCAATAACATTTTCTTTCCCCTTGACATGTTGTATATCTAATGAATACTCCTGAAGAAGTAGACTCCATCTTGTCAATCTCTGATTTTTATCTTTAAACTTACTAAGGAATTTCAGTGGGTTATGATCGGTATAAATGACTATGGGGTCAAAACCAGAACACAAATAAAATGAAAAATGCTGTAAACCCAAAATCAAGGCCAAAAGCTCTTTCTTAATAGTTGAGTAGTTCTTTTGAGGTGGAGTGAACTTCTTACTGTAATAAGATACAGGATGTTCAATACCCTGATCATCCTCTTGCAGCAAAACAGCCCCAGCTCCTGTATCACTTGCATCAACAGCCATCTTAAAAGGCTTAGCAAAATTTGGAGTAGCGAGCACTGGCTGACTTAATAGAATAGCTTTAAGTTTGTTGAAAGAGGATTCACAGTTATCGGTCCAGACAAATTTAACTCCCTTTTTCAGTAGGTCTGTAAGTGATGATACAAAAATAGAAAAGTTAAGAACAAATCTCCTGTAATAACCTACCATTCCCAAAAATCTTTGTAGCTCTTTCCTACTTTTAGGTCTGGGAAGATCACTTATAACCTGAACCTTAGCTGCTGGTGGTGCAACATGTCCATCACCAATTACGTACCCAAGGTACTGAACTTTAGCTTGACCAAACTCACACTTTGATAAATTAGCTACAAGATTAGCATGAACCAAACGGTCAAGAAATTTACTGACATGGCATAGGTGATCTTTCCAGCTGTCACTGAAGATTAATACATCATCAATATAAACAACACACCCTGCCAAACCCTCTGTTACAACATTCATGAGCTTCTGAAATGTGGCTGGTGCATTCTTCATGCCATATGGCATTACAGAACATGCAAAAGTCTTTCCTAGTGTTACAAAACATGAGATCTCCCTAGCACGTTCAGTCATAGGTACTTGCCAGTATCCCTTTAACAAATCAAACTTACTTATGTACCTAGCCTTTCCGATCTTGTCTATGCAATCTTCCACGCGAGGGAGAGGGTAAGTGTCTGTTTTGGTTATCTGATTAACATGTCTGTAGTCAATGCAAAGCCGCTGTGACCCACCTGGCTTAGGGACTAGAGTGACAGGAGAACTCCATTCGCTCTGACAGGGCTCAATCATCATGTGGTCCAACAGGTAGCCAAGCTCCTTCTGGATGAGAGGAACTTTCACTGGATTCACACGGTAAGGAGGCAGTTTAATTGGCTTTGCGTCTCCAACATCGACATCATGCATCAACACAGTAGTTCTTCCTGGAGTGGCACGGAACACTTGCGGGTACTCCTGCAGTAATGCCGAAAAATCCTGCCTTTCATCGGGAGGTAGATGAGAAAGCTTACTTAGTCTGGAGATCATTCATGATATCAGGATTCTTCCCCAAACTATCGCTCAGGCTCATGCTGCATGGGAGAGCTTCACTTCCAGCCTCGGGTGGAACAGCTACAGTGCAGACTGGATTATTTTCGTCCCACCTGTGATATAACTTTAGCATGTTGATGTGACATAGTTGCTTGTTCTTTCTACGATCTGGTGTGGCGATGACATAGTTGACATGACTGAGTTTCTTCTCCACGAAATAAGGACCACTAAACTTGGCTTGAAGAGGTTGCCCATGAACTGGTAGCAGAATCAAAATCTGATCTCCTGGCTGAAAGTGGCGTAACCTGGACTTCTTATCATACCAAGTCTTCATCTTCTCCTGAGCAGCTCCTAAATTCTCTCTCGCCAGCTGTAAAGCAGTGGACAGCCGTTCTTTGAACTTCATCACATACTCCAGCAGGTTGACGTCATCTTCCTCCGACAGCCAGCATTCCTTGAGTAACTTAAGGGGTCCTCTTACTTCATGGCCAAACAGTAGTTCAAAAGGTGAGAAGCCCAGTGATTCATTTGGAGATTCTCTTGCAGCAAATACAACGAATGGAAGACCTTTATCCCAGTCTTTCTGATGTTCCAAACAGTATTTCTTGAGCATCGATTTGAGTGTTTGATGATATCTCTCCAACGCTCCTTGGGTCTGAGGATGGTAAGCTGAAGACGTGATCTGGGTGATGCCCAACTCTTTCAGAGACTGCTTGAAAACATTTGACATGAAATTACTTCCCCGGTCTGACCGTACCTCCTTGGGCAGACCAAACTTTGTGAAGAACCCTAGCATTTCCTTAACCACGTTCTTTGCTGAGATATTTCTAAGTGGAATGGCTTCAGGATAACGAGTAGCCATATCAATCAGGGTCAACACATAAGAAAATCCTGAAGAAGTCTTAGGAAGAGGGCCCACAATATCCACCAACACACGGGTGAAAGGCGCCTCAAAAGGAGGAATGGGAACTAGAGGTGCAACCTTTTCGGTCTGATTACACTTCCCCACAACTTGACAGGTATGACAAGACTTACAATACCAGGAAACATCCCTGAAGATACCTGGCCAGTAGAAGTGTTTCAAAATGCGTGCCACAGTCTTCCTGACTCCAAGGTGTCCTGCCAAACTGGAATCATGAGCCACTCTAATGATATCCTGCCTACAAACACGAGGGATGACAACTTGATGTACAACCTCCCATTCACAGTCGGCTGATGCTGTTGGGGGTCTCCACTTCCTCATAAGTACTCCTGACTCTACATAATAACAAGTAGAAGCACCGGCTGATTCTTCTTCACTGTAAGCAGAGTTAGCTAGACCTTTCAACTCAGGGTCAGCAACCTGCAACTCAACCAACTCTTGACGAGACAAATTATCAACACTACGGGGTACTGCCTCATCTGGTGAGTGGTCCAAATTAGCAAGAAAAGTGTCAGCTAGGATAACATCATCATCATCATTATCCTCTAAATCACCAGTAACTTTAGACTTAGCCCTAGTGACAGCACATGCAGGAAACACATCAGGGACATCACAATCCTGGGACGCAGCCACTGGCTCACTAGACAACTGAGGAGCTGGACACACTTGACTTCCACCAATATCATTTCCAAGTAAGAAAGTTACACCTGACATTGGGAGTGTCTCAACCAACCCAACCATAACGGAACCATTAACAAAACCAGACTCTAAATTCACTCTGCACAGAGGGACAGAGAAGTAATTATTCCCTACACCTTGTAAGATTACAGTTTCATCAGAGGAATTAACATTAGAGCCTAGAACACTGGTCAGCATAAGGGATTGGCAAGCACCTGTGTCACGATATATTTCAACTGATTTCCTGTCATTACTGTCCAGAGGACTGACAAAACCATCAGACAGGAAATTAGCACATGAACTCTTGAGAGTGTCACCCACGTTACTGCTCAAAAGAGGAGCTCCATCATGAGAATTTAAGTTACCCCTCAAAGCAGGTTCAGTTAACTCAGTTAAAGAATTCTGGGAACTCTCAATGGTGGACACTAGACCAATTGACTGAATATTTAAAGATTCCTTTTTGTTCACATCACACTGTCTCCCGAAACATTTCTCCGTAGTATGACCAAGCTTACTACAATAAGTACATTTACTTTTCTGAAATCTAGAGGTGAAGCTGGTATTTACTTCCTGAGAAACATCTCCTTTATTCTCTTTCCTGTTACCTGTACTCTGAGTAGAGGCAACGTACTTACTCTCAGCTTACCCTTTTTCTTTAGAATATCTCTTGTGAGTGAGAACATATTCATCAGCTAAAACTGCAGCATCAGACAAATTATCTATTCTTTTCTCATCAAGATATAGGCTTACATCTTTATAAATACACCTCTTGAAGTCCTCCAGCAAAATCATCTGCTTAAATTTACTAAAATCAGAATCCATATTCTTAGAATTTAACCACTGCTCTAACAGATCTTCTTTGATTTTTGCATACTCAACATGGGATTGCTTATCTTGCTTGTAAGTTGTCCTAAATTTTACTCTATAGGCTTCAGGAACAAGCTCATAGGCCTTAAGAATCAAGCTCTTAACTACATCATAATTATCAGATTGATCCTGAGGCAAAGATGCATAAGTTACTTGAGCTTTACCGGTGAGAACAGTTTGAAGGAGTACTGGCCAATACTCCTTGGGCCAATTAAAACCTGCAGCTACCCTCTCAAACAACTGAAAATACTTAGTTAAATCAGATTCATTAAAAGGAGGGACAAGTTTAACATTTTTAGCCACATCAAAATCATCAGAGCTAGACGATCCAGTTCCACCTTGTTTCATGCGATACTCATGGTCTGCCTGAATCCTAGCAAGTTCAATTTGTGCCTGAGCCTGTACCTGTGCCTCTTGAATACGAACATTTGCCTCCTTAACATCAGCCTCCTTAGCACGTGCTTGAAATTCAGCTTCCTTCACACGAGCCTCCTGCAGGGCTAGGTGTAACTTAGCTAATTCAATCTGCGTTTGCTCATTTGGAGGAGTTATATTAAACAAGCTTTCATTAATCATGTCAACAATTTGATCTTTAGAATGATGAGAGCGAACAGCAATTCCCAATTGTTGAGCAACAAGCTTAAGTTCATTCTTTGTTCTGTTTTCTATATCACACACTGTTTGCACATTTGACAAAAAATCTTTGGCTTCATCAAGTGTAGTAATAGTAGACATCATGAATAAGTAACAGTCACAAAATATCAAGCAATATCCTAATGATAATATCCTGAATATCCTGATAAGAGGTCGCCAGATTTATGTTACGGAACAGAGAAAGATAATGTACACTTTAAGTGAGAGTACTAAAAAATCACTACTGTCCCGTAAAGTTCCAGGTTCAAAACAAAAGAGTTAGGTAAAATTACAAGTTAAAGTTTAATGCTCAAACTAACAACAAAACATTCAGGACTCATAAGGATAATGTAATGGCCAAAACAGGTTAAATATATGGTTAACTGCAATAGCCTCTATTAACACGAAATTAGCATGAGTAAATCCATCTAAGTCAGCCCTGATGAAATGTAAAACACTGGGTAATGCTCAGTTAATGCAAGATAAATAATTACAGATACAAACTATTATTACCACTGGCTGACAAAATGAATTCTACACAATTTACAAAAACTTTCCAGGCCTAAGAATTAACCATATGCTATACAGTACAAGAACAAAATGCAATAACACTTATACTCAAATCACACAGCTGCTAGATGGTTGGAGACTTCCTGATAAATTCACAATAATAATAACTGTACAGAGGAGGACAGAGATGTGAACAAAATGAGGACTAGATCTAAGTGGCCATGATGCAGAGACTGAGCTCATCATATAGGGGCCAGCAGAGCTTGATACAACTTGTAAGAAGGACGCGCAAATGAAGCCATGGGGACAAAGAGATGAAAATCCCGCACTGAACAACAGAAAGGACGACTTACTCTACTATAACGGTAGAAGGGGGGGACTGAGGCAGAACACGCTCGTGATCAAACATGCAGCATACTGTGCGTTAAAATTACACAAAGGATGATGAAATCATAGGCTATTTAACAATATATATATATATATATATATATATATATATATATATATATATATAGATATATATATATATATATATGTGTGTGTGTGTGTGTGTGTGTGTGTGTGTGTTGTGTTGATTCTCGTTTTCTGTCTTAACTGTTTTTCTCCTTTTAAGTCAATGACATGTCCCGAGACGTGAGTTGGATCATTCACATGACTGAAGAAATTGTTCTGGTTGATCAGCTCTAGGAATTCTGAAGAAAAAGGTTTACACTGCTGACTTTTTTTTTTTTCTTTATGTGTCCAACTCTGGGCAAAGGCTTCAGGGCCTATATCTCGGGGGCAGTAGCCTATCCCAAGGCCCAGTAGTCCTCCTACACCTCCACATCTCACCACTTCGGTGCTAACACCCATCGTCCTTACTGAATACATGCTAGGGCTGTCTCATACAGGACGGGTGTATTGGTATTAGCGAGGGTATTTTTACGACATGTCGGCGAGTCATCTGGTAGATCAGGAAAGTCTGCTTTTTTATGCAATTCAAATCCTTAAACTGTTCCCTGCCCCAGCCAGGATTCGAACCTGGGTCCATCAGGACTGCAAGCCGCCTCTCTACCGATTCAGCCACCGCCACCGTCAACTCAGTAATTGAAGTCAACACGATGAAGTCCTCCAGAATTAAGAGAAAGTACTTCGAGAAGCTGCTCAGACTCCTCCATAAAGCCTCGATCAGTGCTTGGATGACCAGGTCGATAAACAATGGCAATTTTAATGGTTTTCTGATGGAAATTTATTAATACCTGCAAAAATTCAAATGAAAAAGGGGTCACGTAAGAGTCTACGAAAGAAACGCTTGAAATTGCTGCGAAGTTGATGAGTGCTACACCTCCTCCTGGATGGTCAGGGGCAGTCTGGGAATATTTAGAATGTTTCTTAGGCAAAGCCCTACGAATAATATTAACATCGGACTCATATACCCAGGCTTCAGTCAAGCACAAAATGTCAAGCTCGTGATGATTAAGAGCTTCATTATTTATTACAGTGGAGCGAATATTTAAAAGATCCATCATAACTGGCCCAAAGGGGACTTAGTCAGTTTTCTGAGTGGTCACAGTTGGTGTTTACAATCAGTCTATTCCTGTGAGAAATCATAATTGGGCAGTTTCTACTAGATGCAAAATGGGCATCCGAGTATGGATTAGTATTAGCTTTTTGATGTCTTAAGGAAGACCCGTTGATGCATTTGGAGAATTTCTGTTACTACAGTCCTTAGATATATGGACTCCAGCACAAAGAACACATTTAGGTTCATCATTATTTCTAGAGCACCTCACAGATATATGATCAAAACCCTGACAGGAAAACGCTGTGTAACCCAGAATCTATAAAAGCGTGGCATCTTGTAAGATCCACATACATGTAGTTCCCCTGTTCGGCAAAGGACGATCTCACTTCGGGCGACATCTTAAGACAGTAGTTTTAGTGTCATTCCTAGTTCTTGTGAAGAGAAGGTTAAGGGTACAACCTCTGCTCACGAGCATCTTAGCTTTATTGTTTTTGTTCAAAATGTTTGGGATGATGTCAGAGTCGTCCCCAAAAAGAGGAGAGGCCCGTTGCGGTCATTTTGGGCAGCATTTTCTTTGGCTCCAATACGTAAAAAGTGCCATCGGGGCCAAAATGATCATTCAGCACCTCTTCTGCTTCACCTTTGGCCATAGCTGATGGAAACTTCATTACTAGCCCACCAGCCTTGGTCTTGAGGCAGCAATGAACCGGTACCGAGTCAAGTACACCTACGACATCTTCTGGTTCCTTTTGACTCGTCAGAGCGTCAGCACCACTTTAGGTTTCATGATCAGTACCTGTTGACTGTATGTGGATCGGGTTATAAAAGAGATACAAGGTAGGGCAGTGGATGTTGGAGTGGCCCTAGTGAGAGAGGGCAGTGTTTGGAAACTCCCTGTACTGTTGTTTGCAGATGATACTGTGGTGTCAAGTGAAGAAGGTGAATGTAAGGAAGAGTAAAGTTATGGTCTTCGGGAGAAGTGAAGTCAGTGAATGTAGAGTGAGGTTGGATGGGGAGGAAATGGAAAATGTGAGTGCGTTTAAGTACTTGGGTAGTGTGATGAGTAAGGATGGAAGTTTAGAGGATGAAGTGCTTGAAAAGGTACAACAGGGAAGAAAGGTTGCTGGTTCCTTGAAAGCAGTGATATGAAACAGGGAAGTGGGCATAGAAGTGAAAAAGTTACTACATGATATTATTGTGATACCAACTCTAACGTATAAAAGTGAAGCTTGGACCTTGTTGAAGGGATAAACGTTAAGAGTGAGAGCAGTTGAAATGAGTTACCTGAAAGGAGCATGTGGAGTCACATGGAGAGACAGACTGATAAATGTGGAAGTGAAGAAGCATTGTGGCGTGGATGTGGATGTGATAGGAAACGTTGGGAGAAACACGCTGAGATGGTGTGGCCATGTGCAGAGGATGTAGAGTGAAAGACTGACGAGGAGAGTGTATGTGAGGGAGGTGAAGGGGGGGAGAGGGACGGGAAGGCCAAGGAGGAGATGGAGGGATGGAGTAGAGAGGTATATGAGAGAGGAGGGTGTGAGCTGGGAGCAAGGCAATGAAATGGTGGGGGAAAGGGCGACATATAGGCGATTTGTTTGTGGCCACAGCTTACGGGATTAAGGCATCTGTTAATAGATAGATAGACCTGTTGACTACTGATGGCTTTTTTCCTGCCCATGAACAATGATCTCAACCATGCCCCTAGGCAGAGCTTTCCCATCCCCCACGAGAGACCTTCCAACAGCAATTGCAAATGATATGGCCTAGTCTTGGGTGACAGCCATGGGTGATGAGTCCTAAGTCTCAAGTGACTTCAGTTTGCTTAAAACATCTCTGATAACCTGAAAAATAGGCCCAACTACCTCATCTTCCAGGTTCTTCTCTGTGACTCTGCTTCCTCCACCAGTCAAGACCTCATATGCAGGTACAACATATATGCAACACAGCCAGTGAAAGCCCAGCAGTGGCTCTTCTTCATAAATGGAAAGTCGTTTGCATCCATACTTTTGCATGTTAAGTGAATCCACTCACTGCACTTGCACACTTCAGTGCCTTTGCACTTTTTGCCACAGACTTATTACAGCGAGGGCACTTGTGTTGTTGGCTCATGATAAAGGCAAAGAAACACAAAAACGATAACAAGAGCAGAAAGTATATACAGTACTACCCTGGATGAACTCGGTTACCGCCGCCCACGTTTGTGTCACCCTATTTTACGGAAAATAAAAAGAAAAAAAAAACGAAAAACGCAAACAGGAAGCAAAATTTAAAAAGTCTGCGAGGTCGCCACGAGCAGGTGGGGTACGGGTTGACTATCCTTCTAGGAAAGGTAACACAAACCGAGGTGCCGCAAAAGTGCTGAGATGGCATTTTATTACTCTTAATTAGAGCTACATAGCAGCAGCAAATACTTCTCTTAGGAAGACCTCATAGACTACGATACTGCCACTGCGCATGAGTAAGGTACAAAATTGCATCAACCGGTAGGATCAAAAAATAAATCACTTAGGAACACGTGTTAGGAACCTTCCTTCATAACAATAACGGGGTTTCAATGTTTTTCACAGGAACAACTAGCCAAAGGAAGATTTTTGCATTCCTTTCTCTGATCGTCCTGCAGAAAACAGTCATAACCTCCTGTGATTTTCGTCTCGTAACTAAGACGTATATGTGAAGTTATAACAAGAGACAGAGGAAGATTCGACAGCCTCCTTGGTCCGTATGCTCGTCGGGTAATGAAGCTCCGTAGCACCTCTTCCCTAGCGATTTATCAGAGTATGGCAATATTAGAAAGATTTTTATAAGACAAAGTGGAACAATAAGGTGGAATAAGCACAGTAAGTCACTAAGGATAAGATGTTAGGAAGCTTCCTTAACCGACGAGAATATGGATCTTTATCTTGGTGGGGATCCTTGTCATTTTGCAGGCCATTTTACGGAGCTGAGAATGATACAATACATGGACTCCAAATCCCAACTAGCACTGCTTCGCGACTAACATTGTATTCTAGTGTTAATCTGTTGCCACGACTCAGCACTCGACATATCCTGGGGGGTGGTGGCCGAGCGGAAAGATAGGTGGCCGGCTGTCCCAATGAACGTGAGCTTCTGGCCTGTGGTCCCTTCTTCCATACACAAAGAATAAAAATAAAACCCACCAACATGTAAAACTATCCCTCGTTAATACCAGTCCACCAGTCCCGTATGAGACAACCCTAGCATGTATTCAGTATAGGCGGTGGGTGTTAGTGACAAAGTGGTAACATGTGGAGATGTATGGCACGGAGGAATGCTGGGCCTCTGGGAATTGGCGTTTAATTCTATGGCCACAGTCGGATGCATAGAGAGAGAGAGAGAGAGAGAGAGAGAGAGAGAGAGAGACAGACAGACAGACAGACAGACAGACAGACAGGCAGACAGACAGGCAGACAGACAGACAGACAGACAGAGACAGAGACAGAGACAGAGAGAGAAGGAATTTTCGGTAAGGTTTCAGTACAGTGGGCATAATGGGTGGACCGAACGCTGAAATTTGTAAACAGGCATCATTATTCATGTGCAGAGTCAGAGGAACTGTCAAGAATGATATGCAGAGAAAACCATTGAGTGCTATTCTGAGAAGGAGACAATTCATATATCAGTAGATCGAAGGACAGATAAATAGACATAGCTTAGTTAATAAATAGATCGATAGACACATATTTAGAAAAGGAAGGATAGACATTTGTACAGATATATAGGCAGCCAAACAGAGAGATACACAGCTAAAAAGCAGTATATTTAGATACATAGATGCAGAGAAAGACAGACAGATAGCTACACAGAAAGATGTATAGAAATGAACATAAAAACAGGCTCAAATAAGGCGAGAAATTATGTACTGATGGCAGACCAGAAAAGTATTACAGAAAAGAGTGAGAATAGAATGAGTCAGTGGTGGCATTTGAGGAGGGTGGGAGGCAGGGAGGAAAAAGGTGAAGTCTGAGAAAGTTGGCAATTTGAGAGAGAGAGAGAGAGAGAGAGAGAGAGAGACTGAGTGGTTGTGCGAGGAAATTGAGAGGTGAGAGTAATGGACTGAATGAGTGTGTCAGCTAAAGTTAGAGAAAGGAGGTGGGAGAAACCTCTTGAGTAAGTGAGCGAGGGAGTGACTCAGAGTATGAGGGAGTGAATCAGAGCGTAAGTGAATGAGGAAGTGAGTCAGGGTGTGAGTGATTGAGGAAGGGAGTCAGAGCGTAAGTGAGTGAGGAAGTCAGAGCGTGAGTAGCAGATTGAGGGAGTCAGAGCGTAAGTGAATAAGTGAGTGAGTCAGTGTGAGTGTCGGAGTGAGTCAGAGAGTGAGTAAGTGAGGGAGTGAACCTGAGCGTGAGAGTGAGTGAGTGAGTGAGCCAGAGCGTAAGTGAGAGGGGGGGGGGTCAGAGCATGAGTAAGTACTGGAGTGAGTCAGAACGTTATAAAGTGAGAGGAGTGACCCAGAGCGTACCGGTACGTAACTGAGCGAGGGAGCGAATCAAAGCTTGAGTGAGTTAGTGAGGGTGTGAGTCAGTGCGTGAATAAGTGAGTGAGTCAGAGAGTAAGTGAACGAAGGAGTGAGTCAGAGCCTGAATAAATGAGTAAGGGAGTGAACTGTTTGTAACCATTTGTAATAATATGTAGTGAGTAAGTATATATGTAAGTAGTTGTAAGTAGGATCCAAGTAGGGTGCCACTGAGCGCTTGCTATCGCTTGCAGTGTCTGTGAGTGCTTGCTTTGTCTGGCTTCATTCAAACTTTGCTGCACCATGACTCTTGTGGCTGCACCACCCACCTAACCGGTGAGAGTTGAGCAGTAGCAGTTAGCGACGGGCTGGGTTGGACATGGATGGTGTCAATGGCTGTTGTGTGAAGATATAAGGCGGTGCTTAATATATTATCAGAAAACACGTTCGAGACTTTGACTTTACCTACGACTGGCGTCAAGGGGCATTAACAAACATTAACATTTGGTGGAAAGCAAGTGGGATAATAGTGATTTCACGTCTTCTGTGGGCAATCTTGGCTGTGTCTATTTTCCCACGCTGATGTTCTTCCCACGACAACACGCAGTCTATCTCCGCCCCAGCCTCCAGCCTTTTTAGCAGTCTTGGTGTGGAATCGTCCTAGCAGGTTTGATGCGGTTTTGGGATTTTTCTCCACACCAACACCCCACTTACCACCACACCACTGCAGCCACGTGAGCCTCCACCATTGCCCTCACTACGTGCCTTCGCCTGCCAGTCCTGTGTGACCTGTTATATTATCACCCTGTGCGGGTTAGTTCCAGCCCCCACAAACTCCAACCCAGACCCCACTCCAGGAAGTAGCCCCCAACCGCCGCCCGACGCCGTTACGTCATCGTTTCCCCACCCACAACACAAACCAACATCACCCAGGGAGCTTGGCCACTCACACAAAGCTACGTCACAGTCTCCTACTCCTATCAGCTTCTCGTTCCGCCCACTGCTTAGCCGCCGCCCAGTGACGTCAGGAATACCTCCGCCCAATTAATGCTGGCGAGGGGAGGGGACACTGCGACCCTACGATACGAGAGTTCACTCAACACACATATTACTACAAGTATTTTTCTACCTGCATATTCATGCAATTTCTCTTTCCATCACATTAATCGATTCCTTTCTACAGAGAAGCCAAGCTGTCTCTATAGACTGTGATATTTTCACCATTTACTCTTTTCCATTTATTGCATTTTTGTCCCTCATTTGTCATTCATTCAGAATTTTTCGTTCACCCACTCCTGCTTCATTCCATTATCTCCCAATTATACTCATGCTCAGCTGTAAATAACACATTCAGTTTCACTCATAGTCATTGTCTATAAATCATTTCTTCACATATTTTAAATATTTTTTTTATTTGTTCTTTCATTCATTCATCCATTTGTTCATTTATTTTCATTTACTTCCTATTCTGTCCTTTTTTAAAAGGGTAGATCTCTCCCCTATTGAATCTGATAGTGACACAGATGACCCTGTACGTGGCGATAATGTAACTCTTCGTAGTGACAGATTTTATAGTAAACAAACCGTAAGTTCCTTACCTGTTTCTACTACGACTACTTGTTACTCCTCCCACACCTACAACCACCTATAGTAACCCTACTACTCCTACCCTAAATCCAGATATATCAACACCAGATACTCTATCATCTTCTCCAACTGATTCTCTTGAAGCCACTCAGCCTTCTCCACAGCCATTATCTTTCCCTTCTACTACACATACACCACCACTAACCACGACACACACCACTACGGCCACGACACTTCCTTCCCACACACCGTCTCAGTTTACTACTGTGCCTACTTCCTTACCTTCATGGTCTCACCTTCTTCCTACGATGGCAAATCAGAACCCTCCACCTCCCCAGTCCATATATTTAGATGATGTTAACAGACCCAAATTTACAGGAGAGGAGAGTACAGTTTCCATTTACGACTTCCTCAGAGAGGTCGAAAATGACATTCGTAATCGGCAAATCACACCTGAACCCTTGAAAGTTTCTTATCCGCTGGGTCGACTCCAACAGGGCAGGTCATTAATAGGAGCCGCTATTCGTGCTGGGCACTTCAAAGATTGCCAAACGTTTGATGTGTGTCGCCAACAGTTAGTTCAACTTTGTTGCCAACATTCCAATGCTGCATCTCTTATAGGGTTGACCAACCATCTCAAGCAAATGGAGGAGGACATGAAGGTACCTCCCCAACATGCAAAGGTAATTGAGGCAGCCGCTACTATGAGGAAGACGAGTTCAGAGCAGCACCAATTGTTCAATGGTACTCAATGGGTAGCCGAAATTAATGGAGAGCTTATGGTTTCACAAAATAATTTTGCAGATTTGTTCGGTTACTTTAGATTTCTTAATTGGCTTTCTGACAACCAAAAACAAATAGCACTACAACTTGGCTTTAACTCCAGAAACAAAATAGTTAACATCTAGGCCATAATAGAAAGGTCAAGATCAGACATCACTCGCCAGGCAGGTTCTTACACCTCAGCCTCTTACTCTGCAGGTGGTACTGCGAGAGTACTACACACCAGCATTACTTCATCTGATTCCTCTCGTTCGCGGCCAACTACAAAAACCAAACCTAGTAATTGGTCTCACTCACACTATTGCTCACCTTCTAGCGGTCATGACAAATCAACTGTGCAACGAAGCAAACAATCCTCAATTGTGTGCTGGTACTGGGGTAATGTAGGCCATCGAGAGTCTAGCTGTGCATCCAAAGAAAGACGTTTCCGCACACGGGAACGACAGTGCACACCCTCGCGGTCCCGTCGTCTAACATGCAAATATCACAAGAATAGCACAACTCACTCCACTGACGAGTGTCGTTACCTTAAGGGCCATCAGTTGAGGGAAGAGGAGCGCTCAGATTGGAGAAATGTAACCTAATAGCGGAAGATCTGCCGGTGTCTGAAAATAGGTAACAGAAAATCAACTCCCCATTCGCCAGGAAGGACCTATAATATCTTTAGGCCTGGTCATTCTAGGATTAAGCGAAGGGGTACAAAGCTCTTTCTTTATGGACACCGGATCTATGGTAAACCGGATCTCAGATACCTCTTTAAACAACATTAGGAAAACAACTAAAAGAGTTGGGCTCCTCGAACCACCTGACATTCGCCTATGCGGCGTGGATGACTCAGAATTTAAGGTCAAAGGAAAGATCACACTAGAAGTATAACTTGATAAAGCCGTAAGACCTTTTGATGCAGAGTTTCACGTCACTAATGATCTTAAATATCCAGTGGACACTCTTATTGGCTTCTCGACAATGGCCCAACAAGCTGTTGCTCTCCTCCCTGCTTCTTGTACCATAGATATTAATGGTTTCCCAATATCTAGAATGGAATATCCACGTCCGGTACTTTCCCAAATAAACTCAGTTATTCACTCTCATGTGATTCCAGCATTACTTGAGTGTAAACAGGTACACACACCATTACCTGAACAGCCAAATACACTATCATCTAGTACTACACCCTCTGAGCATACAACTGTGGATCATATCAACCCCTCTAACAGTGGCACATTTGCCAACTCAGACACGTCTCACTTAACTACCTTACATAGTGTGAATGATGTTTTACAACACGCAGAGACAAGGCATGCAGAAACAAATCAGTGATCAATTTTGTTGCCTCACAAATTTACCAAAGTATCTGTTCGTGTTGTGGGTGTGAAAGCAGGAGTGGATGTACTAACCTTACCTGAGACGTGTTGTGTGAATGGCTTAGCTTATGAGTCGGCGTTGTGTACGGTGCTAGGATATGGTTTATGCTACTTGTACTTAGCCAACTGTATTAATGTTCCACTTAAATTATGAATGGGAACACAGATTGGTGACTTCTTGGTATACCCAGTGGCCGTACGTGTGTGCCAAGATTTCCCAAGCCCTTTTGCCAATGTGTGCTCAGTTACTCAGTCCACTGACATTCCATCTAATCTTGAATCTCATGTGAAACAGAGTGATTACCCAGAATACAGAAGGCACTTACTTAATCTCTTGTGAGACTATCGCGAAGTCATAGCCCTACCCAGTGAGAATGTGGGCAAGATAGATTTAATAAAGTGTCAAATTACATTACAGCCTGAAGCTCAGCCAGTATATATACCGCCTACCGTTTACCACGGAGCCAACGTCAACAAGCTGATCGTCTTATTCAGGACATGTTGGATAATGAGGTCACTGAACACTCTGATACTCCGTGGAACAGCCCACTATTTCTGGTTCCAAAGAAAGATGGTGAGTTATGACCAGTGATAGATTACAGACGCGTGAACGTGTTGACTGTCCTGGACAGATATCCAATTCCCGTACTCACTAATTTGCTGGAATCCTTAGGCGAAAGCAATTGTATTTTCTCCTCCCTAGATCTTTTAAGTGGTTACTGGCAAGTGGAAATGGAGGAATCATCTCGTCCTATCATTGTCTTCAGTACTCCATCCGGGCATTACCAATTCCATAGACTTCCATTCAGTCTGAGAAATGCACCATCAGCGTTCATGTGGCTAATTCATAGTTTTCGCCAGCATGATAGGTCACTCAGTTTTTGTTTTGCTTATCTAGATAATGTCATAATCGTTAGTCACTCGGTGGAGGAACACAGAAAAACTGGCCGAAGTGTTCACTTGACTCAGACAAGCTGGACTTAAGATCAAACTATCAAAGTGTGACTTTTTACGTAAGAAACTCCAGTTCCTAGGACATGTTGTTGACACTCACGGAATCCATACATCAAATGACAAGGTGAAAGCTGTGACAAATTTCCCAACTCCAACCAACACCAATGCTGTACGGAGTTTTCTCGGTCTTAGTGGCTATTACCGAAGATTCATTAAAGGGTATGCCCAGATAGCTGTGCCTTTAACAAAATTGCTAAAGAAGGATGCGCCTTTTGTGTGGGCTGATGAACAGGCAATTGCATTTACAACACTGAAAAATGCCCTAGCACAATCCCCGGTTTTGGCATTCCCTGACTATTCAGAACCATTTCTTCTCTGTATGCTTCCAGAGTAGATCTAGGTGCCATTCTCATGCAAAATGACTCCGAAGGGAAGAAACGTGTCATTGCCTAGGCCAGCCGTGTGCTAAACTCAGTAGAAAAGAATTACAGTGTAACTCACTGGGAAGTCCTTGCCATGGTCTGGTCTCTAAAACATTTCTGTGTCATCACCTTCGGTTATCCTGTTCACATCCAAACAGACCATCTTCCCTTATGTGACCTGCTTCGGGGACGTAACCTTACCGGTCGACTTGCACGTTGGGCAGTCACTGTGAATGACTATAATCCGACATTTGAATACGTTCCTGGGAAGTCCAATGTCATAGCCGATGCCCTGTCGCAGCATGTAGCCATAGTCTCAACCAGTTGCGATGTAAACTTGGCGTTCAGTTATGACACACTACATAGGTTCCAGCGTGTGGACCCTATATGGTCATAGGTCATATATTTTCTAGAGTCAGGCGATGATTCTTCCCTGCCAAAGTTACCAGTCCCTGTATCTGATTTCTTCCTCAACAATGAATTGTTCTATAAACACTCAGCACTGAAAGGTAACAACATACCTCATCGCAAAGTTATGCAACTAGTTATTCCAACAGACCTAATTCCTGCTGCCCTTCATTTAATCCACGACTCCCCTCATGCATCACACCCTGGCAAAGAGAGAAGCTTACGGCAAGCACGTCTGTCATATTATTGGCCCACTATGCGAAAGGATATAGAAGCGCACTGCAATGCATGTTTATCATGTGCCCGTCATAAGGGGACTACCTGTCAACCTGCTCCGATATTGCAGTACCCAGTACCATCAAAACCTTGGCAAACCTTCTCTCTTGATCTTCTGAAGTTGCCTCCTATAGAATCTGGCTTCGTCTATCTATTAGTGGTAGTCGATCATTTCTCTTGATTTATTATCTTAGTTCCATTGTGTGAACAATCTGCTAATGCAGTGGCACATTCCCTTATTAATTCAGTAATTTGCCCTTTCACAACACAGAAGTAATTTTAACTAATAACAGGTCAGAGTTCAATAATTCAGTATTGGAAGAAATTTATCTTCGATACAGAATTAAGAAATGCAATATAGTGGCCCATCATCCAGCCTCGAATGGCCTAGTAGAGCCCCAGAATAGAAAGACATTGGAGAGTCTGCGTCACATAGTGGGAGATCAGACTTCCACCTGGGACACGTGGATTCCACAGGTAGCTGCTTCAATTAATTCATCCATCAATAAGTCAGTTGGTGAAACACCATTCTTTGTCATCTATGGCTAATTCATTGTTGCAATCCAAATCAGATCCGATCTACAACTACGATAACTACGTGCGAGTCCACTTATCCAACTTCCAGAAAATTCATAAATACAGGAAAAGCAATACCAGTGTTGCAACGAACAGCATATTTATTATGTCCAGACGTTTCGACATATTCATCTATGTCATCTTCAGTGGATCCACTGAAGATGACATAGATGAATATGTCGAAACGTCTGGACATAATAAATATGCTGTTCGTTGCAACACTGGTATTGCTTTTCCTGTATAAGTTGCGGTTCCCTCAGAACAAGCCTGTCTTAATAATTCATAAATACGTTCAGGATAAACTGGCCCTTACAAATGAGGAGATGGTACATAACCAACATGCCGCTGCCACAGATGTTACCATCCAAGTAGGTGACTTAGTTTTTGCCCTAGATCATGACAGAGATTCAGAACTAAAGAGTAAATTCTTTGGTCCCTTCCGTGTCATATCTCGTAAAGGTAATAAATTCGAATTAAGAGATCCATACAAGACAGAGACGACATGGGTGCAGGCAGATGATCTCAAACGTGCCTCAAAATGCATAGTCTTGGAGGAGCCACTAAGAGAGACCACATCTCCACAACAAACCCCTACTCAACCTTCTTCCTCTTCTCTAAGTCCTCCTTCTGACACTACTATTCATAATTCGCCTACTGTTAATAACTATCGTGCCAAATTGCGTTCTGCCACTAAGTCTCTTGCATAACGCTATCATCTCACACTGTCGTTACCATCTGCATTAATATCACCTCTAACATCAATTCATTTTACAGGAAAGATGCTGTGGGTCTACGTGCTGGCAGTGCTGACTCTGATCGGGTCTCGAGCGGGTGAGGACAATGGTGCCGTACGGCACGGGGCATTGGTTGGTGCAGGAGGCGAGGTAATGATAGCAAAGGATGTAGTCTCCTTGCGCTACGACCTAGAGCCACTGGCGGCCATGACCATCGCCCTGCCTGATTTTGCACAACAGCTAGAGGACCTGCAGGGACTCCCGTCAGATATTAAAAATCAACATCCCACAGATACATTTTGGTACCCACTCTACCTGCCCATCTACTGGAAGTTAGATTATCTTCATTTTCAGTTCAACCATCTCCAAGATTCTTTCCCTAACCGAAAGCCTGTGGGCCGCTCACGAGTGAAAACGTGGACTTTTTGATCTTGGAGGAGATATTCTGAGCGGATTATTTGGTGTAGCAACTGCCCGTGACCTTTCTGGATTTAAGGTAGACTTATTTCAATTAGTAAATACTCTAGAGTCCCAGAAAAAGGTGTTAAATGTTCAACATTCTATGCTACAAGAGATGACACACCATTTAAATTATGTTAAAAATAACTTAAATAATTTTACATCCATTCTTAAGCGTGAAGTATCGAAGGCAAATATTGTATCAGAGTTGATGTAAGTAAAATTACATGTAGATAATTTGCAGGTTTCTCTAGACTCTATTGTCTCCCAAGTTTCTAGCCTAATTCGTATTTTAGTCAATGCTGTTGATGTTCGTGTCACCCTAGATTTAGTACCTCTCTCTCACCTTTGCTCTACCTTGGAATGGGCTCACTCAACCTTCGGCTTGTCTCCTGTGATTTAATTTTCCTCTTTAGAACACTACTACCCAATCCTAGAGGCCACATTCCATACTAAAGATATAATTGTTCATATTCCTTTTCGTTCTTCCATCACATTCGATCTCTTTCACATCATTCCTTTTCCCTTCTGGTACAACAACTCCCTGGTACAAGCCTCTGTCTCTTCAGAGTACCTTTTTCTCTCCCACCATCATTTCTATATTGCCTTCATCTCCTCAAGTGACCTCGACAGATGCGCCTTTCTCACACCCAACTCTCGAGTTTGTGCTGAGTACCTCCTGACAATTTTTCCTGGCAGCGTTGCTCCTTGCGAATCTGCCTTAGTCCGTAACTTCTCAGTACAACCTGTCTGTACCTTTGTTCCGGCCCCCAAAAGCCAGGTACACTATACTCGCCTAAATCACATACGCTATTTCTTCTTTAGTGTCTCAACTCCTATCAGTCTTATTTGTCCAGGAACCCCTGTCCGTTCACTGTCCGCAGTTGGTTTGTATAAGGCCCCTGTTTACTGTACAGTAAAGTCTGAGTCTGTAATAGCCCATGCTACATATTATCACTTCGCACTTCGCTCCCACAAATATAACATCTTCAAACTTATTAATACTACCTTTCATCTACCAACAGACAATCTTTCCATCACATCAGACAACCTACGTATGTTGAACTATCTGAATTAGTCTAATTTCATTATGAACCAGTTCTCTTCAGCTTTTAACCCTCCTAGGTACATCCAGTCTTTGTATTTCCTCCAGTGGTCTTATGTCTTTTAGATTTTATTGCAACTGTATGTATCTTGTACTGTTGTCTCAAGCGAATGGACAAAAGGTTGCATGAGATCCGTGTAGCAACAAGGTTATTGCGACAACCAAAAGACCTGGAAACTGGTAGTTCTAAGTAACACTCATTATGATTGGTGAAGATGTGAAGAGCATACTGAAGAAAATCCCTGTGCAAAATTGAAAGTTAAGCTACTCGAATTTAATAATATCCCTATATAATTACTTTACAATGAGTAAAGGACATGAAAACTAGTGAAATAAAAATGAGATAAGGGAAGTGAATATCTGAGCACCCTCAGACAGTGCCTTCTATGTAAGATAAACTGGAGTATATCAAGTGGTACATTCTGTTACTATATTTCCATAAAGGTATCATTGTGATTACTAGTACTTACTATATATATATATATATATATATATATATATATATATATATATATATATATATATATATGTGTGTGTGTGTGTGTGTGTGTGTGTGTGTGTGTTTAAACTAGATTAACCCATTAAACCCTGAAGTGAGAATATTGATGCAATTTTAATTTCCTTTATAATTTTGTGCAAATGACAAAGATAACCCATATATAAAGTTTCATTAAGTAATTTGGTTTTGTGTCGAAAAATATACAGCATCCTATATAAAGGTCGCTAGGCAAATCTATGCTGATAATGGTCTCTAAGGCAATAGACTCTGAAATATTTGAGATTTGTTTAAATACAGAGTATGACATTGCACTGCATCAAACATAATACCCTGAGCATAATCCAATGTATTTCTCTTCGTTTTACCATACCTGGCCACCAGTTTAGCTACTAAGAGTGACGGTCTTTGAAGGACTTCGCATGGAGACCCTTATCACACTTTTCACACCTTGTTGTTTTCGTGTGTCAGTGAGCACATCGAGTTTGATTGATTAGTGGTATGACCCAGTATGCATGGTCATCATATCGGGCTTTGTCTGTTCTACTTTCTTGTCTCCCTCGTTGGCCTTGGCATCGAGAATTTGTATAGCGTTCCAGGTAGAAATGTGCAATACTGGGTTGGAAAGCACTGACATCCATTGCATTCTCAGCCTGACAGATTTTGTGCAATTGCCAAGCATTATTGACTGCCACATCGACTCAGTATGTCACAATGTCTGAGTACCACTTCTTTCCCCTTATGGCAGTTCTATAATTTGAAATGTTTTGGTCCATTCTGTCAACCCATTCATGTGCTCATTGTAAACCCTTATCGTAATGTGGATGTTGCATTTAGATTCGCCTTTTGTCTTTGAAGAATACCGTGAAGCCTGGAAATTGACTCTATGTCCACTGCATTTGAACACATAATTGGTTGACATGCTATAGAAGTGATTTGTTTTGAATCCACTGAAGTGACAAGAAAACATATGATAAATTACTTCATTTCGTTTCCAGGAAAGTATGAAAACACAATGGCAAAAACACAGTACAATGGAGAAACCATAAAACTGTCTTTAGATAAAAATTATACTTGCATAAACACGTAAGAACAAAACATATAGCCAATGTTCTCTTATGTCACTTTTGCCTAGTGACCTATATGTAGGACACCAATGTTGACATAAACATTACCAGAAATCTATGGAAATCATTGCTTTTAAACTTCATCGTATAAAAAGAATAACACTGATTGGCATAAGGTAAAATCTGTTAATGTTTATCATTCAGAAGTATTGAAAAAAAGACTTACCTACTTGTAGATGACAGTGTCTAAAAAAAAAGTACAAAATTGGCAACTTTGGATACCAGCATACAACATCCTTCACCTCCAATGTCGTCAACAACACTGATGATTCAAAGAATGGTTCAGAAGAAGTGTGGAAATCAGTCAGGATATGTGTTCTATCATAGGATAATTGTCTTTAAATGTTTGTTTGGGTGGACTATATGTAGGACGCTAGGTATAAATGAGGTAACGGATTACTGGACATTATTTATTCAAACGAATCCCAACAATCATCTTCTAAAGCTGGTACGTAATTATTCCCAGGTCAAACACACACACATAAACACACACACACAAACACAAACGCAACACAAACACATAAACACAACACAAACACACACACATACACAACACAAACACGCAAACACAACACAAACACAGAACACACACACACACACACACACACACACACATTAGATAGAGAGAGAGTTTTATTCACCACGACAATAAATAAAACATTACAATATCAACTCCATTATATATAATAACTGTAGTCCAGAAAGTAGCATTGAATAAACGCTGACGATCAGCAGTTAGCTTTAACATGCAATGATGTCTGCACTATAACATTAATACCAATACACATGGGTTAATAACTGTAGTCTGGTAAATAACATTGGATAAGCGCTAGCTCTCAGTAACTTACACTAAAAATACAATGTAATATTTTACAAGTCACGTCTAAGGTAAATTTAGGTGAAAACAACTGTTTCATACGTGTGAACTTGTGTGTATCCTGACATGTTGAGTCAGTGTACACTGCTCCACCACATGCTTTCCTGTCGGGACTTCACCAAACACACAGAGGCTTATCAATGGGACCTCTTCTATTCCATCTGCCAGTCTTACATTTTAATCAGTGTCCACTTGCTTTTCACCAACTCTTTGTCTCTCAATGTAGATTCTATGTGCAATTAATGTAGGGTATATATCATTATATGTCACTCCTCTCGTAGAAGAACTGTCTAAAATTCTCAATATTACATTTCGCATTATCTCCCTTACGATATCTTACCTCACTCTCCAGAAGCAGTCTTATCAATCTACCGGTGGCAGTGTTCATATTCATAGTTAACTTCATTGCAAAAATCAGAGAGTCACAAACACACAAACAACATGCAAACACAAACACAACACAAACACAAACACACCAATACACACAAACACACACACAAATACACACAAACACACACAAATATACACAAACAAACACACACACAAAAACACACAAACACAAACACACACAAATACACACAAACACAAACACACACAAATACACACAAAAACAAACACACACAAATACACAACACAAACACACACACAAACGGAACTCAAACACACTAACACAAACACAAACAAACACAAGCAAAAACACACACACAAACACAAACACATAAAACACACAAACAACACAAACACAAACACACACAAACAACAAAACATAAAAACACACAAACAACACAAACAAAAACACACAAACAACACAAACACATATACACACACAAACACGGGCACCCACAAGCAAACACAAACAATGCAAACACACAAACACAACACAAACACCTAATCACAAACACAAACACAACACAATCAACCAAAAACACAACAATAAGACACGCGCAATCACAGACACAACACAAACACCTAATCACACACACAAACACAACACAAACAAACAATACAACACAAACACATATACACAACTTTAACACGCACATGCACACATAAACACACACACAAACACGGGCACCTGCAAGCAAACACAAACAATGCAAACACACAAACACAACACAAACACATAATCACAAACACAAACACAACACAAACAAACAACCACGAACACTAACACACGCGCAATCACAAACACAGCACAAACACACGCAAGCATACGAATACAAAACACATAAACAAAGACACGAACATAACACAAACGCAAACACAAAACAAAACCACACACACAAACACAAAACAAGCCAACACACACAAACACAAAACAAACCCACCCACACAAACACAAATACAACACAAACACAAGCATACGAACGCAAACAAAACACACACACATAAACACACACACACAATACAAACACGCTGCACAAACAAGCACAAACACTGCAAGAAAACACACATACAAACTGCACAAACATACAAACATAGCAAGCAAACACACACACACACACACACACACACACACACACACACACACACACACACACACACACACACACACACACACACACACACAGCACAAACACACACAGACAATACACATACACAAACAGAAAGTAAACACACACAAACAATACACATACACAAACAGAGTACAAACACACACAAACACAAATAAAACACAAACATTTACACAAACATAGCACACACACACACACACACACACACACACACACACACACACACACACACACACACACACACACACACATGCAAAATGCACGGACGATATTCAGCAAGGCGGGACGATATCCTCGCCAGGTCAGAACGATATATATATATATATATATATATATATTCAGAACGATATATATATATATATATATATTCAGAACGATATATATATATATATATATATATATATATATATATATATATATATATATATATTCAGAACGATATATATATATATATATATATATATATTCAGAACGATATATATATATATATATATATATATATATATATATATATATATATATATATATATATATATATATATATATATATTATAAAGGACACCGAGAAAGTATTAAAACAGACACTTACAGCGTTGTTTAATAATTCTTTATGTTCAGAAGTTCCAGTGGCGTGGCAGACAGCAAACGTAGTACCTATTTTTAAAAAAGGATGATAAATCAGTTGCGTTGAATTACCATCCGATAAGTCTAAAATCAATATATAGTTGATAAAATGTTCGAGTCAGTTTTGACAAATAACGGATTCATGCAAGGACGATCGTGCCTCACAAGCTAGTTTTAATTTTTCTCGAAGGACAATGAGGCGGTGGATAGCGATAAAGCTTATGATATTTTTTATCTGGATCTTCGTAGGGCTATTGATAGTGTTCCACACGAAAGGTTAGTTAGGAAGATTCGATCAAACGACTATATCTTAAAATTTTAGCTGAAGTGGCTAAAGTAGAGAGTTGCCCACAGCCCTCAATATACACCAGCCCTCAGCTCTCACCAAACACCTGCCCTCAGCTCTCAACACACACCTGCCCTCAGCCCTCATCAAACACTTGTCCTCAGCACTCACCACTCACCTACCCTCAGCCCTCACCACTCACCTACCCTCAGCCCTCACCACACAACAGCCATCAGCTCTCACCACACACCTACCTGACTGATTGATTAAACTAGGTAAAAAAAACTGGCGGCGCAACTGCCAGAGTCATATGCCGAAGGACACAAGGCAAAAGACGACAACAGAAAATAAATGCAATCATGTATCTAAAGCAAAAGTAAAAACCTAGACACTACAAAATACACTAAAAACAGTAAAAAAAAAAAAAAAAAAGGAAAAACTTAAAAATAACAGAAAAAGTACGCTGAATATCAAGTCCTAAAAAAGCAGTCCATCTACTTCCACAAAACTGAGGGTTTCACCTCCCATACAATAGGCAACCTCCGAAAGCACGGACGAAAGACGGAAAGAGCCATCATTTGTCTGGTGCTCAGAGAGGTACTGGCGGAGTAATCTTCAAGACTGGGACACTCCACCAGCAAGTGCCGAAAAGTCACTGGAACAAAGCAACCCTTACAAACCAATAACCAACCCACAGAGTGTTACACGAGAGAGTAGCAAAAAACCCACTCTGGGAATCTGATGTGGACAAACTGCCAGCCCACAGAGAGGGCTGCAATAACAGACTAGACCCTGTAATCAAAGGGCTTTGGAAAACAGTGGGTCAAGGAATAGCTGGTTTGATTGTGAAGTATAATTGGATGTGGATGCAGGAATATATCATACATTTTATTGCTTTTTCCGTAGGATCGCTCTGATTGCTTTCTAATATGAGAATGCAACAATTATCGCATAATAAACATATTGATTAAAAAAGATACAAACAATAACCAAAGAATCCCATATTATCGTTTATAGGATATACTGCATGTGGTTTATTTTCAGACTGCTGTACTGAAGAACATTTAAGAGCAAATGGTTCGCTGAAGCTCGTGATCGAACAGCCTCCAGGTACACTGTAGGGATGAAACTAATACCTACAACATTTGATTATCACTCTGGCTTGCGATTAGAGTACTAGCTCCAGGGGAACGATTTTTAAGGGACTTCCTAAATGGTCATAGCACTTGATTTATCATACTCAGGCAACCATAGAAAAGCTTGTGTCTAGCCTTAACCCGTCACGTCCCGAGCACTTTCACACCTCCGACACTCCCCAGTCCCGAACATTTTTAGAAATTTTTTTTTATTCTCTAAAACCTCCGCTTTTGGTGAGAAACATCGAAAATTCATAGAAAAGTCACTCACCTGAGGTTTAAAATACTCGATACAGGTAGGAGTACCTCCTTACCTTACTGGGTTTTCTATCAGGCTGGCTGCAAAGAAAACGAATTCTATGGGAGGATAACTATTCCACACCACTTATAAACGGTATTTATTTATTTACTTGGTACGAATTTATATGTAGTATGAGAGTATACTGGTTTTCAAACAGTAATATAGGCATTATAAGCATTGTTTCACTCACTAACTCATCACCATTCCTGACCTTCTTTTGCCACATTACCTGATCATCATTTCTGACTGTTTCTTCCTCTGATGCTATGTAAACTTTGTCCTCCACATTGTCTTCGATTGGGGAATCACTCTGGCCCTGAATGCCTTTATTGGCCAGGTCACTGGTAACAGGTGAATTGCCGAGACAATGAGGGGGGGAGAGGTTATGCAGTGTAAGGCATTGTACCTGCTTGGCATCTTGTAGAGGAATAGAGGAAGGTGTCCCGTGTATACGTACGAAAAATCACGTGAGAAAAAATTAAAATTGTGCAAATTAGGGACCTTGCAATTGCGCGACGTACCGGTAGGTCGTCGGTACTGGCAAATGCAAAATGTTGCAACGTACCCATACGTCGACGGGACAGGGCGGGTTAATATATATATATGTATATATATATATATATATATATATATATATATATATATATATATATATATATATAGATGTGGTGTCAACAGTCGGGCATGCAGCGCCAGTGTAGGCGTTAATTTGGGGTTTCTTTGTTTCTTTCTGTTGTGCTGGAGTCCCATGTATGCAGTGTGCAGATGCACTTTTCAGCCATAGGCATTTTACAGCCAAAATCTCTTCCACAAGTATATGCAGTACAAA
This sequence comes from Coenobita brevimanus, assembly GCF_032717465.1. Classification (NCBI taxonomy): domain Eukaryota; kingdom Metazoa; phylum Arthropoda; class Malacostraca; order Decapoda; family Coenobitidae; genus Coenobita; species Coenobita brevimanus. The sequence continues at coordinate 22,609,242 of NC_136981.1, forward strand.
GTTTCCCTGTTAGCTGTACTGGGACGACAGTATGCACTTGACCTAGTAGAATCTGTGCTGTAGTCATTCGAAGGTTGCCAGTCCTTCAGTTAAACTGTTCCTAACTGTGTTTCAGGGTTATCTTTGTTTACCTGTGTCTTAGTCACGTTGTAGTTATAGTGTATTGCTAAAGATCTTTTGGTATGGACTGCAGACCTCAGCCTCAGTTAAGTTTTACTGTGTTCATCCTGCATTCGAGTGGGCCCAAGTTGCATTTGGTTGCCACGTAGCATATCAAAGAATATATGTATTTCCATACATATTGTTAGTAAGTGAATTTTGTGAAACATTTCTTGGTTGAAAATTCGCTTACTAAGAAGTTTGCAATTTTCACAGTAAGGTATTTGCAAATATTTTTGCCACACTGTATTTGTGCATAGATTGCATACACACAAACTGAAATTGAATCTATTGAGACGATGCGCCAGTTTTGGATCCACCTGGATCACTTTTATGTTTGAACTGGTATACATAATTGTCAGGTATAATTCATTCATTTAGTAATCACAGCACTATGAAGCAATACACACTGGAATACAACTGAACCCCTGGCACTAACGATAAGCCTACACGTGGTGGAAATGTACACCATGGGTCGAGCAACTGTGGCACCTATCAATGAGCCAAACTTCATCATATACCGCTGGATGTCGCCATGGGAAGGACGCTCTTCCGCCCTTGGCGAATAGCTCCCAGCCACATGGGGATGCCGGATCCTTTCATTGTGTATGTATGTATCATTAGGTCCGCCCTGCAAAAGCAGCTGCTTACCTGTGGTCGACGGGCCTGCCTGACCAGACAGACCAGGGTTAAGCGAAAACGACAGCTGTACTCCTTATATTACCATTGCTCCATCATAGGTAAATATCTTCTTGATCAGTATACTCATTGTCAGTTTCCTTGATATAGCTGATAATGATCACAGGAAAGTAGTGACATTATGCTCTTGTTTGGTTTGCCTGACAGATCATTGAGGTTGGTGATTTAACTTGATAATTCACTGCTGAAAGACAGTATTTTAGTTCTGGTTGAGTAACCAATAATCCTTCAACGTTCAACGTTTCTGTATGCCACCTTATTCTTAATGATGGCTCGTCTTTTATTATTCTATTTCCATTGTTCTTTTTTCACTTTGTGCTATTTCTTTATCCCATATTCATGTCCTCCCTGCCTTCACTCCTCGGCTAGTTCGAATCGCTTTTGCTCTTTAGATTCTAAGCCTCCTTTTCTGCGTGATCCCTGACATGCCTTCTCCCGTTCCCCTCTGGTATTAGCTTATAGCAGGGGTGTCAAACTCATGGCCCGCGGGCCAAATGCGGCTCTCAGGATAGTCATCAATGGACCGCAAGGTGACGGTAAGATTTATCAGTCCATGAAGCTATAATTATCAATGAACATAATTTATAATATTGTTATGAGACAAAAGTCAAAAATCACCTTTTATTCATAACTGTAATAAATTAACTTAAATTAAAATTGCTAGTAATATCGTTTTTATAACAAAAAACTTTTTATAAATAAATATCAGGAATCCGTGTAAAATCGAAGACACAGCCATTGCTGGTACCTGACGGCAAGAGCCACTAGGCCCAAACGTTTTAACTGTCACAAAAGACACGGAGAAGTGGTATACGGCAGCACTACACTGATTAAGCCTCGCTGCTTTTTAAGTGAAATCTTGAGTTATACTTCACTTTTTAATAACTCAGTTAATCAAACTAAGACTAAATATATGCAGAACTGAGGTGTACCTTTTAAATAATGTAGGAATCTAATAAACTGTAGCCCTGGATTAATGCATAGTGATACATAAACCTTTTGTTATCATTAGTGTCACTGTTTATTAAATAAAACAAATGTTCACATACTTTAGGTCACTAACTCTATAAATGTACTCATGGTAAGCCATTAAGTCCTTGTATTAAGCTGTAAACATCAGTCTTGCAACGTCATTCAGGTATATATTTTTGCAGTCCCTCGAGACCGTAACGAAATTTAGAATTGGCCCTCGAAAGGTTTTGAGTTTGACACCCCTGGCTTACAGTCCGGTGGCAGAACCACATTTTCATGCCAAACCTTGCAGTGCTCGTAATCGTTTTATTGCATGTTGTGCTAGTAAATGCTTCCTACTTCAGATTCTGGCTGGGTGTGAGCTTCACACCCGCTTGGATTTTTCAGACAAGATGGCCTCGAAAAAAGGGCGATGTACAAAATCCTTTACAATTTCTGTCCCGAGCACATAAATATGATTTTTATAGTCTACATATACTGTAGGTATGTTTTCTGGTGAGAGGAATCCGATTCCGGCATTATTTTAACCTTTTCAGGCCATCTTTATGACAATCTAAAAATAGCGGTAAAAATTACCAAAAAGAACAAGTCACTCTAAGCAAAATATCCAAAATGAACATAAATATGATGTACTTCTAAGTCCCAATTCTCCACACAATAAAGACAATTTAACACACCCAACTAGGTATGATAACAGTAATTCGTGAAGTACAGGTTACAATCGATGAATCTCAACATTTACTGTGAACATAAAAAGATACAACCTCTGGAATCCTACTAATGCTGATGGTAGTGTACAAACCCTTTAACCCGAGTGTACTCAAATGGACATATAAACAGACAGAGTAAAGAAACATAAATGTTAGACCTACAAGTACTAAGACATACAAATACTAATAAATATTGCTGCCGTTGTCTACCATTTTCCATTGGCTTAAAACATATTAACATTAAACCATACAATGCTTTGAGGTTGGAATCACATGCAATGATTGTTCTAATAGTTTTCCTCCATATTGCCTTCATCATCATCTTTCATGTCGAATGGGTTGTGGCATACACCACCACCAGCACCACAGACACAGAAGATGGTGCATGGCAGCTGATAACTCATGCAACCACAGGTGCCTCCTCGTCATATCTTCCCCGATTCACAGCCACAACGTAAAAACTTCAGAACATGCTCATGTGCATAAGATGTCCCCTGACACATGTGCCATGGAATGGGACACTTGTTAGCATGATCAGCTTCAAAACCAAACTAGACTGGATCCGTTGCTGGAGGTTCTCCTAGAGCTGTGCACCAGGTTGCCACTTGGAGGCGAGCTCATAGTACATTCTCATGGAATGCTTCTGTGGTCGGCGGTAAACTCCACAGTTTTGGTGCAGAAGAAGCCTTGCCAGTCTTCTGAGCCCACATATGCAGCCTACACTCTGTCATGGACGAGTATGTTTTGACACCATAACACACTGCCATGAATGCCTTTGCTTGCTCTGTTACCTGTATGACCTCGGTCATCACATCTCCAAGTAGATCCAGCCTGTGTCCTATTGATGCAACGGTAGTGCTGGGTTTGAAATGTGTGGCCTTGATGTCAATGCGGCAAAGCCCATACATTAGTCACTGTATGTAGATGGTGCCATTGTGCCAGACCTACTCGCTATTCATGCTCTCTCAGGCTGTGACTCAGTAGCTGACACATGAGATTGGCAAAACCACTGTTTTAACCTTTGTATCAATAGCACACAGGCTGGATCTCCATGGAGATGTAACAGCCGAGGACACACAGGCGACAGAGCAAGCAAAAGCATTCATAGCAATGTGTTATGGTGTCAAAACTTGTTCGTCCATGACAGAGTGCAAGCTGCATATGTGGGCTCAGAAGACTGGCAAGGCTTCTTCTGCATCAAAACTGTGCAGTCCACCACTGACCACAGATGCATTCCATGAGAATGTACTATGAGCTCACCTCCGAGTGGCAACCTGGTGCACAGCTCTAGGCAGAGAACTCCCAGCAATGGATCCAGTCTAGTTCATGGGGAGAAGATCATGTCAGCAAGTGTCTCATTCCACGGCACATGTGCCAGAGGACAGCTTACGCGCTTGAACACGTCCTGAAGCTTTTACGTTGTGGCTGTGAATCGGGAAAGGTATGACAAGGAGGCACCTGTGGTTGCATGAGCTATCAGCTGTCATGTGCCATCTTCTGTGTCTGTGGTGCTGGTGGTGATGTATGCCACAACCCATTCGACAGGAAAGATGATAATGATGGCAATATGGAGGAAAACTTTTAGAACAATCATTGTGCATGTGATTTCAACCTCGGAGCATTGTATGATTTAATGTTAGTATATTTTAAGCCAATGGAAAATGGTAGACAGTGGCAACAATATTAATTAGTATTTATGTGTCCTTGTAGTTGTACAGTATGTCTAACATTTTTGTCCCATTTTTCTATATGTCTGGATGTCCATTTGAAAAACACTCGGTCTAAAGTTAAAAGGTTTGATTGCTACCATCAGTAATAGTAGGATTCCAGAAGTTGTATCTGTTTATGTTCACTGTAAATGTTAAGATTCACCGACTGTAACCTGTATTTCTCGAATTACTGTTATAATACCAAGATAGGTGTGTTAAATTGTCATTATTGTGTGGAGAACTGGGATTCTGATGACTATTTATGTCCATTTTGAATATTTTGCTTAGAGCGACTTTTTTGTTTTGACAATTTTGACCTCCATTTTCAGATTTTGTCATTATGATGGCCTGAAAAAGTTAAAATAATACCAGAATAGGACGCCTCGTGCACGAAAAGATACGTAAAGATTAAAAAACATTATAGCCTATTTGTGTGCTCACAACACACATTTCGGAGGACATCTTGGCTTCTGAAATAGCCAAGAGGGTGTGAAGCTCACACCCACCCAGAACCTGAAGTAGAGACCGAGTACTATCCAAACATGCAATAAAACGATTACCAGCACTGACTGCAAGGCTACATGTCTCTGCCACTGGACTATTATATTTTACTTGTTGACATCTGTATTGACCAAATTCTGTCTTTTTTATTTCGTTGTTTTCTCCTTTCTTTTCCTTTTTCGTTTCTTTGAATACTCTCACCATCCATTACTATCTCTTCTCGCTTCTTTCTTCTTCGCAAATTACCGGTACTCTTTCACTCTCCTGTCCTCTTTTCTCTATGTTTTCTGCACAGGCTATGCCAAAGTTGTTACAAGCTCGTATGATTTCTTGTGCAGTTATTAACATCACTTCCATGCTAACAGAAAAGTTGAGCTTTCATCCGTGCGAAATGGAGAAAATTTAATTATATTGGCTAATAGTTTCATGACGAATATATTACGTATCATTATAGAGATATGTGAAGAACTCCATTGTATTATTAATAAATTCATTAATTCCCACTTATACTGCTCAAACTTACAAAAAGGAATTGGCATTACAAAGTCAGGCCAATGCTTCGCTGTAAACGGCAATATAAAATGCAATACAAAAATACATAGGACTGTAGATATTTGACAGCCTCGGTATGATAGGAACCAACCAAGACGTCGTTCCCTTAATCAATAAGGGTCGCTGTGGAGGTGAGGGTGTACCAGACACCACAGATCTGGCCTGGCACAGTTATATCTGCGATGTCCGCAAGCGTTCTCCTGATGTTGTTGGTAGCTGGCTTTAACGATGAATCATTTCGTATCGCTGACGAGTATTTCTCTCTCCCACATTAGTTCGTAGCACAATTGTTTATTAGTATTATTTCAGAACTGTGTGTTGATTCAGTAGGTTGGGGTTAAATAAAGCTTGGTGTATCAAAATAGAAGTTTGACCATTAAAATCAGTATGAAACAGTTACGTACAGAGGTGATTACACAGAGCAAGTGTGAGTGCTAGAGTAAGACGTGTTTCTACCCACACTCCCTGGCTTCAACTACCAGCCACAATGGTCTCTGCAAGGTCGTAGGAAGGGAGCTGATGGTGGAAAGGAAGGTTCCCCTGTTCTCCATGATGACTATGCCATGTGAGGCAAGCTATGTGGTGCTATGTATTTACATATTAACCCGTCACGTCCCAAGCTATTTTGCACCTCTGACACCCCCCAATCCCGAGGTATTAAAAAAAAAAAAATTTTTACTAACACCTCTGCTTTTGGTGAGAAACATCGAAAATTCATAGACAAATCGCTCACCTGAGGTTTAAAATACTCGATCCAGGTACCAGCACCTCCTTACCTGACTGGGTTTTCTAACAGGCTGGCACCAAAGAAAACGAGTTCTATGGGAGGGTAACTATTTCACACCACTCATAAACGGTATTTTTATTTATTTACTTGGTACGAATTTATATGTAGTACGAGAGTTATTGGTTTTCAAACAGTAATATAGGCATTATAAGCATTGTTTCACTCACTAACTCATCACCATACCTGACCTTCTTTTACCACATTACCTGATCATTATTTCTGACTGTTTCTTCCTCTAATGCTATGTAAACTTTGTCCTTCACATTGTCATCGGTTGGGGAATCACTCTGGCCCTGAATGTCTTTACTGGCCAGGTCACTGGTAACAGGTGAATTGCCAAGACAATGGCATGAGGGGGGGAGGGGGGAGATTATGCAGTGTAAGGCATTGTCCCTGCTTGGCATCTTGTAGAGGAATAGAGGAAGGTGTCCCGTGTATATGTACGAAAAATCAAGCGCGAAAATTGAAAATTGTGCAAATTAGGGACCTTGCAATTGCACGACGTACTAATACGTCGTAGGGACTGGCAAATGCAAAATGTTGCAACGTACCCATACGTCGACGGGACGGGGCGGGTTAAATGGCATAACAAGATACCATAGTAGATATAATGATATTCTACAGTTAATATCTGTTAATGTATACTAAAAGTAGATAAGATAGCAAAGAACAGTTAAAGCATTTAATACCTGTATATGAAAGAGCAATATTAGGGATACTGCTGGTACAAGGGGAGGGGGATCAGGACAAGAACCTTGCCTTTTATGCATTTCACGGAAGGTTTGTTGGGGATCTGATGACCTGAGTCACTTAGGTCTGGATGCTAGCCTGAATAAGAAGCTGAGGCCAAGAAAGGGCAAAGAGGAGAAACTGGAAGGAATGACGACATAAATGAAGGACCGGAGGGAAACGAGAAAGCGACGAAATAAAGGAGACGATGAATGTAGCAAACGTGAGGGGAGGTAGAAACGGGGCAAAGCATTATCGAAATGGAGAGAATTGGAGCCTGATGTGCATTGGAAAGAATAGGTAGGTTTGGAAACGGATGCACAATGCAAGATGTGCATAAGCACTTGTTAGATTTACCAAAAATATTTTGTGGTAACGAGTTCCATGTTTAGATGCAGTAATACAAGTTACCTTTTTACACAATCAATAGCTACTTTTTCACTCAAAATATTACAACTTATAAGTGCTAGGTAGGAGCGCTCACCATCCACTCACTCGATGTATTGCTGCTTTGGGTGTCTGCTCTTTCATCTCTTCCATCCTTCCTCCTTTTTCTTTCCTTCACTCTTTCCTCCTTCATCTGCCTACAGGTGACTTTACACTCCCTCCTCTGTCTTTCTTTCCTTCACTCTTTCCTCTTCCTTCTGCCTGTGGGTAATTCTACACTAAGTAACAAGCCAAATGGTTTCCTGTACACCAGGAAACCATTTACTATGCTGGACGGTAAACATATAACCAAATTATAGCGCCTGGTAGTTTAGTGGGTAATTAAGTGCTCCAGTCGGATTGAGCCAGTGTAGGTTTATATCCAAGAGATGGTTGAGGTTTATTGTTCAAATAATGCCACTCAGGGATGAGTGAGGCTGGTCACTTTCATGTCAGGACCAATTTGCCTAGCCCCCGGTTCCTACGCTCCCCATGGGGAGACATAGGATTGGACGATGGATGGATGGAATATTTTTTAAACATGAAAGAAATAAATTTCAAGAGCAACTTTTCACATAGAAGAAACTGTTCTTATTTATGACACTCTGTTAACACGCAATGGATTTCTACAAACCCAACTGGACTCTTCGAACATCCCAAATATATAGTTATTAAGAAGTAGAGAGAAGCGTGGAGGATAGTGAAAAGTGAGGTCGGAAGGAATGCAAAGAGTTGAGGAAGGAGCTGACAGGACTGGAAAGATGATGGATAATAATGTGAAACCTTTGGTGAAGAGTGGGGCGGATGAAGGTAAGATAAAATCCTGGAAGGATATAAAGCCCTGGAAGGAGAAATATTAGAGGCGCAAGGAAATGTGTGGTTGGCAGGGAAGAACGAAGGGATTCTAAGAACACTCTAATGCATGGAAAAGAAACTTTGAAGTAGATAAGTGAAAAGTTGGATATACAGACAGAAGACAATATGAGGAGATGATAGAAATATTCAGGTTCAAGTAAAACACGGAAGAAGAGAGACGAGAAAGAGTTGATACGAAAGGTGATGCATAGAAAGCACTAGAGGATGATGAAAGATGTTATGAAGGCTTGGAGAGAGTATAGTAAGATGATATTAGAAGGTTAACTGAGGTAAGGGAATATGGAGATACAGCGAAACAAGATGAATGAGCAGGATGGAAAATATATATATATATATATATATATATATATATATATATATATATATATATATATATATATATATATATATATATATATATATATATATATATATACAGCGTTGTAAAGAATGAAGAAAAAAATATAAAGCAAAACTGAAGATGATATAAACCTAGAATTGAGTGAATGTTTTTGATGAACTGGGGGTGTGGTCTTCATGAACGGATGTGGTGATTATGAACTGATGATGTGGTAATTTTGGACTTATGCAGTGGTGAGGAAGATGCTATGATGATTAACGCGGTGTAATGGTGGAAACATGGTGGTGTGGTGGTGATGAACTGGTGGTGGAGTGACAAAGACCTGGTGGTGTGGTGGTGATGAACTGGTGTTGTTATGATGGACGACAGGTAAAGCGTTCATGAAGACCTAATGGTGTGGTGGTGATGAAGTGGTGAGTGGTGGTGATGAAGTGGTGGTTTGGTGGTGATAATTATAAGACCAGTGTTGTCGGGAACTAGTGATGTGATGTTGAACTATAATGATGATGTACATACTCATCTAAATATAACCCGGCTGTGACTGAACTATAAGTAGGTTACATAATCTCATAAAACTACCTTCCATGAAAATTAAAACTTGTTCAGTAAATTGGTGTGAGAAAATGAGTGGATTTTACAGGTCTCCACCTGTTAATTAATTCATAATTGTATGAGTTAATTACAGGTGGCGACCATTGTAACTGGCAGGTATTATTGCAGCATTAACATTGTTTACTTTTTTCCCCACCTACACAATGTGACAGTTGAAATACGATTACCTACCACCACTTCGCTGGGGTAATTTTGCGTCATCCTGTTAAAATATTCCATAGATCCTATTCCCCTGCGTAATTTATGTAATTATATTCCGTCCCTGTCGCCGTTACATCCTGTTATTCTCTTGCTCTTTTCATTACCTCTGACAAAGAAGTTGGTGAAGGTTATGAAATCACCCATGTTTTTTTGTCTTTTTGTCCAGACGATATCTCCAAAAGTTCTCAATGAATGCCAATGAAATTTTGAGAAAGGGCTGGCCATTGGCCAAGGAAGATGTAATTACATTTGGGGGCAGATCAGCGTCCGGATCCTATTTTGCACAATATCTCCCAACGTTCTCAATGAATTTTAATGACATTTTGTGGGAGGGTAGGCCATGGGCCAAGAAAAAAATGATTAAATTTATGGGCAGATCCGGATCCTATCTCCACGGATCCGGATCCGGATCCTTTCTAATGGCAACGACATTGACGGCGGTATGCGCTTTCTGAGTGCCTTCAAAAAGTACCTCGTGATTAGTCTGACCTCCCTGAATATATTGCCTGTACTCATGTTTTACTTCTCATATTACACCCTCACACTAGTTTCAATATTATTAATTCATAACAGATTTGAGAATTAGTGAAATCCTGAATACTACAGCTAGGTTAATATTATCTATCTATCTATATACCTAGGTTGCTTCCCACGAGGAAAAGGAGGCACCTGAGACAGAATGACACACTCCCAATTTACTCATCCACTCAAACATCTTAGCTCCAAAGGGGAGAAAGGACAGATCCCCACTGCACCACACCACACGAGGGTCAACTGAGCGGTGCAATCAGTGACATCTGCGGCAGGGCCCGACAACAGAGCTGGTTTACCCCTGCCACATCATAACAGACCCATCCCTTTACCCGCATCTGACCTGATCAGCTGATCAGACAAATGCAGGAGAATATCCCCTCAAGGCTGCGTCATCATTTATTCATTCACAATTTCTCTCCATTCATTTCTACCATGCACAGCCACTCTTCCTTGCTCAACAGACATCCCTATTGCATCCAACGCTCTCTTCACACTGTCCATCCATCCTATTCGTGGTCTTCCTCTCAGCCTTACACCTCTCACATCAGATCTAGTTATCTTTTTCACTAATTGCTTATCATCCATCCTCTCCATATGCCCAAACCATCACAACACGGTCTGCTAAACTCGATCAGCCATCTCCTGAACAACTCCAGTTCTCCTTCACACTTCATTTCTCACTCGATCCATACGTGTCACTCTACTCGTACTCCTCAGACACCTCATCTCCATTACATTCAAAATTTTCCTCTCTGTTACACCCATATTCCATGTTTCAGCCCCATATAACGCAGTCGGTACCACAACACCCTCATACAACCTTCTCTTTACATCCATTCTAAGCGAACGACATCTAAACACTTTTTTCATTCCTCCCAGCACCTTTCCTACTTCATTCATTCTAAACTTCACTTCTGCATCTATTCTTCCATCCACAGCAACATGTGGCCCTAAATTCTTAAAACATTCTACCTCCTCAAGCAACTCACCATTCAAAACTATATTCATCCTCCTACCATCTACCAACCTCGTACACTTCATCACTTTACTCTTATTCTCATTTACTTTCAATTTCCTCCTTTCACACATCCTTCCAAACTCCTCTACCAACTGTCTCAGTCTCTCCTCTGAATCAGCCACAAGTGCAGTATCATCTGCAAACAGCAGCTGCTTCAGATTCCACTCTCCACCATCAACATTCACCAGACTCAGACCTCCACCTAACACTCTTGCATTCACCTCCTTTACAACACCATCCATATAAATATTAAACTACCAAGGCGACATTACACATCCCGGCCGCAGCCACACTCTCTGGGGAAACCAATCACTCGCAGTATTTCCCACTCTTACACATGCTATACTATTTACATAAAAACTTTTCACTCCTTTTACTAACCTACCATCAAGTCCATACAATCTTAAAACAGTCCACAAGGCCTCCCTATCAGTTCTATCATACGCTTTCTCTAAATCCATGAATGCCCAAAACACATCCTTACCTTTCGCTAAATACTTTGCACACACCTGTCTCACAGCAAACTCCTAATCCACACATCCCCTCCCTCTCCTAAAGCCACACTGCTCATCACCAATCACTCCCTCCGTACCCTCTCTAACTCTCATAATTAACACTCTACCATACACCTTACCTACCACACTCAACAGACTTATACCCCTAAAGCTAGTACATTCATACTTATCACCCTTGCCTTTATACAACGGGACCACACAAGCACTTGCCCAGTCAATTGGCACCATACCTTTCACAAAACACACATTCAACAATCTTACTAACCAGTCAACAATAGTCGCTCCACCCCCCTTCAGGAATTCCACAGCACACCCATCCATACCTGTAGCTTTCCTTGTTTTCATGTCCTTTACTGCCTCCTGCCCTTCCTCCTTCGTGATAAAAAAATCATTCAGCAATCCCAGCACATTTATTCCATGTACGCATCCATTCACCACATTCTCAGCCTCCCTTTCCTCCTCTACATTTTACAATCTTTCAAAATACTCTGCCCATCTCTTCCTTACTGCATCCGTCTCAATTAACATCCTTCCATCCTCTGCCTACATTTTAGATAAATACATACACGTGCATTGGGAGAGAGAGAGAGAGAGAGAGAGAGAGAGAGAGAGAGAGAGAGAGAGAGAGAGAGAGGGGGGGTGAACTTCAGTGGATTTCGTGACTGACAGATCTCGACTGCGGATCAAGATTCTCTCTCTCTCTCTCTCTCTCTCTCTCTCTCTCTCTCTCTCTCTCTCTCTCGTTGCTTTATAGTACGGTGTCTGTGGGAGGGCTCCTTATTTCAAACCGTACACCTGCAATGTCCCATGTGAAATTTACAACTGCAACTTTTGGAGAGAGAGAGAGAGAGAGAGAGAGAGAGAGAGAGAGAGAGAGAGAGAGAGAGAGAGAAAGTGTTTATGCCTGAGCTGTCTCTACTGGTACCTTTCAGCCGAGTCTCTGACAGTCAAGGGAGGAGAAAATCCTACACTTCCACGCAGGCACATCCAATCCCCTCAGCATTATTTTCTTTCTCACACACAATTTCCCATTCGGGTTTTCTTGTCTCTCTCCACTTGAGTACCAGTTTACTCTCATCCTCTGATAAACACGTAAGTGACATGAAATAGCTTCTCAATTAACCTGAATATGATAAAATAAGACAAAATTAAGAACAAGTTGGAAGAAAAGTGAAAACAGAACAGAGGGGGGTAAAAGGATCAGGCTGATGAGGAAAACAAAAGAGGAGGAAAGAGAGAGAGAGAGAGAGAGAGAGAGAGAGAGAGGAAATGTTACAGTAAAGACATAGCACAGAAAGAGGAGACACAATATGAGAGCTGTGAATAAGAGAAGGAGAACGGGAATCAAGAGAATGGACAGGCCAGCAGATGTGATGGTCAGGGCTGATTGCTTTGTGTTACTGAGCAGTGTGTTCCCTGTGTGGCTGGGTTCTCTCTCTCTCTCAATATATATATATATATATATATATATATATATATATATATATATATATATATATATATATATATATATATATATATATATATATATTGTTACGGAACAGAGAAAACTGTCCCGCAAAGTTCCAGGTTCAAAACAAAAGAGTTAGGTAAAATTACAAGTTAAAGTTTAGTGTTCAAACTAACAACTAAACATTCAGGTCTCATAAGGATAATGTAATGGCAAAAACAGGTTAAATATATGGTTAACTGCAATAGCCTCTATTAACACGAAATTAGCAAGAGTAAATTTATCTAAGTCAGCCCTGATAAAATGAGAAAACCGGATAATGCTCAGTTAATGCAATATATATTATTACAGATACAAAATATTAATAATAGCTGACACCTAAAACACATGAATCACAAAAACCTCACTAGGCCTACGAATTAACACCTTATGCTATACAGTACAAGAAAAAATGTAATAACACTTATACTCAAATCACACAGCAGCTAGATGGTTGGAGACTTCCTGAGCACTCACAAAAATAATAACTGTACAGGGGAGGACAGAGATGTGAACAAAATGAGGTGTAGATCTAAGTGGCAATTAATGTAGAGACTGAGCTCATTATATAGGGGCCGGCAGAGCTTGATACAACTTGTAAGAAGGAAGCGCAAATGAAGCCATAGAGGACAAAGAGTTGACACTCCTGCTCTGAACAACAGAAAGAACGACTTACTCTACTATAAGGGAGGAGGGGGGAGTGAGGTAGAACACGCACTATGGAAGCCACGAGGTGAATCGTGATCAAACATGCAGCATACTGTACGTTAGAATTATACAAAGGATGATGAAATCATAGGCTATGTAACACCTCCCCACAAAGAAAAAGAAATTTACAAAGGAAATTTCTTATTACTCTAAAACAATCTGTCTAAAGTCTAGATAAGCAATCTGCAATAACATTTTCTTTCCCCTTGACATGTTGTATGTCTAATGAATACTGAAGAAGTAGACTCCATCTTGTCAATCTCTGATTTTTATCTTTAAACTTACTAAGGAATTTCAGTGGGATATGATCGGTATATATGACTATGGGGTCAAAACCAGAACACAAATAAAATGAAAAATGTTGTAAACCCAAAATCAAGGCCAAAAGCTCTTTCTCAATAGTTGAGTAGTTCTTTTGAGGTGAAGTGAACTTCTTACTGTAATAAGATACAGGGTGTTCGATACCCTGATCATCCTCTTGCAGCAAAACAGCCCCTGCTCCTGTATCACTTGCATCAACAACCATCTTAAAAGGCTTAGCAAAATTTGGAGTAGCGAGCACTGGCTGACTTAATAGGATAGCTTTAAGTTTGCTGAAAGAGGATTCACAGTCATCGGTCCAGACAAATTTAACTCACTTTTTCAGTAGGTCTGTAAGTGGTGATACAAGAATTGAAAAGTTAAGAACAAATCTCCTGTAATAACCTACCATTCCCAAAAATCTTTGTAGCGCTTTCCTACTTTTAGGTCTGGGAAGATCACTTATAACCTGAACCTTAGCTGCTGCTGGTGCAACATGTCCATCACCAATTACGTACCCAAGGTACTGAACTTTAGCTTGACCAAACTCACACTTTGGTAAATTAGCTACAAGATTAGCCTAAACCAAACGCTCAAGAAATTTACTGACATGACATAGGTGATCTTTCCAGTTGTCACTGAAGATTAATACATCATTAATATAAACAACACATCCTGCCAAACCCTCTGTTACAACATTCATGAGCTTCTGAAATGTGGCTGGTGCATTCTTCATACCATATGGCATTACAGAACATGCAAAAGTCTTTCCTAGTGTTACAAAACATGAGATCTCCCTAGCACGTTCAGTCATAGGTGCTTGCCAGTATCCCTTTAACAAATCAAACTTACTTATGTACCTAGCCTTTCCGATCTTGTCTATGCAATCTTCCACGCGAGGGAGAGGGTAAGTGTCTGCTTTGCTTTTCTGATTAACACGTCTGTAGTCGATGCAAAGCCGCTGCGACCCACCTGGCTTAGGGACTAGAGTGACAGGAGAACTCCACTCGCTCTGACGGGGCTCAATCATCTTGTGGTCCAACAGGTAGCCAAGCTCCTTCTGGATGAGGGGAACTTTCACTGGGTTCACACGGTAAGGAGGCAGTTTAATTGGCTTTGCGTCTCCAACATCGACATCATGCATCAACACAGTGGTTTTTCCTGGGGTAGCACAGAACACTTGCGGGTACTCATGCAGTAATGCCGAAAACTTCTGCCTTTCCTCGGGAGCTAGATGAGAAAGCTTAGTCTGGAGATCATTCATGATATCAGGATTCTTCCCCAAACTATCACTCAGGCTCATGCTGCATGGGAGAACTTCACTTGCAGACTCGGGTGGAACAGCTACGGTGCAGACTGGGTTATTTTCGTCCCGCCTGTGATATAACTTTAGGATGTTGATGTGACAAAGTTGCTTGTTCTTTCTACGATCTGGTGTGGCGATGACATAGTTGACATCACTGAGTTTCTTCTCCACGAAATAAGGACCACTAAACTTGGCTTGAAGAGGTTGCCCATGCACCGGTAGCAGAATCAAAACCTGATCTCCTGGCTGAAAGTGACGTAACCTGGACTTCTTATCGTACCAAGTCTTCATCTTCTCCTGAGCAGCTCCTAAATTCTCTCTCGCCAGCTGTAAAGCAGTGGACAGCCGTTCTTTGAACTTCATCACATACTCCAGCAGGTTGACGTCATCATCCTCCGACAGCCAGCATTCCTTGAGTAGCTTAAGGGGTCCTCTTACTTCATGGCCAAACAGTAGTTCAAAGGGTGAGAAGCCCAGTGATTCATTTGGAGATTCTCTTGCGGCAAATACAATGAATGGAAGACCTTTATCCCAGTCTTTCTGATGTTCCAAATAGTATTTCTTGAGCATCGATTTGAGTGTTTGATGATATCTCTCCAACGCTCCTTGGGTCTGGGGATGGTAAGCTGAAGACGTGATCTGGGTGATGCCCAACTCTTTTAGAGACTGCTTGAAAACATTTGACATGAAATTACTTGCCCAGTCTGACTGTACCTCCTTGGGTAGACCAAACTTTGTGAAGAACCCTAGCATTTCCTTAACCACGTTCTTTGCTGAGTTATTTCTAAGTGGAATGGCTTCAGGATAACGAGTAGCCATATCAATCAGGGTCAACACATAAGAAAATCCTGAAGAAGTCTTAGGAAGAGGGCCCACACTATCCACCAACACACGGGTGAATGGCGCCTCAAAAGGAGGAATGGGAACTAGAGGTGCAACCTTTTTGGTCTGATTACACTTCCCCACAACTTGACAGGTGTGACAAGACTTACAATAATAGGAAACATCTCTGAAGATACCTGACTAGTAGAAGTGTTTCAAAATGCGTGCCACAGTCTTCCTCACTCCAAGGTGTCATGCCAAACTGGAATCATGAGCCACTCGAATGATATCCTGCCTACAAACACGAGGGATGGCAACTTGATGTACAACCTCCCATTCACAGTCGGCTGATGCTGTTGGGGGTCTCTACTTTCTCATAAGTACTCCTGACTTTATATAATAACAAGTAGAAGCACCAGCTGACTCTTCCTCACTGCAAGCAGAGGTAGCTAGACCTTTCAGTTCAGGGTCAGCAACCTGCAACTCAACCAATTCTTGACGAGACAAATTATCAACACTACGGGGTACTGCCTCATCTGGTGAGTGGTCCAAATTAGCAAGAAAAGTGTCAGCTAGGGCAACATCATCATCATCATTATCCTCTAAGTCACCAGTAACTTTAGACTTAGCCCTAGTGACAGCACATGCAGAAAACACATCAGGGACATCACAATCCTGGGTCGCAGCCACTGGCTCACAAGACAACTGAGGAGCTGGATACACTTGACTTCCACCAATATCATTTCCAAGTAAGAAAGTTACAGCTGACATTGGGAGTGTCTCAACCAACCCAACCATAACGGAACCATTAACAAAACCAGACTCTATATTCACTCTGCACAGAGGGACAGAGAAGTAATTATTCCCTACGCCTTGTAAGATTACAGTTTCATCAGAGGAATTAACATTAGAGCCTAGAACACTGGTCACCATAAGGGATTGGCAAGCACCTGTATCACGATATATTTTAACTGGTTTCCTGTCATTACTGTCCAGAGGACTGACAAAACCACAAGACAGGAAATTAGCACATGAACTCTTGAGAGTGTCACCCACGTTACTGCTCAAAAGAGGAGCTTCATCATGAGAATTTAATTTACCCCTCAAAGCAGGTTCAGTTAACTCAGTTAAAGAATTCTGGGAACTCTCAAGGGTGGACACTAGACCAATCGACTGAATATTTAAAGACTCCTTTTTGTTCACATCACGCTGTCTCCTGAAACATTTCTCCGTAGTATGACCAAGCTTACTACAATAAGTACATTTACTTTTCTGAAATCTAGAGGTGAAGCTGGTATTTACTTCCTGAGAAACATCATCTTTATACTCTTTCCTGTTACCTGTGCTCTGAGTAGAGACAACGTACTTACTCTCAGCTTTCCTTTTTCCTTTAGAATATCTCTTGTGAGCGAGAACATATTCATCAGCTAAAACTGCAGCATCAGACAAATTATCTATTCTTTTCTCATCAAGATATAGGTTTACATCATTATTAATACACCTTTTGAAGTCCTCCAGCAAAATCAACTGCTTAAATTTACCAAAATTAGAATCCACATTCATAGAATTTAACCACTGCTCTAACAGATCTTTGATTTTTGCGTACTCAACATGGGATTGCTTATCTTGCTTATAAGTTGTCCTAAATTTTACTCTATAGGCTTCAGGAACAAGCTCATAGGCCTTAAGAATCAAGCTCTTAACTACATCATAATTATCAGATTGGTCGTGAGGCAAAGATGCATAAGTTACTTGAGCTTTACCGGTGAGAACAGTTTGAAGGAGTACTGGCCAATACTTTTTGGGCCAATTAAAACCTGTAGCTACCCTCTCAAACAACTGAAAATACTTCGTTAAATCACATTCATTAAAAGGAGGGACAAGTTTAACATTTTTAGCCACATCAAAATCATTAGAGCTAGATGATCCAGTTCCACATTGTTTCATGCGATACTCATGGTCTGCCTGAATCCTAGCAAGTTGAACTTGTGCGTGAGACTCAGCCTCCTTAGCACGAGCCTCCTGCAGGGCTAGCTGTAACTTAGCTAATTCAATCTGCGTTTGCTCATCTGGAGGAGTTACATTAAACAAGCTTTTATTAATTATGTCAACAATTTGATCTTTAGAATGATGAGAGCGAACAGCAATTCCCAATTGTTGAGCAACAAGCTTAAGTACATTCTTTGTTCTGTTTTCTACATCACACACTGTTTGCACATTTGACCAAAAATCTTTGGCTTCATCAAGAGTAGTAATAGTAGACATCATGAATAAATCACAGTCACAAAATATCAAGCAATATCCTTATGGTAATATCCTGAATATCCTGATAAGAGGTCGCCAAATTTATGTTACGGAACAGAGAAAACTGTCCCGCAAAAGTTCCAGGTTCAAAACAAAAGAGTTAGGTAAAATTACAAGTTAAAGTTTAATGCTCAAACTAACAACTAAACATTCAGGACTCATAAGGATAATGTAATGGCAAAAAACAGGTTAAATATATGGTTAACTGCAATAGCCTCTATTAACACGAAATTAGCAAGAGTAAATTTATCTAAATCAGCCCTGATAAAATAAGAAAACCGGATAATGCTCAGTTAATGCAATATATATTATTACAGATACAAAATATTAATAATGGCTGACACCTAAAACACATGAATCACAAAAACCTCACTAGGCCTACGAATTAACACCTTATGCTATACAGTACAAGAAAAAATGTAATAACACTTATACTCAAATCATACAGCAGCTGGATGGTTGGAGACTTCCTGAGCACTCACAAAAATAATAACTGTACAGGGGAGGACAGAGATGTGAACAAAATGAGGAGTAGATCTAAGTAGCAATTAATGCAGAGACTGAGCTCATTATATAGGGGCCGGCAGAGCTTGATACAACTTGTAAGAAGGACGCACAAATGAAGCCATAGAGGACAAAGAGTTGACACTCCTGCTCTGAACAACAGAAAGAACGACTTACTTTACTATAAGGGAGGAGGGGGCGAGTGAGGTAGAACACGCACTATGGAAGCCACGAGGCGAATCGTGATCAAACATGCAGCATACTGTACGTTAGAATTATACAAAGGATGATGAAATCATAGGCTATGTAACAATATATATATATATATATATATATATATATATACTGTATATGAAGCCTCTGTTGTACGGTGGTAGAGTGTGCGTTTTCGTACACTGGAGAACGAGGGTTCGCTCCCTGCCAGGGAAATAATCTTTGGAAAGGTTCACCCGGCCACGTACTGCGTTGGGGTACATAAGGGGTGCTGTGGTTGAACCAGTGTCATATACTTTAAAGTATACATGCACCCAGTCGGCTTGCGCTGGCTGATTACACTTGGTTCACTGACTACACACACATCCAAAGCCACTCCAAACAACAATCACACTTAGAAGGACTTCTTACCCTACATACAGTCTCAACCAAACAGCCTAAGCCACTTGGTAGAGATACGTCGACTGTATTGTCTCCATGTAGGTCGGGATATGTTGGTCCTGCAGTGGACACTGAACGGCTGAGGATGATATATATATATATATATATATATATATATATATATATATATATATATATATATATATATATATATATATATATATATATATATATATATATATATATATATATATATATATATTTATATATCCAACAAGCACTGCAGTCCACTCTCTCCACTACACTTATGCGTACTATATATATATATATATATATATATATATATATATATATATATATATATCTATATATATTTGTTATGTGTGTAAGAGTGTATATATATTTTTTGTGTATATAATATGTCTAGTGTGTGCTTCTTACCAGAATGTGTGTGTGTACTTCTTTTCGCTTGTTCGTTGCTTCCACATTTATGAAGTCTTAGTTAATTTTGTTGGCTCTCTCTCAACCCATGTGTGACTAAAATTATTTTTAATAGTGACTTTGGTGAAGCTTTGGCTGGTGAGACATAGAGAGTGGAATTCACTAGCGATATTTATGATGTTTGGAGTGTAGAAGGAGAGACTGAGTTGGTTAGTTCTTTTGTGTATGATTCTTGTCTGGAATAGCTGCGTTTTATAGCGTGCGTGTGATCCGAGCATATATAAAGAGGAAGATTTTGTATGGTAACACATACACCACAAAGCCAGGCAAGAGACAAGGTGTGTGTGCTGGGCAATCCCCAGGCCCTGTCTTCCTCCCTTACTACTTTTTAACCCGAGGCATCCAGACGACGTATGGATACATTGCCACGTTTTGACATGGTGACACCCGATGACATATCCATATGTTTTGCAGTTGAGAGGTCCATCATTTGCACATTTTCAAGTTTAACGTGTGATTTTTGGACAGGAATATGGGGGAGACCTTCCTCTACCCAATGCTAGGTGGGGATAATGCCTGGCCCCACCTGATCCCCCTCCCCCCCGCACTCCATTTTCTTGGCAAATCACCTGTTAGCGGTGACGTGGCCAGTATAGACATGTCGCACCACGGTCTCTCCAATGACGAAATTCAAGGCAAAAGTGATTCCCGAGGTGGAGGACAAAGGAAGAAAGAAACCAGAGGAAGAAACAAGCAGAAGTGATGAGGCAGTAACGTCATAAAGGAAGGTGTCATATGTTGATGTGAATGGTGAGTGAACAATGCTTATATTGCCTATATTATTGTGTGAAAACCAATATACTCTTGTACTACATATAAATTCGTACCAAATAAATGAGTATTTACATACAATGAGTGGTTTTGAATAGTTACCCCTCCCAAGAAAACGTCTTCTTTGGAGCCTGGCCTGAGAGAACATGGTACCAAGGTTGAGGTACTGTTACCTGTATTTGGTATTTCTAAACTCAACTGAGCACTTTCCCTCTGAATTATCGATGTTTCTCATTAAAAGCGGAGGTTTTAGCCAAAAAGAAACTTTTCGATAATCTGCCGGGATTGTGGGGGGGGGGCAGTTGTGAAAAATCTGCCGGGACGCTGTGGGTTAATCAGTACATACCCCACTGATTGGGTTAATGTATGGCCCGGCCTGCACTATAGGTGCAGGAAATCTGTAAACGATGTACTGTATGGTGACAGTTATTTGTGGGTTGGCATCGGGAGAGAGGTAGTGTTTGGATTGGAGAAGAGGGGGAGGCGTAGCAGTGTTTAGTGTATTACATACATTTTCTGTACATCTTTTTCACTTCGTATCAGCATCCTATCACAAGTATTACTGTATTAGTAGTAGTAGTAGTAGTAGTAGTAGTAGTAGTAGTATTTGTGGCAACTGATTGCAGAACTTTTTGTACTATTTTTATTTCTTTCGTTTGGCAAGTTTGTTCTCAGACTTTTTGTGTGATTGTTCAGGGTAATATCAGGTTGATTGTTTTTTTTTCATTCTTGTGTTTCTTTACCTCACTGTAAATACTGTAAATACTATTAGCTTATATTAGGTATATTTTTCATTGTGTTTACTTTGCCATTGCTAACGTCAGCTAATTTTATTTACTTTTGGACCTGCGCTGTGAGAGTGGAGTTTCTTTAGTTTTTTTTTTTTTTTTGCTGTTTTTCATCACTTAACTTGGACCATTATCACCAGAATCTCAAGAATGTGCTCTGCAAGTACTGTCTGGATCACTCTAAGGACTGAGACCATGATGTGCCATTCCTCCTGTTCGCTATGAGGGAAGATCCCCAGAAGAGTTTGGGTTTTTCTCCTAATGAACTTGTGTTTGCCCATTAAGTTCGGGGTCCCCTGAGTTTGGTTAAGGAGACTTGGAGCAGTAACCTCGCCAAGAGCATGAGCTTACTCCATTATGTGCAGGACTTCAAAACCTGTATGAGTGAGACTCTGGAGCTGGCCCAGGAAAATCTCAAGCAAGCTCAAGATAAAATGAAGGTCTGGTACGATCAGAAGGCCATGCTGAGGGAGTTTAAGGTCAGTGACGAGGTTCTGGTGTTGCTGCCACTGCAAGGTCAGCTGCTGGCCAATAAGTTTAGTGGTCCTTACCCTGTAGTGCGGTGTATTGGAGACACCGACTACCTGGCAGAGACTCCCGACAGAAGGAAGAAGCACCAGCTGTGCCACGTGAACATGCTGAAGCCATACCATTGTGCACTAGATTCTCTGGCTCCCGTACACCTTGTCTCCGCCACTGCTGCTGCTGAGGAGGGTGCTGATGGTGATCTGTTTGAGGTGGACTGCGAGTTTCCAGATTGTAACTGTGTGATGAATGATGAGGCGGAGTCCACTCTCAGCTCCAAGTTAGCACATCTACCTCGGGACCAAGCATCTCAGTTGGTTGCCCTCTTGTCAATTTACAAGGAAGTATTCAGCAGCACCCCTGGGAAGACCGATTGGATTCAGCATGATGTGGATGTGGGTGACACTGTTCCTGTGAAGCTGCCCCATATCGAGTCAGTCCTCAGTGTGCTGGCGTGCTGTGTCAGGAGCTCAATTATATGTTGGACCATGGGCTTATATCCCCCTGTGCTAGTCCCTGGAGTTCCCCCGTGACTTTGCAGCCTAAACCAGATGGCACCGCAAGATTATGCATAGACTACAGATGGGTGAACTTGCTAACCAAGACTGATATGTACCCATTGCCCCGGCTTGAGGGCTGCATCGAACTCATTGGCTCGTCTAGTTATATTACCAAGTTAGATCTCCAGAAAGGCTTCTGGCAAGTACCTTTGACCGAACGGGCTAAGGGAGTCTCATGTTTTGTGGCAGATGGACAAATATATCAATGTAATGTGATGCCATATGGTATGAAAAACGCCCCGGCAACGTTCCAGTGATTAAAGAACATAGTTGTCAGTGGTATGAAGCATTGTGTGGTATACTTGGAAGATGTAGTGGGAAAGCCACTTAAGAGAACTAGGTGTTTTGCTGTCCAGGCTTTCTGAGGCTTGCCGTGTAGTGAATTTAAAGAAGTGCGAGTTTGTTTGTGCACAAGTTCAATACCTTGGTTATGTGGTTGGTCATGGTTGTGTACGCCCTCTCTGACTCTAAGGTGGAGGCAATAAAGAGTTTTAAGGCACCACAAGACAGGTGCAAGCTTCAGAGATTCCTCGGCAGTATTGATTAGTACCGTCCTTTATTGAAGAGCTTTGCAACAATAGTGGCCCCTCTTACTGAACTGCTTAAGAAAGATAAAAAATATGCCTGGACTGATGTGTGTCAGAAGCGTTTTGATACCGCCAAGGAGGTCTAATGTAATTATCCAGTTATGGCTGCACCAAACTTTGATAAAGCATTTAAACATCCTGTAGATGCTAGTATATGTGGGTGCAGGAGCTGTGTTAATGCAGGACGACGATCATGGCGTAGAACATCCTGTTTGTTATTTCAGTAAGAAGTTTTCTGTTCCTCGTCGTAATTATTCTGTTGTTGAAAAGGAACTATTAGCCCTGATCCTCACCCTGCAGCACTTTTCTGTGTATGTCCCTGCATTTGGACCCACTGTCTTTGTATATACTGATAATCACCCACTCAAATTTCTGAATAATTGGAAGATGAAGAATCAGCGATTGACGCGTTGGAGTTTATTCCTTCAGCAGTTTCATTTGGATGTTAGACATATTATGGATGCCGACAATGTCATCGCTGATGTTTGTAACGTTCTTAAGAACGAATTTTCCTAAGGGAAAATTCTTTCTTAGGTGTGGCCGTGTTATGTGTGTAAGAGTGTATATCTATATTTTTTGTGTATATATTATGTATAGTGTATCCGTGTTACCAGAGTGTGTGTGTGTACTTATTTTCACTTGTCCGTTGTTTCCGCGTTTATGAAGTCTTAGTTAATTTAGTTTGCTTTCTCTCGACGCGGGTGTGACTAAAATTAATTTTAACAGTGACTTTGGTGGAGCTTGGGCTGGAGCGACATAGAGGTTGGAATTCACCAGCGATAATTATGATGCTTGGAGTGTGGGAGGATTGAGTTGCTTAGTTCTTTTGTGTATGATTCTCGTCTGGAATAGCTGCGTGTTATAGTGTGTGTGCTATCGGAGCGTATATAAGGCCGAAGATTTTGTATGGTGACTGGAGGACTTTGATGCATGGTCGTGAGGAGCGTAGACGTGTTTTCTGTTGCGCTCTTCTCTAGTTTTCAGGGCTGCCTCACCGGCATTAGCTTTTTTTTTCACCCTTCTGGTGACACTTAGGATAGCTAGTACTAATTTTCCTCCCTACCCTTGCTAGAGATATAGTAAGTGTCTATATCTTTTTACTAAGATTACCTTTGCTTACTCGCCCACGGAGGGTCCCCCCCACTGATCGCTCTGGGGTGTGAATTAACACGGTCGGGCCTCCCTGGAGTGGTTTGAGAGGGCAATCTTAGCCATAGGTGTGTGGTCCCCGGTTGTTTGTCCCTTGTTCGTTTTTCCTCCTCCTTCCCACTTCCCCCGTTAGGGGGAAGTGGTCACTATGGCGGACGCCACTGCTGCCTCCCCCCCCTTCAGGGGGGGAGGTAGTCCTGACCGACCCCCGACTGTCTCACGGACGGACTACCCCCAGACTGAACGGCCCCGGACACGCCCTTTGCTAGACATTAATGTAAAAAATGCGAGTTTTGTTTTGTTGCATGCGGTTGGTTCTACTCCCCTGTCCAGCCTCAATCCCTTCATTATCAAGAAGGTGATTGATGGATGTGCAGGAGAGGTAGAACAGGTCAAAAAACTTGCTAGCGGAGATCTCCTAGTAAAGACTGCAAATTCGTCCCAGGTTAAGGATCTGATGAAGATGAGCAAATTCCATTGCTATGATGTTGTGCCAACGATCCCTCACTCCATGAATTCCTGCAAGGGAGTCATCACTTGCAGGGACCTCATGGTCATGGAAGAGGACGACATCGTACGTGAACTTGCTCATGAAGATGTAACTGAAGCCCGTTTCATCACGAGATTTTCCGAGGGCAGGAGGACGAAAACGGCAACGGTTATATTGACTTTCGGTAAAGTGACCCTCCCAACCCATATGAAAGTGGGGTATGAAATTGTTAACGTAAGGACATACATCCCTAACCCACTTCGTTGTTTATGATGTCAGTTATATGGACACCATGAAAAGTCTTGTCGGGCTTCTCAATCAATCTGTGGCAAGTGCGCAACACAAGGACATGATGCTGACCATTGCACATCAGAGGGTGTCAGCTGCTTTCACTGCAAGGGTGCTCACTTCACTTCCTCTAGGGATTGTCCCAAGTGGAAGGAGGAGAAAGAGGTCTGTGCGGTGAAGGCGACTGAGGGCATCTCTTTCTACGAAGCAAGGAAAAAGGTGAAGGAGTTGCATGCAACTCCCACACCGAATAGGTCCTATGCTTCGGCAGTGATGTCTCGCTCTGTGATGTGCACTGTGGAGACGCAGACTGATCTTGTGCTTGTTAATCAAGTCACTCACTCTACCTCCACCTCCACCTCTAAACCTCCTGTACGATCCAACTCTCTAACTGACCTCCCTAAAGCTTCATCATACTCACAGGCCGCTGCTGCTTCTCAGTCAGTCAAGCCTAAATCGAAGCCTGACAAGACTGTAAAACATAACTTCACCACCCTTTCAAAGCCACGTCCTCATGTCCTCCCTGCTCCTAGCCCAGCGAGGGAGAGGAAGAATAGCTCTTCCTCGGTGGAATCTGGGAGCCTTGTTATTGCCGATAATATGGAGGTTTCCGTCAGCAAGCACCGGGAAAGGTCCCCCGGTAGCCACTCGCCTGGTCGCGGGGGGCATAAAAAAACTAAAGACACTGGCCCCCCTCGTAAATCTTAAACCGCCGCATTCACTATACTACAGTGGAATTGTACAGGTATTGGGAATAAGTTACACAATATAGCAATCTTGCTTTCTATACACAGGCCAGACGTTGTTTGTTTACAGGAGACGCGCCTGGAGGATCACCCTGATCCTCCACAGTTCAAACACTACCACTCGTATAGAAGATATGAAGGTCATGGAGTAGCCATATACACACACAAATCACACCCACAAACGGAAGTGATTCTAAATTCTACTCTGGAAGCTGTCGCGTGCAGAGTAAAATTTAATAACACGTATCTGACTATTTGCTCTCTGTACTGTCCTCCACATGGCCCCATTTTTAGTGATGCTTTAAATTCACTAGTTGAACATCTCCCTGGGAATAAGTTAGTGTTGGGCGATTTTAATGCCCATCACTATCAATGGGGTAGCTTGAGGATCGATGGTCGTGGGGAGCAAGTAGCCGACCTAATACTACAGTCCAACCTCTGTCTTCTGAACGATGGTAGAGCGACTCGTGTAGATGATCGTACTGGTTACTTTTCGGCCATTGACTTATCTTTGGCCTCCCCTGGTATACATCAAGATCTCTCATGGGACCCTTACGACGACTCCTTGGGAAGTGATCATTTACCCATCTGTCTTTCTTATACACGCGACATCATTTCGGACCCTCCACCCCCAAAATTTAACTATAAGAAAGCAGATTGGGGATCCTTCTCAAGGATCGCCAATTTAGATATATCTGGGGAGACCATAGATGTTAAGGTCGAAAATATAACTACTTCCACATTACACGCAGCTGAGGCTGCTATTCCCAAGACTTCTACAGTTCATGCAAAGCATAGAGCACATTGGTGGACGCCGGATTGCCGACAAGCATTAAGAAAACGCAATAGGAGATACAGGATTTTTGATAGTCAGCCCACTGAGAAAAATTTTATTGCATACAAACAGGCACGGGCTGAGGCAAGGAGAATAATAAGAAGGGCTAAACGTGACTCCTGGCGGTCCTTTGTGTCCACGGTGACTCGTACAACACCATTACGTAAAGTCTGGTCCACCATAAGAATATTAAATAATAAAGGCCCATATCTTCCAATCACCACCCTTCAGGTGAATAATAACATCTATGATGAGCCCGTGGACGTTGCTAACATCCTCGCCAGGAGTTTTTCTCATGTAAGTAGCTCAGCCAATTATGACCCGCGTTTCCAACATCATAAACGCACGGCTGAGCTACAGATATTAGACTTTGCCACAGAAGACGTAGACTCCCCGTACAACCAAGAGTTTACGCAAGAAGAACTGCTCCTTGCCCTTAAATCCTGTAAAGACACCAGCCCTGGACCAGACACCATCATGTACGGTATGATCCAGCATCTTAATCAGGACAACCTGATTAAGATGTTAGCATTGTACAATGAGATTTGGGCGTCTCGAACGTTCCCAAACTCATGGCACTTTGCGCACGTCATACCGATACCCAAAGAGGCTGGTCGTCTTATGAATCCCACTTCATTTCGTCCTATTGTGTTGACTTCTTGTCTATGTAAGGTCATGGAACGTATGGTTAACAATAGGCTTCTTTTTGTTTTAGAGTCGAAGAATTTGTTAAATGATCAACAATGTGGCTTCCGTAAATACAGAAGTTCACTAGATCATTTAATGAATTTGGAGCATTGTATTGCAGAGGCATTTGCCAATAAAGAATTCATGATAGGGGTGTTCTTGGACATCCATAAAGCCTATGGCATGACCTGGCGACACGGTATACTAATGAAGCCCTATGCTTATGGTTTAAGAGGAAATTTGCCTGTTTTTATTTCAAATTTCTTAAGGGACAGAACTTTCTCTGTCAAATTGCCCCGTAACGTAACATCGGATATATTTATCCAGGAAAACGGGGTGCCACAGGGAAGTGTGCTTAGTCCTACTTTATTTAGTATTATGATCAATGATATTCTGTCATCAGCTCCCATCCCGAGGAATCTTAAATACTCGCTCTATGCTGACGATTGTGCAATATGGCACTCTTCCTGTAATGCACAATTTTCGGCTGGGCGGATTCAAGCAGCCCTTGACTCCGTCCACCAATGGGCCTTGCAGTGGGGATTTAAGTTTTCCGTACGTAAGTGTGCCGCTGTAGTCTTCACTAATCGTAACGTACCTAATTTGTGTTTAACTTTGGATAATCAGGCGGTACCTTTTCAAAATTCTGTAAAATTTTTAGGAATACATTTTGATCGAAGAATGAATTTTAAATTTCATGTTAATACTTTGCTTGCTCGTTGTGATAAACCGTTAAATGTCCTCAAGTACCTAGCGGGTACTACCTGGGGTGCCGACAGAAAATCTTTATTAATGGTGTATAAGTCCCTTATTCGATCGAAGCTAGACTATGGCGCACAGGTGTATGGCTTGGCATCCAATGCCACGCTGAAAGGATTGGATGTGTTGCAGAATAAATGTTTGCGAATGTGTCTTGGAGCCGTCCGGTGTACCCGTGTGGCTCGTATGGAAGTGGAGGCGAATGTGCCTCCCCTCCGTATTCGCCGTGACCACCTGGCCTTGTCCTACGGCGTAAGGACATTTAGAAAAAGTAATATCGGCAATGTGGCCTGTACCCCCCTGCGTCAATACCACCACCTTCTGCGGGGGGTGCGTCGGCCACTTGCCATTCGCCTCCACTTACTGACTCAGGAGCTTGGTGTGGACCCCAGTGACTGTGACAAGTTGGTGTTAAAAAATATAGCGCCTTGGGAGCCACCTGCCTTTACTGTTGATGTTACATGGCTCCCAGCACCAAAGGCCAAGGCACCGGAGGCGGAGGTCCACCACTTGTTTCGTAACATCATCATTCGTCACTTGGGGTCCCACCACTTGTACACCGACGGCTCCAAGTCGAGTGAATGTGTGGGTGCAAGTGTGTGGTCGACTGAATGTGCCCTCAGGTATCGGTTGCCGACTCATACATCTGTGTTTACCTCAGAACTTTTTGCCATTGACAAAGCCATAGACTATGCTCTCAATTCTAGGCATGATTCATTTGTCATATTTTCAGATTCAAAGTCAGCCCTTCAGGCAATTGCATCTTGTACTACGGACTCTCACGAGATCCAGGGCCGCATCGTTAATAAGTTGCATTCATGCAACAAGTCATTCACGCTGATCTGGGCGCCTGGTCATTGTCGTATCTACGGTAATGAGCAGGCTGACTTACTTGCAAAGTCGGCTGTAGAGCTCGAGGAGACTTGGGACGTTCCTCGTGATGTACGGTCGAGTCTCTCTCTCGGAAAGAAATCAATAAATCTTCTGTGGCAAGGTCAGTGGACCAGACTAAATATTCCAACCTGTAAGCCGTACCTGGGCGACTGGGATACCGCCAACCGCCCCAGTCGCCTGGAAGAAAAAGTGTTGGCACGATTACGGCTTAATGCCACCGTTGTAACACACATGAAACCTTATATGGAAAGACGCTTCCCACCGGACTGTGACATCTGTGATGCGGTGTTATCTATCAGTCATATCATCCTGCGCTGTCGGCGATTTATTCGTGAACGTGCTTCACTTATAAATTACTGCGGTGCAGCAGACGTCCCCTTCACCCTTTCCACCATCCTGGGTGATGGGGACATTGTTATGACTGATAAATTGATGGCTTTCTTGAGAGAGACCGGACTGATCAGAGTGATGTGACTTTTTTACTGTGTGGTTGTGGTTTTTATCAACAGTCAATATGTATATATTGTAATATTAATTAGGGTTGACAGTTGACATATTTGAAATAGTTCCTCCTCCCACTGATCTATTTCCAATATAGATGTCCCTTACATTAAACCCCGTTCCTCGACTAACAGTCACCAGCTGATGAGTGCAAGTGTGCAATATAGAAAGGTATTGGGCACTTGCAGTCGATGGTGGTCTGCTGGCCGAGGTTCTTCACTTTTTGTACAAATTATGTAAATACATTATACCATCTTGCTTAAGTTATTCTAATTAGGGCCGACAGCTGACGTATATGGAAATGTTCCTGACTCGTCTGGTTCTCTTTCATATATTGATGTCCCCTATATTAGGTTGTGCCTCGACTGACAGTCATCAGGTGATGAGTGCAGGTATGTCATGTAGAAAGGCATTACATATCTGCAGTCGATGGTGTTCTGTTAGTCGAGGTATTTTTACCATTAGTGTAGGTCTAGCTATTTGTCTCTGTAGGATTTAGTATAGGTTAGCGATTTGTCTATTAGGTGATTAGTTTTAGGGTCTTTACATTAGGTATTTTAGTTTATAAGTAATATAAGGTAAAAAAAAAAAAAAAAAAAAAAAAGATAAAAATAAAATTACAAAAAAATAATAAAATTAAAATTATTATATATATATGTACGTGTGCATGAAAGTGTGTATGTTCATATGCATGGATGTGTGTATGTATGTATGTATGTATATATATATATGTTCATATATATATGTATATATGTGTAAATATATATACATGTATATAATTGCCTTAATGACCAGGGGCTCCAGCCTCAATGGTCGATAGGCAAAAAAAAAAAAAAAAAAAAAAAAAAATATGGTGACAGTTATTTGTGGGTTGGCCTCGGGAGAGAGGTAGTTTTTGAACTGGAGCAGAGGGGAAGGGGTAGCAGTGTTTAGTGTATTGTATATATTTTCTGTACATCTTTTTCATTTCGTATCAGCATCCTATCGCAAGTATTATTATTATTATTATTATTATTATTATCATTTTTGGCAATTGAGTGTAGTTTAGTTATCTCTTTGTACGATTTTTATTTCTTTCGTTTGGCAAGTTTGTTCCCAGACTTTTTGTGTGATTATTCAGGGTATTATCAAGTTGATTTTTTTTTTTGTCATTCTTTTGTATTTATCTCACTGTAAATATTGTAAATATTCTTAGCTTGTATTATATTAGGTATATTTTTCATTATGTATACGTTACCCTTGCTAACGTCACCTAATTTTATTTGCTTTAGGACATGCGTTGCGAGATTAGATTTTTTTTTTTTTCCTCATCACTTAACTATTTCATCACTTCCCTTTTCACTTTGTTTTTTTTTCAGTTCTTACGCAGTCAGATTATTATCATGAGTCGCCTACTCCCATCTCGTAACAATATATATATATATATATATATATATATATATATATATATATATATATATATATATATATATATATATTCATTTGCTATAGTTGATGCCAAAAAACACAGTGTTATGAGAGAAAATCGTCTTTAATTATTGTCCGCCTTTACAAGGTAAGGCGATAATGTTTTTGCACGCCTCTGTGTGTGTGTGTGTGTGTGTGTGTGTGTGTGTGTGTGTGTGTGTGTGTGTGTGTGTGTGTGCATTTGTTCTCATTATATCTCCAGAATAGCATGAGCTATCAGCATGATACTTGCAGAGTATCAAGATATTGCGGAAATCTTGGACGAGTTCGAAAATGAGCACTCAACGTCAAGGTCAACGTCACCAAAATGGCTTCTAAAGGTCAACTAGTGTTTATTGTCTGCCTTTAGCACCATTATAACTTATGAACGGCTTGAATTATCAATATGAAACCTTCAGCGTATCAAGTTATGGCCAAAATCTTGGACCAGGCCAACAACATATTTTGGCAGGCGATTAGGATTCGGTTCCCGAATGCTTTTCTTTCATTTGGTTTCGTAACTGAGGCGTTCACCGCTTAGAGCCGAACACAACCTGGGAAAACCTGCGATTCCAAGGGGTTCCTATGCCTTTATGGGTGCATTTTTAGTTAGTAAGAATATTTATTAACCCATATGCACCCAGTGTCCTTAATATAGGACGGAGCTTGGCATTTTCAAAATTTAATAAGGAAGGGAATCCTGGGGTAGGGACCTTTGAGCTTAGTGACTATGAGCCGACAGGTGGAGGGCGGTACGCCTGGCACCCTTCCAGGAAAATCCCTCACACAGGAACTCTGGGAGCCAATGGGTTAAATGAATGTATCACATGCAGAAAGAATTTCAACTTTCCTTCTCACAGGAATGAAGTTATTAGCTTCTGCTTAGCGTGGCGGTCGGGTCATGCAGGGCCTCACATTTTCAAAGTTAAGTGAAGGTAAACATCGCTTGTTCGCTCGTAACCAGTGCCGACCAAATGGACAGATAATGGAATAGTGCTGGATAATTTTTTTTTTTTTTTTTAATGTGTCCGACTCTGGGCATAGGCTTCACAGCCTGCTCCCAAGGCACATTAGTCCTCCTACATACTATACACCTCTGCATATCACCATTTCAGCGCTAACACCCACCGTCCAAATTGAATGCATGCTAGGGCTGTCTCGTACAGGACTGGTGTATTGGTATTAGGGGGGTATTTTTACAACATGTCAGCGGGTCTTCTGGGAGATCAGTAAAGTCTCTGTTTATTAAATTCAATCCTGACCCAGCTGGGATTTGAACCTGGGTCCGGTACGACTTCAGGCCAACTCTCTACCGACTAAACTACCACCTTTCTTCATGAAAAATATTTCAAATTGTTCAGTCGTATCACCTGGCTCAGAAATATGTTAGCGGACTTCCTTAGCCGGCGAAAATGTGGATGCATTTCGTTAAGTCAGAGTCCACAAGAGGCAGTTGAGGTATTTTCGACCAAGTAAAACCCACCCGTTAGTCACATTTTCTACTACCCTCTTTCCTCTTTCGCTGCTCCACATCTCATATCCCACATTTGTTCTGGATTCAGTGTCTCATCTCCCCGCGTTAGTTCCCCTGCTTCCTTATGCCAGTATTTTACTCAAACTATCCACTCACCCCACCATCACTTCATCATCACTGTTTAATTTTTTCTACATTTATCAGCATCTCTTCCTCATAGTTTTGCTTATTCTTTATAATATTTCTTACTGAGATTCCTCTTTATCTTTAAAAAAAAAAAAAAAATGTATTCCTCTCTCTCTCTCTCTCTCTCTCTCTCTCTGAGACGGGAAAATGGTTAAAATTTTATCAGGAATGCAGGACGTGTGCCGGCGCTCGTGTGTGTGTGTGTGTGTGTGTGTGTGTGTGTGTGAAATAAGTAACATAATGGAAAGTTAGGGAAAGGAGCAAAGAAAATAGAAGCAAACAAATAAATGCTAAACCTGGCATACCACTCTTCCAGTGTTTGGTTAGAACAAGCCGTATTTCGCTGGTCTGAACACTCGTATCTCGGCAGCATTAGAAGAATACGTACTGTGCCTTAACAACTTTGTTACCGATTGATTTCCATAATATACCTTAACCATTTAATGTGTGTTTTCTGTAGGTTTTCATTTCTGCTAGACTTTGTATCAGCAATATACAATAATATAGTATTAAGGTGTAATGTGCATTACACATTACCTTAGGCGTTTTCACATTTCATCTTAATTAACGAGAATATGACCAAGTGTTAACCCAGTGTTCATGTCCTTTTGCAAGCTCTCACTAGATTTTTGTTGCTACTTCCTTGCAGAGACCAAAAAAAAAAAAAAAAAAAAAAAAAATCGTTATGACATCCTCGTCAGTCTTCTTGTTATCCAATGAACAAATAATAAACAGAGATGGAAAATACGTTCCACGGCACAGAACGAAACCAGACGATGGGAAGAAAGAAGCACTATAGAAATTCACGAAGAGAAAAGAAAGTTAAAACTGCAAAAGATTGTACTAGCAAGGCAAAGAGAACCGGCGGACGGTGTACTAGAATAAGGACGGTGAACTAAGTAAGGAGAAAAAGAACAGATTGTTGTGCAGGAGAGAAGGAAATAAGTAAGCAAGAGACTGGATAGGCCTGCAGGGTAAAGGTCAGGTTTGATTGTTTTGTGTCGCTGAGCTATGAGTTGCCTGTGTGTCTGGGATTACTCTCTCTCTCTCTCTCTCTCTCTCTCTCTCTCTCTCTCAGTGCCCGTCAATAGGACAGTTAATTGAAAGTTGCTGAATCCACAGAGGGCCTAATAACGCAGCTCTACTCATAAGAAAATATCTTTTCTGGTCACATAATTTTGCTCATATAAATTAAGCCGTAAAGAGGACATGCAAAATGTTTGGATTTTTTCTTCATTTGGAGGTATGGTGTACGTAGAAAGATCTGTTCCTCTTTGAACGGAAAGCCTGCTCTTGCCGGTTATGGCAAGCTCGTAACTCCATGTGTACGGAAATAAAATCACAAGCATTTGTGGTTATATTCGCGAGTATTGGTTCATACGTGCAGTACATGCTGTTTTTATTCACCAGACTTTTTACTCTCGGCAATAATCATTCCTTCTTTTTTTATTCTAGTAAGTGGGAAACCACCATTCTTTCTGAAATTCTGCTGTCACTGAATATTGCCTTTGATGTTTTGCTGTACCTGAAATAGGGCGCTGATGCGCTGCTTCATAATCAGTATATTCAGTGAGGCCTGGAGAAGCTATGACATTTAGTGAAGATGCCCGATATTTCTGTTAACTGAAACACGTTCTTCGGCCGCTATTCATTTACTACAGTACAATCAGGAGATTGACTTGAACTATCTTGAAAACAAATTCTATATCATGGTAACATCATTTTTTGCGGAAATTCCTTAAAATGTTTTGGATGCTACACACTACCATAATTTTTTTGTGGAAGTTTAAAAAATGGATTTGGTACTCCATACTACCATAATTTTCCGTGGATATTTCTTTAAATGACTTCAAAATGACTTCGTACCAATTTTTTTTTTTACATGCAACATTGTCAGAGAGTTAGCCTACTTGCTACCATCAATTTTGTGGAAATTTTTAATACTGAGCACTTTCTTGCTATTTGCCACAATTTTTAAAAAAACTGCAGTTGATCAAAAGGTTAGTTGCTACAATAAACTTTGGCTGTAGTTATCTCCGCCGTGGAGGTTATGTTTTTGCCTGCATTGGTTTGCTTGTCTGTTAGCAGGTTTACTCAAAAAATTTATTAGTGGATTATGTTGCAATTTTTTGGAGGGGTAGTGTGTGGCGCAAGGAACACTCCACTAGATTTTGGTGGCGATCCGAATCACCATCTACTGTAGATCCAGGATTTTTTTAAAGGATTGTTTACCATTGAAACACAAGGGAAGTTTCAAAATTTTTGCTTTTAACTTGATAAACAATGAGCACAATGCTTGCACAAACATTACAAGATAACATCTCCTCTTAGGCGGAGATTCGGAACTTTGGATAGTTTTTGTTTTAACCCACCCCATCCCGTCGACGTATGGGTACGTTGCAACGATTTGCATTTGCCAGTCCCGGCGACGTACCAGTACGTCGTGCAATTGCAAGGTCCCTAATTTGCAAAATTTTCAATTTTCGCACGTGATTTTTCGTATGTATACACGGAACACCTTCCTCTATTCCTCTACAAGATGCCAAGCAGGGACAATGCCTTACACTGCATAACCTCCCCCCTCCCCCCCTCACGCCATTGTCTTGGCAAAGGACCTGTTACCAGTGACCTGGCTAGTAAAGATATTCAGGGCCAGAGTGATTCCCCAATCGATGACAATGTGGAGGACAATGTTTACATAGCATTAGAAGAAGAAACAGACAGAAATAATGATCAGGTAATGTGGCAAAAAAAGGTCAGGTATGGTGATTAGTTAGTGAGTGAAACAATGCTTATAATGCCTTTATTACTGCTTGAAAACCAATATACTCTCATACTACATATACATTCGTACCAAGTAAATAAATAAATACCGTTTATGAGTGGATAAAATAGTTAACTTCCCATAGAACTCGTTTTCTTTGGTGCCAGCATGTTAGAAAACCCACTCAGGTAAGGAGGAACTCCTACCTGGATTGGGCACTTTAAACCTCAGGTGAGCGATTTCTCTATGAATTTTCGATGTTTCTCACCAAAAGCGAAGGTTTTAGCCAAAAAAAAAATTTCGAAAATACCTCGAGACTGGGGGATGTCGGAGGTGCGGGAAACCTCGGGACGTGACGGGTTAAATATTGATCAAATTCTATCAGGTTACCATCATTTTTCAAGGAAGTTTTTTCAAGTGGTCTGAATTTTTCTTGGTACAATCACTTTTTGGGAAGTTTCCATTATAGCTTTATTCTTACTTGCTACCATGAATCTTTTGTGGATATTATTAACATTGATCAAATTGGTGTGTTTTACCATCTATTTTTTTTAATTTGCAATATTGGTCAGAATGCTACTTTCTGCAACAAATATTTACTGAAATTTTAAATATTTATAAAAGATTTCCTTCTACTCTCATTTTTTGTGGGTATTGAAAAAATACTTTGAATATTACTTGGCACCATCATTTGTTGTAAAGTTTCTTGTATTGTCAAATTTCTGCTTCCTACCATCATTTTTGTTGAAAATTTTAACATTTATCAAATTATTGCTTTCCACTGTCAAATTTCTGCTCCCTACCATCATTTTTGTTGAAAATTTTAACATTTATCAAATTATTGCTTTCTACCATCATTTTTTTTGAAAAATCTATTACTGATCATAATGCTACTTGCTGAGAAAAAGAAAAAAAAGCTAAATGCTGCCATCATTTTTTGTGGATATTATGTACAATGATCACAGCCATATTTCCTAGAATCATTTTTTGTGGAAGTTTAAAAAATAATTTTCTTGAACATTACTTGCTACCATAATTTTTTGTGGAAATTTCTAATATTGTCAAATTCTTACTTGGTACCATTACTATGTTTGGATTTTTTATATATCAGCAGAATTGTTGCTTTCAACCGTCATTTTTTGTTGAAAATACTAATACTGATCAAAATGCTTCTTGCTGCTATTGCTGTTTATTTACTTGGTGCCATTATTTTTTGTGGAAGTTTATAACATTGTCTAATTATTACCAGCTACCATCACTTTATGTGGACACTTTTAATATCGACCAATTTGTTACTTTCGATATACCATATCATACCGTGTTCGGAACAATTTCTTACTAGTGTAAGAGGCCATTTTATTACATGGAAACAAGGAAAACAGGATTATAAAACAGTTGAAGGCATCCCCGGGGTGAAACGCTGAATCGCTCCTGAAGGCCAAACGGAAAACACCATAATATGATTTATGATCTGCAGTTTTCCCTTTGGTCCTCGGGCACTATTCAGTATTCTGCCCAGTGGATGCCTTCACTTCTTATTTGTTTACTGGGTACCTCCTTTTATGTGGAAGTTTCTAAGACTATATATATATATATATATATATATATATATATATATATATATATATATGTATATATATATATATTATATATACATATATAAATATATATATATATATATATATATATATATATATATATATATATATATATTGTTACATAGCCTATGATTTCATCATCCTTTGTGTAATTCTAACGTACAGTATGCTGCATGTTTGATCACGAGCGTGTTCTACCTCACTCCCCCCTTCTACCCTTATAGTAGAGTAAGTCATTCTTTCTGTTGTTCAAAGCAGGACTGTCAACTCTTTGTCCCCTATGGCTTCATTTGTGCGTCCTTCTTACAAGTAGTATCAAGCTCTGCCACCCCCTATATAATGAGCTCAGTCTCTACATTAATTGCCACTTAGATCTACTCCTCATTTTGTTCACATCTCTGTCCTACCCTGTACAGTTATTATTTTTGTGAGTGCTCAGGAAGTCTCCAACCATCTAGCTGCTGTGTAATTTGAGTATAAGTGTTATTACATTTTTTCTTGTACTGTATAGCATGGGGTGTTAATTCGTGGGCCTCGTGAGGTTTTTTGTGATTCATGTGTTTTAAGTGTCAGCCATTATTGATAATATTTTGTATCTGTAATAATATATCTTGCATTCACTGAGCATTATCCGGTTTTCTCATTTTATCAGGGCTGACTTAGATAAATTTACTCTTGCTAATTTCGTGTTATTAGAGGCTATTGCAGTTAACCATATATTTAACCTGTTTTTTGCCATTACATTATCCTTATGAGTCCTGAATGCTTAGTTGTTAGTTTGTGCATTAAACTTTAACTTGTAATTTTACCTAACTCTTTTGTTTTGAACCTGGAACTTTGCAGGACAGTTTTCTCTGTTCCGTAACATAAATTTGGCGACCTCTTATCAGGATATTCAGGATATTATCATAAGGATATTGCTTGATATTTTGTGACTGTGATTTATTCATAATGTTTACTATTACCACGCTTGATGAAGCCAAAGATTTTTTGTCAAATGTGCAAACAGTGTGTGATGTAGAAAACAGAACAAGGAATGAACTTAAGCTTGTTGCTCAACAATTGGGAATTGCAGTTCACTCTCATCATTCTAAAGATCAAATTGTTGGCATGATTAATAAAAGCTTGTTTGATGTAACTCCTCCAGATGAGCAAACGCAGATTGAAATAGCTAAGTTACAGCTAGCCCTGCAGGAGGCTCGTGTTAAGGAGGCTGAGTTTTAGGCACGTGCAAAGGAGGCTGAGTTTCAGGCACGTTCTAAGGAGGCTGAGTCTCAAGCTCGTATTCAGGAGGCACAAATTGAAATTGCTAGGATTCAGGCAGACCATGAGTATCGCATGAAACAAGGTGGAACTGGATCATCTAGCTCTGATGATTTTGATGTGGCTAAAAATGTTAAACTTGTCCCTTCTTTTAATGAATCTTATTTAACAAAGTATTTTCAGTTGTTTGAGAGGGTAGCTACAGGTTTTAATTGGCCCAAAGAGTATTGGCCAGAACTCCTTCAAACTGTTCTCACCGGTAAAGCTCAAGTAACTTATGCATCTTTGCCTCAGGATCAATCTGATAATTATGATGTAGTTAAGAGCTTGATTCTTAAGGCCTATGAGCTTGTTCCTGAAGCCTATAGAGTAAAATTTAGGACAACTTATAAGCAAGATAAGCAATCCCATGTTGAGTATGCAAAAATCAAAGAAGATCTGTTAGAGCAGTGGTTAAATTCTAAGAATGTGGATTCTGATTTTGGTAAAATTAAGCAGATGATTTTGCTGGAGGACTTCAAAAGGTGTATTAATAATGATGTAAGCCTATATCTTGATGAGAAAAGAATAGATAATTTGTCTGATGCTGCAGTTTTAGCTGATGAATATGTTCTCACTCACAAGAGATATTCTAAAGAAAAAAGAAAAGCTGAAAGTATGTACGTTGCCTCTACTCAGAGTACAGGTAACAGGAAAGAGGATAAAGATCATGTTTCTCAGGAAGTAAATACCAGCTTCACCTCTAGATTTCAGAAAAGTATATGTACTTATTGTAGTAAGCTTGGTCATACTACGGAGAAATGTTTCAGGAGACAGCATGATGTGAGCAAAAAGGAGTTTTTAAATATTCAGTCAATTGGTCTAGTGTCCACCCTTGAGAGTTCCCAGAATTCTTTATCTGAGTTAGCTGAACCTGCTTTGAGGTGTAAATTAAATTCTCATGGTGAAGCTCCTCTTTTGAGCAGTAACGTGGGTGACACTCTTAAGAGTTCATGTGCTAATTTCCTGTCTGATGGTTCTGTCAGTCCTCTGGACAGTAATGACAGGAAATCAGTTAAAATATATCGTGATACAGGTGCTTGCCAATCCCTTATGCTGACCAGTGTTCTAGGCTCTAATGTTAATTCCTCTGATGAAACTGTAATCTTACAAAGTGTAGGGAATAATTACTTCTCTGTCCCTCTGTGCAGAGTGAATATAGAGTCTGGTTTTGTTAATGGTTCCGTTATGGTTGGGTTGGTTGAGACACTGCCAATGTCAGGTGTAACTTTCTTACCTGGAAATAATATTGGTGGAAGTCAACTGTGTCCAGCTTCTCAGTTGCCTAGTGAGCCAGTGGCTGCGGCCCAGGATTGTGGTGTCCCTGATGTGTACTCTGCATGTGCTGTCACTAGGGCTAAGTCTAAAGTTACTGGTGACTTAGAGGATAATGATGATGATGATGATGTTATCCTAGCTGACACGATTCTTGCTAATTTGGACCACTCACCAGATGAGGCAGTACCGCGTAGTGTTGACAGTTTGTCTCGTCAAAAGTTGGTTGAGTTGCAGGTTGCTGACCCTGAGTTGAAAGGTCTAGCTAACTCTGCTTGCGGTGAGGAAGAGTCAGCTGGTGCTTCTACTTGTTATTATAAAAAGTCAAGAGTACTTATGAGGAAGTGGAGACCCCCAACGGCATCAGCCAACAGTGAATGGGAGGTTGTACATCAAGTTGCCATCCCTTCTGTTTGTAGGCAGGATATCATTCGAGTGGCTCATGATTCCAGTTTGGCAGGACACCTTGGAGTGAGGAAGACTGTGGTATGCATTTTGAAACAGTTCTACTGGCCAGGTATCTTCAGAGATGTTTCCTGGTATTGTAAGTCTTGTCACACCTGTCAAGTTGTGGGGAAGTGTAATCAGACCGAAAAGGTTGCACCTCTAGTTCCCATTCCTCCTTTTGAGGCACCATTCACCCGTGTGTTGGTGGATATTGTGGGCCCTCTTCCTAACACTTCTTCAGGATTTTCTTATGTGTTGACCCTGATTGATATGGCTACCCGTTATCCTGAAGCCATTCCACTTAGAAATATCTCAGCAAAGAACGTGGTTAAGGAAATGCTAGGGTTCTTCACAAAGTTTGGTCTGCCCAAGGAGGTACAGTCAGACCGGGGAAGTAATTTCATGTCAAATGTTTTCAAGCAGTCTCTGAAAGAGTTGGGCATCACCCAGATCACGTCTTCAGCTTACCATCCCCAGACCCAAGGAGCGTTGGAGAGATATCATCAAACACTCAAATCGATGCTCAAGAAATACTATTTGGAACATCAGAAAGACTGGGATAAAGGTCTTCCATTCGTTGTATTTGCCGCAAGAGAATCTCCAAATGAATCACTGGGCTTCTCACCCTTTGAACTACTGTTTGGCCATGAAGTAAGAGGACCCCTTAAGCTACTCAAGGAATGCTGGCTGTCGGAGGAAGATGACGTCAACCTGCTGGAGTATGTGATGAAGTTCAAAGAACGGCTGTCCACTGCTTTACAGCTGGCGAGAGAGAATTTAGGAGCTGCTCAGGAGAAGATGAAGACTTGGTATGATAAGAAGTCCAGGTTACGTCACTTTCAGCCAGGAGATCAGGTTTTGATTCTGCTACCGGTGCATGGGCAACCTCTTCAAGCCAAGTTTAGTGGTCCTTATTTCGTGGAGAAGAAACTTAGTGATGTCAACTATGTCATCGCCACACCAGATCGTAGAAAGAACAAGCAACTTTGTCACATCAACATCCTAAAGTTATATCACAGGCGGGACGAAAATAACCCAGTCTGCACTGTAGCTGTTCCACCCGAGTCTGCAAGTGAAGTTCTCCCATGCAGCATGAGCCTGAGTGATAGTCTGGGGAAGAATCCTGATATCATGAATGATCTCCAGACTAAGCTTTCTCATCTAGCTCCCGAGGAAAGGCAGGAGTTTTCGGCATTACTGCAGGAGTACCCGCAAGTGTTCCGTGCCACTCCAGGAAGAACCACTGTGTTGATCCATGATGTCAATGTTGGAGATGCAAAGCCAATTAAACTGCCTCCTTACCGTGTGAACCCAGTGAAAGTTCCCCTCATCCAGAAGGAGCTTGGCTACCTGTTGGACCACAAGATGATTGAGCCCTGTCAGAGCGAGTGGAGTTCTCCTGTCACTCTAGTCCCTAAGCCAGGTGGGTCACAGCAACTTTGCATCGACTACAGACGTGTTAATCAGATAACCAAAACAGACACTTACCCTCTCCCTCGCGTGGAAGATTGCATAGACAAGCTCGGAAAGGCTAGGTACATAAGTAAGTTTGATTTGTTAAAGGGATACTGGCAAGTACCTATGACTGAACGTGCTAGGGAGATCTCATGTTTTGTAACACTAGGAAAGACTTTTGCATGTTCTGTAATGCCATATGGTATGAAGAATGCACCAACCACATTTCAGAAGCTCATGAATGTTGTAACAGAGGGTTTGGCAGTGTGTGTTGTTTATATTGATGATGTATTAATCTTCAGTGACAACTGGAAAGACCACCTATGTCATGTCAGTAAATTTCTTGAGCGTTTGGTTCAGGCTAATCTTGTAGCTAATTTATCAAAGTGTGAGTTTGGTCAAGCTAAAGTTCAGTACCTTGGGTACGTAATTGGTGATGGACATGTTGCATCACCAGGAGCTAAGGTTCAGGTTATAAGTGATCTTCCCAGACCTAAAAGTAGGAAAGAGCTACAAAGATTTTTGGGAATGGTAGGTTATTACAGGAGATTTGTTCTTAACTTTTCAATTCTTGTATCACCACTTACAGACCTACTGAAAAAGGGAGTTAAATTTGTCTGGACCGATGACTGTGAATCCTCTTTCAGCAAACTTAAAGCTATCCTATTAAGTCAGCCAGTGCTCGCTACTCCAAATTTTGCTAAGCCTTTTAAGATGGCTGTTGACGCAAGTGATACAGGAGCTGGGGCTGTTTTGCTGCAAGAGGATGATCAGGGTATTGAACACCCTGTATCTTATTACAGTAAGAAGTTCACTCCACCTCAGAAGAACTACTCAACTATTGAGAAAGAGCTTTTGGCCTTGATTTTGGGTTTACAGCATTTTTCATTTTGTGTTCTGGTTTTGACCCCATAGTCATTTATACCGATCATAACCCACTGAAATTCCTTAGTAAGTTTAAAGATGATAATCAGAGATTGACAAGATGGAGTCTACTTCTTCAGGAGTATTCATTAGACATACAA
Source organism: Coenobita brevimanus (assembly GCF_032717465.1). Lineage (NCBI taxonomy): Eukaryota > Metazoa > Arthropoda > Malacostraca > Decapoda > Coenobitidae > Coenobita > Coenobita brevimanus. Next base: position 22,651,662 of record NC_136981.1, read on the forward strand.
CATGTCAAGGGGAAAGAAAATGTTATTGCAGATTGCTTATCTAGACTTTAGACAGATTGTTTTAGAGTAATAAGAAATTTCCTTTGTAAATTTCTTTTTCTTTGTGGGGAGGTGTTACATAGCCTATGATTTCATCATCCTTTGTGTAATTTTAACGTACAGTATGCTGCATGTTTGATCACGAGCGTGTTCTACCTCACTCCCCCCTTCTACCCTTATGGTAAAGTCGTTCTTTCTGTTGTTCAAAGCAGGAGTGTCAACTCTTTGTCCCCTATGGCTTCATTTGTGCGTCCTTCTTACAAGTTGTATCCAGCTCTGCCGGCCCCTATATAATGAGCTCAGTCTCTACATTAATTGCCACTTAGATCTACTCATTTTCTTCACATCTCTGTCCTCCCCTGTACAGTTATTATTTTTGTGAGTGCTCAGGAAGTCTCCAACCATCTAGCTGCTGTGTAATTTGAGTATAAGTGTTATTACATTTTTTTTGTACTGTATAGCATGGGGTGTTAATTCGTGGGCCTGGTGAGGTTTTTTTGTGATTCATGTGTTTTAAGTGTCAGCCATTATTGATAATATTTTGTATCTGTAATAATATATCTTGGATTCACTGAGGATTATCCGGTTTTCTCATTTTATCAGCGCTGACTTTGATAAATTTACTCTTGCTAATTTCGTGTTAATAGAGGCTATTGCAGTTAACCATATATTTAACCTGTTTTTTGCCATTACATTATCCTTATGAGTCCTGAATGTTTAGTTGTTAGTTTGTGCATTAAACTTTAACTTGTAATTTTACCTAACTCTTTTGTTTTGAACCAGGAACTTTGCGGGACAGCTTTCTCTGTTCCGTAACAATATATATATATATATATATATATATATATATATATATATATATATAAGACACCATGAACAGAGGAAGGAAAAACAAAGGAAATAAAAAGAAACAAGTCCATGTGCCTAAAGGCATCCTCCATTCATGGAATATTTATAGCAATTGGATTTGAATAAAACTGGATTAAATGTTTGTGGGAAACATCTCCCAGAAAGTGATTTCCAGAGAGTAGTAGTTCTAGGGATAAATGAATCTGTCAAATTGTTACTGACTACCATCATTCTGTGTGGATATTTTTAATGTCAATTAAACTGATATTTTCCATTTACCAAAATTATCAAATTGTACTCGGAAACAAACTCTTACGAATGCAAGAGGTCGTTTTATTTAATGAAAACAAGGAGAACAGTAGGGCTATAAAGCATGTGAATGGCATACTCAAGGTGGAACACTGAATAGTGCATGAAGGCCAAAGGAAAAACTGTACATCTTTAATCATATTATAGTGCTTTCCCTTTGGCCTTCAGGCGCGATTCAGCTTTGCATCCTGTGGATGCCTTTGGTTGATTAAATTTTACCCCCCAGAAAAATGTGTAAGACATATGAGAAGGTGTTTGGATGTCTATGAAAATTTTCTGTTTCATACATTGTTCAGAAAGTACTTCGCGAATTGAATTGCCTGACTTTCATGTTTTCAATAAACTTTGCTAGATGGAGGTAGTAGATTTTAAGAAGAGCTTCTGGGTTGTTTATTTCAGCTACTCAGTTGAAGGATTGACTTATTATCCATATTATCCAAGTCAGAGCCCCCGCCCCCCCGCTGGCATTCAGGGTTGTGTGTGAGTTTTTATCCATTCTCTTCACTGTCTTACAACGTATTTATTTAATTAGACTCCCTGCTCCTTTATAAAATCTAGTTAGAGTCAAGGAAAAAAAAAAAAGAGAGTCAGTGAGATGAACCAGACAACTTTATTTATTTTCCATTCTCTAAAGCCTCGGCATTTGTGTCACCGTCCACTGATTGTGGGTGGCATGAAAGCACAAGAAGGATTATGTAAAAAAAAGATCCATTATCTACGTACAGTTATGCATACAGTACCAGAATTTTTAAATGTCTCTGCAGCCATTCAACCAGCATACTTTTCCCTTAACCCTGGCATTACGCTGATAGATCTATTTTTCCTGGCCTTTATCAAGTGCTTACTTTTAGCTCAGAAAGCACGCGTTGTTGTAAATGTATAGAAATGGTCTCCATTATTATCTTTCACTAGGAAAAACGATTTCTTTGATTTGTTTACGCCAGGTCCATGTGATTCTCCTGAGTTGCACGGATCCCTCGGGGTGAATTTAATAATGGTTGTCGTGCTCGAATTTAACATTAACCCGCCCCGTCCCGTCCATTTTTTGACCACTGGTACCCCGCAATCCCGACCATTTTTCGACACTTTTTTTTTTTTTTGCTAAAACTTTCGCTTTTGGTGAGAAACATCGAAAATTCATAGAGAAATCGCTCACCTGAGGTTTAAAATACTCATTACAGGTAGGAGAGCCTCCTTACCTTACTGGGTTTTCTATCAGGCTGGCACCAAAGAAAACGAGTTCTATGGGAGGATAACTATTTCACACCACTCATAAACGGTATTTATTTATTTACTGTTACGAATTTATATGTAGTACAAGAGTATATTGGTTTTCAAGCAGTAATATAGGCATTATAAGCATTGTTTCACTCACTAATACCTGACCTTTTTTTGCCACATTACCTGATCATTTCTAACTGTTTCTTCCTCTAATGCTATGTAAAGTTTGTCCTCCACATTGTCATTGATTGGGGAATCACTCTGGCCCTGAATTTCGTACCGTGGCATGACATGGCTATACTGGCCAGGTCACTGATAACAGGTGAATTGCTGAGACAATGGCATGCAGGGGGGGGGAGGAGGTCATGCTAGGTAAGGCATTGTCTCTGCCTGGCATCTTGTTGAGGAAGGTGTCACGTGTATACGTACCAAAAATGACTCGCGAAAATTGAAAATTGTGGAAATTATGAACCTTGCAATTGCAGGACGTTGAAGTACGTCCCCGGGATTAGCTGTGACAAAACTTGAGGACGTGGAAGTACGTCCCCGGGACGCCGCGGGTTAATGATATATCTTTTCTTTCTCCATCTTCCCGCTTGCTCTCCTTCACCAGGTAGCATCCCCTCTATCTAACCTACCATTGACATCCTGTCATATTTTTTCCCATCACTATTTCTCATAACCCGAGGAGCCTCATGAGAGAAATAATAAGCATTTTTAAAACAATTTACTGTATGTCTTTAGTCTCTGGCCTTCCATGTTTGACCGAGCTAGGATCAAGTACCAGGGGACCGATAATTCTTATATCTTCCTAATCCCCCATCTATCCTCCGTTCTTTACATCCTTGATTTATTTGTTTGTATTTTTTACCTAACTTGGTTCTTGTCATTGCTCTTTTTGTTTTTCTTTCCAGTTCTCATTTCTCCTACTTTATCATTAGTCTTTCCTCCTTTTTTATGTAGGTTAGTGCTTTTTCTTTTTTCGTTTCAGAAACCGGATGGTCTACAAGTGCCATTTGAGGTACAGGTGCACCGTGCATGTTTGAATCGGGTGCTGAGATTTTTCGATTATTTAATACCCATCCATGGAAATACATCCTCTGTTACTCCTTTGCGTTCCGTCCCCCCGCATCGCAAATCCAACCTGTGCTTCTGGATTCAGTGTCTCTTCACCTGCGGGCACTGCTTCTCCTTCCTTATGCTAGCCTTATCCCCTCACCATCCATTAATCCAAACACCACTCTCCCTCCGTTCTCCTGGGTTGTTTCCATTTCTCAGTATTTTTCATCTTTTCGTCTTTTGCTTATTATGTACAATACTTCTTACTCAGATTTGTTAATATACGACATGTTTGTTTCCCTTCCTGACTCTCTCTCTCTTTCTCTCTCTCTGATATACCAGGCATTCCCATGAGGAATTTTAACTCATTCCACCCAGCGGTATTTCTTATAGAGGGTTCCTACTTTCTGGTGCGTAGCTAGCGCGCACCTGACCGCACGCATTTATAATTTGCACTAACGTTATTTTTTGTGTGTTCCGCATCTATTGATTTATGGCACGTCGAAATTCGAAGGGGTCAAATATGGACACACACACACACACACACACACACACACACACACACACACAGATAAAGCTTATTCGCACAGTATTATTGATGAGGTAATTCGGAAGTAGTATGGGTAAACCACAAAGGACATCATCATCGTAGTGAAGTAATTCATTGAGGACATTTCAAAACGCCATTACATGGGGGAGGCGGTGGCTGAATCGGTAGAGAGGCGGCCTGCAGTCCTAATGTACCCAGGTTTGAATCCCTGCTGTGGGGGAACATTTTAAGGATTTGAATTTCATAAAAGCATATTTCACTGATCTACCAGATGACCCGCTGACATGTCTTAAAAATGCCCCCGCTAATACCAGCACACCAACCTTGTATGAGACAGCCCTAGCATGTATTCAATATGGACGGTGGGTGTTAGCGCTAAAGAAGTGACATGTGCAGGTGGTATGTGGGAGGAATGCTGGGCCTTAGGGTCTGAAGTCTTTGCCCAGAGTCGGACGGACACATAAAAAAAAAAAAAAAAATCGGGAATTAGGAAAAATTTTAAGTTCAACTCTATTTTACTGAAAATTTTAGAAAGATGGCTTTCAACACACACACACACACACACACACACACACACACACACACACACAAATGGATATTGCTAGGGTACGATGACATTGATTAGCCTTGCCATCAGTGTTAATTAGCTTAGTGCAAAGCTCTCGCCTCCACCGGCTTACTGCAATTAGCCCTGCTGGCAACTGATCAGTTCAGTCCCACCCCGATAAATCACAAATTTGACTTCAAACTGACCCTCCCTCTCGTACCCGCTCCTGTGTTGTCCTTTATTGTTTTGCCTGGTTCATGTTGAAATGGTTATCCATTATTCTCATGCCATTATATATATATATATATATATATATATATATATATATATATAATGTGAGGAAGAAGGAACCAAAGGCAACAAGTCCGCAAAACTGTTCCTTCCAAAAGAAAAAAAAAATACAAGAGAGAGCCAAATTCAAGATCCGATCATTTCGAGATGCCTGGACACAATGCATTTGAATGACTGGAGATCATAGGGAGCATGAAATACAGACAGAGGGAGACAGTTCCAAAGTTGACCTGTTGCATAAATGAAGGACTGGGAGTAACAGTTAACTATGGCATTAGAGAGTTGGACAGAAAAAGGATGAGAGTTTTCTGCTAGACGGGTGCTACACGCCCGTCGTAGAGGTGGAGGAATGCATGCAGACAGATCAGAGAAGCAATGACCATTAAAGTTGCGAATGAAAAGAGATAAAGATGCAACAGTGTGACGAAGAGAAAGAGGTTGAAGGGAGTCAGTATGAGGAGGAGAGTTAATGAGACGAAATGCCTTTGACTCCACCCTATGAGATGAGCTGTATGTGGGGAGCCTTCCCATATATGAGAGTTGTACTCTACGCAGGGGCGGATAAAACCCGTGTATAGAGTCAACAGTTGTGCAGGGGTAAAAAGGAACGGAGTCAGCTTAGCACACCCAATCTCTTGGGAGCAGATTTTACAAGAGATGTAATATGATCTTTCCAAGATAAGTCCCGAGTAAATGAAATTCCAAGCATGTTTAAGGATGATGCAGGATTAAGCTGAATATTATTAAACATTAGTGGGTATACCTGTGAAAGATTATGTCGGATTGATAGGTGCAAAAACTGAGTCTTTGATGCATTAAAAACAACCAGATTATTTTTACCCCAGTCAGAGATACGAGCCGAGTCAGACATTAGGTGTGCCATAGCCTCATCCCTTGTTTCTTGAAGTAACTGCTGAGATGGACGTTGCAGGAATCAAATGGAAAGGTGAATGGTGGAGTCATCAGTATGATTGGATAGGGTTAGATGTACAACTTAGAAGGTCACTGATGAGTAGAAGGTAGAGAGTTGGTGATAGGACAGATCCCTGAGGAACACCACTGTTAATATATCTAGGAGAAGAACGATGGCCGTCTACAACAGCGGCTATAGAACGACCAGAAAGGAAGCTAGAGTTGAAGGTACAGATAGAAGGATAAAAATAGTAAGAGGGCAGTTTGGAAATTAAAGATTTATGCCAGACTCGATCGAAAGCCTTTGAGATGTCAAGTCCAATGGCAAAGCTTTCACCAAAGTCCCGAAAGGAGGATGACCAGGAGTCTGAAAGGTAGGTGAGAAGATCGCCAGTGGAGTGTCCCTGATGGAACCCATACTGACGATCAGAAAGAAGGTTGTGATAGGAAAGATGCTTTAAAATTTTTCTATTAAGAAATAGACTCGAAAACTTTTGAGATACAGGATGTTAAAGCAATTGGACGATAGTTAGAGGGTTGGGAATGGTCACCCTTCTTTGGCAATGGCTGAATGAGAGCAAACTTCCAGCAAGAAGGAAAGGTACAAGCTGATAGACAAAGGCGAAAGAGTTTGCCTAGGCAGAGTGTAAGCACAGAAGCACAGTTCTTGAGAACAACAGGAGGGACTCCATCAGGCCCATATGCCTTAGTATTGAGGCCTGTGATGGCAGAAAATACATCAGCTGAAGAAATTTTAATGTCAGCCATGAGGAAGTCATAGGGGGGAAGTGATGGAGGAACAGCACAGGAATCATCTAAGGTGGAATTGGAGGAGAAAGTCTGAGCGAAGAGATCTGGTTTATCAGTAGAAGAAATAGCTACAGAGCCATTAGAGTAGAAACGAGGAGGGAAGGATCATGAGGTAAAGTTGTTAGAGAGGTTTTTGGCAAGGTGCCAGAAGGAGCGGGAAGAATTCGAGTTAGAGAGTTGAGAGCATTTAGTACGGATGTTATTATTTTTAGCAGAGCGAAGAACAGACTTAGCACGATTCCGGGCAGAAACATATAAAAGATGTGATTCAGAGGTGGGTTGGCTCCGGTACCTTTTATAGGCCCTTTCCATGTTGTGGACAGCATTAGAACAAGCGTAATTAAACCAAGGCTTTCGTGCATTAGTCAAAGGATATAAGAAAGGAATGTATGTTTCCATGCCCTAGAGAATAACCTCCGTAATGCATAAGGGACACCCAGATGGCTCCCGGCCATGGAAGCAATAATCATTCCAGGGAAAATCAAAGTAGTACTGCCTGAGGGCCTCCCAATCCGCAGCTCCAAAGTGCCACAGACGACGTTTCTTTGGAGGGTCTGCAGGCCGTACCAGAACGATAGGACAGGTTAAGGTGACAAGGTTGTGATCAGAGGAGCCCAACGGAAAGAAAAGATTAACAGTGTAAGCACAAGGATTAGTTGTAGGGAAGAGGTTAAGTATGTTGGAACTCTCCAAGGTGGTCAGGGATACGGGTAGGGTACTGTACAAGCTGCTCTAGGTCATTAAGGATAGAAAAGCTGTAGGCTTGTTCACCAGGTGGATCAGTGAAAGGTGAGGAGAGCCAAAGGTGGTGGTGAACATTGAAATCTCCTTGAATGGAGATTTCAGAGAAAGGAGAAATGGATAGAAAGTGTTCCATCATAGAAGTAAGATAGTCAATGAATTTTTGATTGTCATTAGAACTAGGAAATCAGTAAACAACACATATATTTAGTTAGAGTATGACAGGAAAGCCGATGCCAGAGTGCAGAGAATTCAGAAGAACCGAGTTCAGGAACACGAGAGCAAGATAAGGTGTTGGTATATACATACAACAGCCACCTTTGGCTTTGAAATTAGTATAGGGAAAGTAGGGGGATACAGAAAAGGGTCTGCTGTCAGTTGCCTCAGACAGCTGAGTCTCAGCTAGAAAAAGAAGTTGAGGTTTAGAGAAGGAGAGGTGGTGCTCAACAGAATGAAAATTAGAGGAAAGGCCACGAATGTTGCAGAAATGAAGAAGAGAGTCAGACAGTGATTCCAGGGATCCTGAGTCGTCAGCGGGAAAGGGGCAGCAGGTGGGAGCATTTATGGTCCCCCCCCCCCCTGGGGACTCCGAGGCTACATTATTCGATTCCCTTTTTTTTTTTTTTTTTTTTTTTAAAGGAAGTGGTGTGTACTGTGCATGTTGTTTGGTGTTGGTAGAGAAGCTTGTACTGGAGAGCATGCTGGCCTACTCTCTGTGTTAGTGAGACACTGAAAAAGTTCAGTAAAGGAGGATGGTCGGGACCTAGAAGACAAAGTTGCTTTCTCGTTGTCCTAATACAAGATTTTCTCTTTGAATTACTTTTTCAGTATGTCTGGTATGTACTTTTCACTGAAATATTTATTGGTTTGAACAGTCCTGCCGTTAGACAGCCTGAGAGTATATAAATCCACACACTGAACGAGAATGGAAGATGTTGTCTGATATCTCAGCTGTAAAGAAAACCCCAGTTTCTTATATCAAGAAGAATATATTATAGGACACAGTTGATCGATGACCTTGTTAATTTAGATTCATCCATTCCACTGTTATTTCTCCCGTTTCAATTGCTGAATTTGCAATATTTAAGTTTTACCACCCATATTTTGAGCGCCCTGCCCCCCCAACACAGAATTACTTTGTTGTACATAATATTCCACATTGTGTGTGTGTGTGTGTGTGTGTGTGTGTGTGTGTGTGTGTGTGTGTGTGTGTGTGTGTGTGTGTGTGAGACACTATCAAATATGCTTTCTTGTATACTCAACAGAGGTTTCTGAAGAAAAGTAATGGCTTTTAATTTATATCCCCCAGTCATTAAAGAACTACAATACTGTTGTAAGCAAATTGAATGCCAGGCCATAGACATGTTACTGACCTTCAACCTTTGCCAGATTCAAACAATAATCCTCATTTTTAAACCTAGCCGGTGATCCGAATATTACTCCCCGTTCCAGTACTCTCCTGATTTAGTGAGGAGAGGGAGCATGTGGATTGGTTTAGTCCTGCCTCTGCTGTAGTGAGAGAAAGGGACACTTCCCCCCCCCCCTTGGGTGCCCACTTAACCCATCAAACTAACCATTTAGATCATATATATTTTTTTTTTTTTTAATAACAGAACAGAGGTAGGAAAAACAAATGAATTAAAAAAATTAATCCATACACTAGATTACTGGTGTCCTCTCTTCATAAAATATCTGTAAGAGGTTGGACTTGAACAGCTGTTGGTTGAAGTTTGGAGGGAAACGACTCAAGGGAAGTGAGTTCCAGAGATGCGCAGTTCGGAGAATGAAAGAATTCTGATAGGCATAAGTTCTGCAATGTGGCTGAGTGACATTCCAGTCATGAGCGCTATCAGATATAGCTTGTTTTTTTGTTTTATCTTATTTGTGCATATTGTTTATCATTAACTGATTTTAAAAATCACAATACCCGGTATGTATTTTCCTGTGCATGTTTACCTGACAAGTGAGATATGAGTCCATTTGTTATTTTTACTGATATTATAATTTATTGTATTTTATTATTATAAATTAATAAACACCACCTACAAGGCATTCAATATTTTCATTAGTTATTGCAGAGATATGCTGAAGCGGCAGTATGAATATACTTTACATGTTAGTAACACTACATGTATTTTTGTACTGGGGTGTTGTAACACCCCACCGGATTAACCACGTTTGAATACCCCACAGGACTAACGAAGGATTAACCCTTCTGCATCCCAGATCATCTCATATTTACAGTTTTGTTTATAATACTGTCCTATCTGAAAGCGTAACCCATTCACATAACTAAAACTCAATCAATGCCCGACCTGGAACCTCTTCTGATTTTCCTAATTCTCCATTTTCTGTCAGAAACTGAGCCTGTGTGTGTGGGAGGGAGGTAAAGTGAGGCAGGATTTCGTGGAAATTTATTTATTTATTTTTTGCTACATAGCATAATAGAGAAAGATGTCAGTCAGGATAGATACAAAGATAAAGAATTAAATAAATTATCACTGCTGCCTCCCTTAGCCCAAACGAACCTCGGACTCCATCATCCATTTTTTGTCTCCCTCCTGCTATGCCTGTGAAGGTTCAGTGGGTTTGATGGGCTCGTTCGAACACTGTACTAGATGCAGTTGGGTGGCTCGTGGTTAATACGCAGGTAGCACCAACTTAAAATGGGGGGTTATTTTAGTAACTATTACAGCCACAAAGGATCTACCCACATCATAAAATTGCTTATGAAAATGTGATGTGTAATATAGGTGTCTTTTCTCAAAATTCGCTGCCATATTGCTGAGTAAGTACGAAAGACAGAGGCTGGCATATTCAGACAGCAGTATGGGGATGCTTGAAAGCAAAGCACAGGCGTCATTGAGCTTTATAGGATTGAAGTGCTTTATGCGCGAAAATTCCAAGGCAGTAACTGATTGCCTGAAATATTTTCCAACAAATGATCGGGAAATGATAAAAAGAACGCAAAAAGCGAATCGAACGCCAAACTGGGCTATTTCGGAAACCATTAAAGCTACAGTGAACTTACCCACATTTTTGGAAAACGCATGGACAAGTAATAGGTTCTCTTTAAATGTCTTTTTCACAAAATTCCAACCATATCACTGAAAACAAGACAAAACGCTATAAAAACAGCACCACAACTGTGTTACCTCGGAAAGCCAGAGCGAATCCATGCACATAATTGGAAAGCTAAAACGACAGCATTAAAAAGCTTGCTCGTTGAAACGTGTTCCACATATTCAAGTGTGGACGCCTATAATGCCCCTCAGATTGGTCACATTTCTTCAAACATCACGCTCGATTTCGTTATTCTCTCCACAAGTAGTTTGTCTCTTCCCACCTCTCCTTCTCTTTCCTTAGTAAACTCTAATCCCTACATAATATCTCATTCCAAATTCTCTCTTCCTCCTTTTCAATACTGTACAGTCCTCTTTCACATTAAGCTTCCTTTCGTCATACTTCCAAGTTTTCATTGTTCTCTTAGCCACTCCCACACAGTTTCTTATTCATGTCAGTTTCTGTGGCTTTTCCTCTGCAGTTAGTTATCGGTAGTCTGCTGTTAACCAGATCGATTACGTTCACCTTATCCTCTGGATCCGTTTCCTGTCATACACCTCAATCTCTCTCCACAACAAATATTCTCTCTCTCTCTCTCTCTCTCTCTCTCTCTCTCTCTCTCTCTCTCTCTCTCTCTCTCGTGCAAGATCACCACTCATATGCTGCCAAGAAAACTAAATCTGATCAGTCCACGACACCACACCCCACAACATACCACATATTCCCAACACACTACATCGCCCCTATCCACCATACCACACCTGACCATCACAACACACTATACTACATCTGCCCGCTGCATAACATCTGTGCAGCACACTACACCTGCACACTACACTAACACCTACCCAACACACCACACGTACCCAATACGCCATACCGTACCACCACCACTCCACTCCACACGTGCCTGCTCCACCACGCCACACCTGTCCACCACATCACAGCACATCATAATACGTCTGCTATCCAAAAAAACTAGGAAACTACACCTGTTCTCCACACGAAACCACACCTGCCAACCACACCATTCTGCACGTGCCACCCACACCATACTACACCTGCCTGTCACACCAAACCATACCTCCCCACCGCACCTCACATCTTATCACACATGACAACCACACCACACTGCCTATCACACCACTGCATCACATCTACCTACAAACCCTCACTACACTTGCCCACTCCACACTCCACCACGTCACACCTGCCCATCTCTTCATCAGCCCTTGAGGTCTTTGTCATTGGTGCCCCAGGCCTGAACTATTTCAGTCGCTGGTTGCAACGACTCTGTTATTCCTGAAGAAGCCTGCTTATCAAAACGTTGAATCAAAAGGATCCTTTCGCTGCACTTGGTGTTTTTCTGCATACAGTCACAGCCAGTGTTGTGTATACTACTAACCTTTTGAGGTCGCCTTGTGCCCTGTGCCTCCCGCTTGACTGGTCGAACGTGTGGTACTCACCCGATCTAAGACCATCAATACTTGCTACTAGAAAATGTTTTTGAGACTGGGAAAGGGCAGGAGCTATGAGAGAGAGAGAGAGAGAGAGAGAGAGAGAGAGAGAGTTATGAAGTGCAAAGTGAACCAGACAGTAACAGTTTTATTGGACCTATCGAGGAAGTTTCTCACTGAAATATAATATAAGGATAGCAATGCAAAATGCAGTTTATATCCACAAAATCTTCATTTCATTTTACTTAGACGTTATAATACGATAATATTTAGCTAAGAGGAGAGCTACTGAAATGAAAGTGAACGTATAACATATCCCTTCATTTCGAAACATCTCCCTTGTCTGGAAGAAGCCAGAACAAAACATTGGACTACCAAGCCCCGTTACCAAATACAAATGCGATGCCTGTATTATAAGTTTACAATCGTGACCCAGACTTCAGTAGAAATATATACAGCAACAACCGTTATCATGAAATATCAGAACAACCACTGCTATAAAATTCAACCACAAAAGATCCATGTATATCCCATTCATTCGCAAAGTAGGTAAAAAATAATAATTTGTGGGAAATTGGTGCCATCACACTATGAGTTAGCAATCAGCATCATAACAAAGTCCAATCAAGACGACTAAAACTAACTCACCAACGCTCACGTTTAAGATTCTTAAAATAATATACCAAAGACGAAAAACTGAGCAGAGAGAATTAATGCAGAAGAAATTATCTAACACACACTTATCCGCCTCTCGTCAACAGCTCGGTTACACTTGCTGACCCGGAGTGCACCAGCAGGGAATATCGTATACACTCTTAAGCCCCTGTGGATGATGCGTGGAAAGACGAGGTTATACTGTATGCAGTGGGACAGACAGACTGACGGACGGCCGAGAGAATGAAGAGATGTTAGATAAGAGACAAAGGGAGAATACTGTGCATTAAGAAAATTAATGTAAGGAAAAGAATGACCTGAAGAAAAAAGGCTGACAAAGACAGGTGGACACAGAATGTACAGTCAATCAAAAAAGTATCAAGTAAGAGGTGTACGACAATATCTAATGATCATGTGAAGTCCCAAGAAACATATAATAACAACACAAACTGGATAATGTTTCAAGTAAGCGATGCATTAAAACCTATCGGAGGCAAGTCCACCATTGTAGGGAAAAACCGTTGGGTCGTAGTCTGTGGTGTCAGATAGAGTCTCGTAAGTTTGTACCGTGACAGAGTTTCCATCGACCGTAAATATGGATTGGAAATGACGAGAGAAATCGTTAATGAGAACTAAGAGAAAGAGAGTGAACCGAGAAGACCGTGAAAAATAGAAAAACTAAAGAGAGATAGGGTGGGTGGTGGTCTACAGAAATCGGGAGTAGTCAATGAGTTAACGAAAATGAAATGACCAAGAGCGGTGTGCTATATTAGGAATTCGGCATAAATTTGCAGGTAATTAACGGTGTGACCAAGCGATAGACCGGATATAGAAATAGGAGAATTCTGATGACAGATGCGAGAAAAAAGAGGGAGAGCAAGAGAAAATAAAATAAAGCAGGACAACAACATATATATATATATATAGATAGATAGATAGATAGATATAGATAGATAGATAGATATGTCACTGGGGGATGTGAAATTATGAATTAAGAATGCTGGATGTTGCTTGAAAAGAGAGACAAGGAATTGACTTGTGAAAATCAAGCAGTAAGTTTACTTTATGCCAGCTAACTTCGCCGATTCTCTAAGGACGAGAATTTATAAACTTTCTCAATAGTACACAGCAGATATTAATTTCTCACGAGTGCTGTTTGTAGTACTGTTAGCCTCTCGAGAAAGTGACTCCACCCCTGACAATCAATAACTACTGCTAATAATGATAAACAGGTTCTTGCTGGTGCATTAACTCCTGGCTGGCACAACGGATTTAAAAACTGATATGAAAGAACTGGCCTAAGTACCAGTTATGAATAATGTAAAGCATTTGTGCAAACTAGGAGCAGCAACTAAAATAAGCTTAATGTGGAGAAATAAAACACGAGTTTAATTACATTAAGCTCAAAGAAATGAATAAATATATTAATTACACTGAAGTAAATTTACGTAATAAGAATCTCAAAAATGAATTCAAAATAACAAGGAGAATACACTCACTCACTCATTCAAAAGCTAAAAACACTTAAGCCTAGAAAAACGAATAGAAATACTGGTCAGTGGAGGGGAGCCGAGCGAATAGTCTGGGCGCCTGTGCTGAATATCAAGACACTGCTATTCGCTAAGCCCGCTTCGACAATTCACCGTCTAGGTGGAGATTCAGGAACTTGCTGTACAACGGCAGCGCTGCTTTACGCTGGGCACAAACGGTCCTACTCTCGTGACGACTCAAAGCTGACTAACTTCAAACAGTTGAAAGGGGGTGAAAGATGGCAGTGTTCACCGGAAGTAGGGCATGGCCTAAGTCCACGGTCAACGAGAGAAACTGAACGATATACGCTCACACTAAATCACTCAGTGAAGGCACTAATGTCGTGCATAACAATGATCACTTGTGAAATAGTGAAAAATGTTCTGAAAACCACCCCGATCGAATAAATATGAGGACAGTTGAACTGAGTGATGCACAGTGGGAAGTCCACTAGAATTCATGGTTTTCTCACTGAAGTACAGTGTCACGAATTTATAAATACGCTAGTGTAACTTCGTGAATATATATATATATATATATATATATATATATATATATTTATAAATGAAACAAAATGGAGAGGAGAAAGTGTGAATGGGAGTATGGATGGGGTATATGTGCAGGAGTAGGTGAGAATGAGAGGGCAAAGGAAGGAGTATGTATAGTTGTGAGTAAAAGATGGAAGAAGAGCATATGACAGTATGGATCAGTTGGGTTAAGGATTGTGTGGGTAAAGCTGAAAGTTGGAATACAAATGTGGGCGATTATGTGTGTGTATGCGCCAACGCAAGATCGTGCTAGCAGAGTGAGAGAAGAGTTCTGGACAAATGTGGAAGTGTGCATGGAAAAGTTTGGTAGGAATGAGAGAGTGTTTTTGATCGGTGATATGAATGGAAAAGTAGGGAATGTGAAGGTGGATGGAATGGTTGGTGAGTGGGGTGTGCCTGCTGAGATAGATGAAAATGGCAGTGCATTAGTGGTCATTTGTGCTGGAAGGGGGTTGGTGATAGCCAATACCCTCTTCAGGCATAAAATGATCCACAGGTATATATGGTGAGTGTTGAGAAGGGTGGGTGGTGAACTGAATGAAAGGAAGGCAATGATCGATTATGTGTGTGTGGATGAAAGGATGCGAAGATGTGTAATGGATGCAAGAGCTTATAGAGGCTGGGGGAGTGGACTTTCTGACCACTACTTGGTAGTGGCCAGAATTAGGATCCAAGTAAGATGGAGGAATAGAAGAAGGGAAAGACGAGAGGAAGGAGTAGTTGCAAGGAGAGTGGAAAGGTTACAAGAGGATGAGAAAAAGGCAGAGTATAGGAGAGAAGTGGAGGAACGACTGGGCAAATATGAATTGGAGCAGACGGGGGACGTGGAAGGTGTGTGCAGGATATTTACAAAAGAAATATGTGCAGCATGTGATGCGGTGTGTGGAAGGAAGAGAAGACGGAGGGGGGTGCAAGGAACAGCGTGGTGGACTGAAGAGGTGAGACAGGCTGTGGCACAAAAGAAGAAAGCATACAATGAATGGATGAGAAATAGAGGCGTGGAAGAAGTTGAGAGGTGGAGGAGAGAGTTACATGTAGAAAGAAAGAGGTGAAAAGATTAGTAAGAGAGAGTAAGAAGAGAGTGAATGAGGAATTTGGAAGGAATTTGAGTGTAAAGTGGAGGGACTGTTCAGAAAATGTTCTGGAAAGAGGTGAAAAGAGTAAGACAGGGTGGAAGTGAGGTTAGCAGGGGAGTGAAAGATAAAAATGGTAGATTACTAGTGGAGAAGGGAGAAAAAGTGGGCAGATGGAGAGAACACTTTAAGGAATTGTTGAACATAGAGGATGGAAGTAATGCGAGTATAAGTGGCCGGGGAATGGCTGGGAGAAGGAGGGAGGTGAGAAGACAGGAAGAAATCAGTAGGATAGAAGTTGTGGAAGCAATGAAGAAAGTTAAATTGGGGAAAGCCCCAGGAATTGCTGGAGTGTGTGGTGAAATGCTGAAGCATGGGGGAGAGATAGTAGTAGAATGGATGTGGAAGATGTGCAGATTGGCATGGGAGGAAGGTAGAGTCCCGGAGGATTGGAAGTCAGGTATAATTATTCCCTTGCACAAAGGAAATGGGGAAAAAAAAGTGTGTGGTAATCATAGGGGCATTTGTCTTCTTAGTATAATAGGAAAAGTGTATTGTAGGATACTTATTGACAGAGTTAGAGAAAGAACAGAGGAATTAGTTGGAGAAGAACAGGGAGGCTTTAAGAAGGGAAGAGGTTGTGTAGATCAGATATTCATTCTTAGATCTTTAGTGGAAGAGTTTCTAGAGAAGGGAAGGAAGTTGTATGGAGCTTTCATGGATTTGGAGGAAGCATATGACAGGGTGGATAGACAAGGATTGTGGAAAGTGTTAAGAATATATGGAGTAGATGGGAAGTTGTTGCATGCTGTGAAGAGTATGTATGATGTTGCTAAGGCTGCAGTGCGTGTGGATGTTGAACTAATTGAATATTTCTCTTTGGAAGTTGGGTTGAAACAGAGATGTGTCCTGTCTCCATGGTTGTTCAATCCGTACATGGATGGGGTAATTAAAGAGGTACAAGGTAGGGTAGTGGATGTTGGAGTGGCCCTGGTGAGAGAGGATAGTGTTTGGAAACTCCCTGTACAGTTGTTTGCAGATGATACTGTGTTGTTGAGTGAAGACGAAGGGGAGCTGCAAGGCTTGGTAGATGAGTTTGGGAGAGTGTGTAAGAAACGGAATCTAAAGGCGAATGTAGGGAAGAGTAAAGTGATGGTCTTTGAGAGAGGTGAAGTCAGTGAATGTACAGCGAGGTTGGATGGTGAGGAATTAGAAAATATGAGTACGTTTAAGTACTTGGGTAGTGTGATGAGTAAAGATGGAGGTTTGGAGGGTGAAGTGCTTGAAAGGGTACAGCAGGGAAGAAAGGTTGCTGGTTCTTTGAAAGCAGTGATATGTAACAGGGAAGTGAGCATGGAAGTGAAAAAGTTACTACATGACAGTATTGTGATACCAACTCTAACGTATGAAAGTGAAGCTTAGACGTTGTAGGAAGGACACAAGTCAAGAGTGAGAGCAGTGGAAATGAGTTATTTAAGAGGAGCCTGTGGAGTCACATGGAGAGACAGGCTAACGAATGAGGATATAAAGGAGCGTTGTGGTGTGGATGTGGATGTGATAGGAAGCGTTATGAGGAACACACTGAGGTGGTTTGGCCATGTGGAGAGGATGGAGGGTGAAAGACTGAAGAAGAGAGTGTATGTGAGTGAGGTGGAGGGGGGAAGAGGGAGGGGGAGGCCGAGGATGAGATGGAGAGATGGGGTGGAGAGGTATATGAGAGAGGGGGGTGTGAGTTGGGAGCAGGGCAGCGAAATGGCGAGGGACAGGGCGACGTGGAGGCGATTTGTTTGTGGCCACCCTAAACGGGATTCAGGCGTCTGGCAATATATATATATATATATATATATATATATATATATATATATATATATATATATATATATATATATATATATATATATATATATACACACAAGTAATCCCTGTACTTTCTGGACACCCTCTTTCCGGGCACCCCACTTACCGGACATTGTGGGCCTGGACCTTCAGAACCCCAAAATGGCCAAAAAAGAAAAAAATCCCCCCAAAATCCTAATTTTTTCCCACCAGTAATTTGAATTTGCCTCACGGCACCGAACAGCTGTTACACCACGGACCCTTCACCTCTTCCTTCCTCCCCCTTCCCCTCTCAGGGTTGCCATTTGGTAGTTTTCATTACCAAATGTGGGCTAATTTGGTAATGAAAAATTTGTTTGGTAATGAATCAGAATAATGCATTACCAAACGGATTTTTCACATGTATGAGGATACACAGGATGGACATGGTGGATTGTCTGCTGTCTGATTAATCTGCTAGCCAACATAGCGTGAAAATAATCAACATTCTGTTAATTATAAGGAGTGTGATTACATGTATTTCCACTTGTATATATAATTAGTGAAGAATAAATGCTTCCTTTAAGAATTTGATAATGAAAATTGATGAGTTTAGTAATGTGGCCAAGTTCAGATCTGGCAACCCTGTGGGCCTGTTCCCAGTTATTGCCTAACCTTCGTTCAGGGAAGATGTCCATCATAATCGATGCCGCACGTGCTTATTTTTTGTGAATAAACTGTGAATAAACCACCACCCCTTACAGGATCATGGCATCTGGCAATAGATAGATAGATAGACCTCGCCATTAGATCACATGGGAATTTACAGTGTTGAGCATTATTATGAAATTATAATTTAGAGTGCAAAGGATTAACTGTGGAGTGAGTGTGGAGTACAGAGTGGCTGTTGACACTGGCGGTTGAAACTGGTGTGGTTCAGTTAAGAAGAATGTGCAGTGTTAAACAATTATAACTCACAGTGCAAAGAATTAAGTGTAGCACAACACTGGATTACTGTATGTGCTTCAAGAGCATTTTCACAACTACCAGAGCCTTAGAGAGTTAAGAGGAGGTGGCCACAGACATGCTGTAAGTACAGTACAGTACCCTGTATGCTGCTAGGCCTAAGTATTTTCCATACTCACTTCTAATTCCTCTTTCTCTGGTTCCTTTTCATTTATTTCATGCTTTATGTCCATTATTGGTGTGAATAGGGTCTTAAGTAGGTTTAAATAAGTGCTATGCATGCCTGGTAAGGAGTTATTTAGGTGGCTTTCTAAGTTAGGCTGGGTTAGAGTCCATAAGTACCAGTCCAGCAGTCAGAGGCCCACTATCCAGACAGGACCACTTTCCGGACATACCTTTGGCTCTATTACATCGGATAGTTGAGGGATTACATATATATATATATATATATATATATATATATATATATATATATATATATATATATGCATGAACCCTAATTGCAACACGATAAAAAAAAGGACATAAGACAGAATAACTGAAACATGGACGAATGAGACGAGGGAAAAATTAGGCCAATATATAGATACAAATTTGTTAATGAGGTGTGTGGGTTGCTTATATTAGGTACTGATGAAGACTAAAGAATGATGTGCAGTAATGAACGAGGTATATAGATGAAATGGTAAATAAAACATAATTTGCTTTGTTCGCACAGTGAAACTAAGAGAATGGAGTGGAATGGAATGTATAAGTAATCCAAGTATGGAACTTTTGAATACAACTGAAGCATCAAAATGGGAGAATGAAATACAAGCATGTGTATTTATGCAAAATGAAATACAAGCAAGTGTATTTATGCAAAACAAAATGGTTGCACCACACATTTTCCTTGACACTCGACAGATATTGTCTAACCAAGTGGCATAGCCTAATGTGTGGATGATTAGGACTAGGAAGCCGAACCGAGAATATGTATGGTTAAAATGATGAACGAATCAGTGGACCAGTTCAATTGACATCTTTTCTTACAGTTTTCCTACCTCTTTGTTTTTATATCCTGCTTCCAGTGCCTCCCCTTCCCTATTGTCCAAGAGCTAGGGGTTATTAAGTAAAAATCAGTGACCAGGTCTGTGCTTGGTATCATTGGAAAGGGCATTCATAAGGGATTTCATTTTATATTTTTTTTAAGCTTCGTCAGTGGTGGACTGTGACCTAAGGACCAGTTTTAGTATACAATTCTACACTGCCCGGCACCATCATATCGATCTGGAAAGCATTGATAAATATAGGTATAACTCATTTTATACGCTCATATTGTCATGAAAATTGACACCGAGAAGTCAAAGGTTATTTGGTGAAACACAGACAAATAATTATTTTTTTTAGTCATTCGATATTTCTCAACATAGATCTCTAGTTTGTGAAATTTTCCAATACATATTGTACACATACTTGTACTGCAACACTTTCATGATAGGTAACTTATTATCATGTTCCAAGCAATGAAAAAATATTTTATTGTGCAGTAAAAAATATATGTAAATTACTGTGTAACATAAATCACCAACATAAATTAATATCCACCATTTCACTGCATAAGTAAAAATTCATCAGGAGCACAATGAATCATCAGTACTATCTTCACACACATCATCAGATGATGAAGCATAGATCTGGTCTTCATCATCGTCACTATCAATTACCATCTTTTGTTCAAATACCGGAGGACATTTGGGTCCGTCATACAAAACTATTTTTAGGTGCCCATCTCTGTCTTTTACCCATCCGTGACCTTCAGGACCAGTACCAACGGGCATTGTCTCTGTAGCATTTTCATAAAGTAATGTAACATAATTGCAACTTTTCATCTTATGTAGCAATACATTTTTACATGGTGGAATAGAACATGGATCAGATTACTTGATTTCCTGAAGCGGTTGATGGGTATTGTTTGTGGCAAACATTTTATTAAACATAACAAATCGTTGATCATTCACATTATTGCATTTGGTCTAACCATACACGGGGCATACACATTTTTCTATAACTGAATATACTTCTGGATCCACAACATCTGAATTTCCGATCACACTGAAAGCATTCCGGAAGTGCCGATTTTTTACCATTAGATCATATGGTCGTAATATTTTCCTTTTCTCATTAATCCCACAGTGTAGTCACTGCCAGTAAAAACATGAAATGCTAGCAAAGCAGAGCAAACCAATGGTCCCAGGATGCCTGATATTTTATCGTTGGTCCTATGCGTGTTCAATGGGCTGTTTCCTGCACCCATCACCATATGACCACCCAGCATTTGTGCAAAATGAAGCAGAAGCACAAATTCATCAGTATCACTAGTCTTTATTACTTTATGAGAATTAGTGCTATTTTCGGTGACAAAATGAGCATGAAAAATTATCACTGTATCTTCCTCTTGGTGGAAACGGCTAAGCTCTTGTACAGAGTCCGGTCACCTCTTCTTTTTCTACCTGGTATTTGTGGCACACTTCTTCAAAGGCAAAATACACATTTTTCTTCTTCTAAGCATTTCCTTATAATCCCCAGTGGCCCATTCTTCTGCAGGAAGTGGAAGGAGAGATTACTTGAATTTATCTGATAATATAGCACGCCTGAAGTCAGCTGGTCGTCTTTAGTTACGTCCTTGAATGCAGTACTCTGATGTATCACCTCCTCTATTAGCTACTTTGAAGTCTTTGTTGGATGGTTCCTCTGAGTACGTATTACATATGATATGTATGGTCTTAGCAAAGCTAGCAGCACGTTTCAGAATTACTTTGGCAACGTCCCTGTGTGTTGGTGGTAGGTCTGTCATAGTACGTGAGAGGTACAT
Source organism: Coenobita brevimanus (assembly GCF_032717465.1). Taxonomy (NCBI): domain Eukaryota; kingdom Metazoa; phylum Arthropoda; class Malacostraca; order Decapoda; family Coenobitidae; genus Coenobita; species Coenobita brevimanus. The sequence continues at coordinate 22,672,950 of NC_136981.1, forward strand.
AAAATCTCTAAGATATACATCAGACCTAGGCTGAGCGTGATCAACAGAGTTTGATTGCAATTTTCGCATAAGCGAGGACTTTTCTATCTTGTTCATTGTTCTGTTAATGTGTGCCAGTGAGAGTGGCACTACTGTCAAGGGATATGGCAAGACCTCCTTCAAGTCTAATTTTTCAGAGCTGCAACATACAGCAGTTGCCCAAACAGATCCCTTGTATACAGCACTTCTTTAATTTTGAGCTCTTTTTGAGAGACTTTCATGGCAATGGCATCAGAGGTAAAATTCCCCACTTTTAGTCTTGGGATTGGTTTATAAAAAAAAAAAAAATTAAAATGTATTCAAAAGATTACTCGCAACTTCGGCTGATAGTCATACCATTTTTTGCCATCGTCATCTACGCTGAATAGGTTGAGAGTAGCAGTGACCCTAAATGATTCGAGAAACATTTTTACTGCCACGTTTCACTCGGTAGGGCCTTAACACTTGTGTACCCTCTGTGATGTTTGTGAGTCCTGTCACGTCCAGCAGCAATCTTGCTATTGCTCCTCCTTTTGACTGGGTAATGGTCCATCTTTTACGACTTTGGATCAGTAAAGGCTGCAATACCTGTGTGTTTTGATGCAGCAACTGCTTGTTCTGTTAAGCTTCCAGAGAAGTGTTTATCTGTTCTTCCTACATGAGGCTCAAATGACAAAGAACCATCCACTGAGCATAGCTGGATCTGTAAACTACACAGAAAAATGGTATCATCTGTATAAGTGCACAAATGAACATCACTGGTCCTTCAGGCTCGGTCAAAAAGGCTGTACAGTTGAACTAAGTAAGTATAGGAAAACCAAAATCGGGCTGTGGCTCCATAAGTTCCACATTGCGTTCTTTCACTTTAGTCATTCTACTGTTTGATGAAGTCATCCAATTGAGAGTTTTCTTCATGCTTGCTGAGACAATCTGGTGCATCATCATCTCACAAACCTTTCAACTGACTGCGTAATTCATCCACCTGAATGCCACTTTTTTCTATAAAACTGTCAAAATGGAGTCAGTGGAGAGCTGTTGCTAAAATGGGAGGAAGCCTTTTACATCTTTTAAAATGTTTTCCAGATAGAAAACCATTCAAAGATCCTTGTGCCATCACATCTGCATCACAGAGTATTTCCGGATCTCATGATGATGTTAACAGATACTCTAAGCACTCTAAGTCATGTTATTATGGAAGGGTCCAAAGTATATAAATGCAACATCAAACTTGGGAGCTTCCTTGGCTAGGATCTTCAGTGCATGTTTAGCTATTGTCATGTCGAAGAGAATAACAGCAAATTTCTCATTACATTCCTTTGCCACTTGCTGAGTTTCTCTTGTACTACATCATATCGAGTTGGCAAGGTATCAGTATTTTCCGTATACCCTACAACTTGTTTGAGATGCATGTCTTTTGTGATTTTAGAATTCCATCCTCTCCACATTGGCATGTCATCCAACAAACTGAATGCCACATCCACAATGTGTCGCGTTTTTTTGCCTGAGGTAAATTTGATGGATCTTCTCCCTCACAATTCATACTTCAAACTAGACAGAGAAGGCTTCTGACGACATGGTTCAATCTGCTTCTGTACTGGCTGAAACGCACTTCTTCGCCTTCGTTTCGCAAGGGATCCCTCTTGCTCTTTTTCCCCGTCATAAATTAAATTATCTTTTCTACTAAACCAAAAACACAAACAAGAAGCCTCGGACAAGGACTGACCAAACGATGACGACCCAGGACCGGACAAAGGACTCTGTAATGGGTACATGGAATGTAAGAGGAGCGAATGATGAGGTGAAAGAGAGAGAGATTGTCCAGGTGCTTGAGGGTGCGAAAGTGGATGTATGTGGAATAACTGAAACAAAATGAAGAGGAGATATTGTGAGAGAATGGGAGTATGGATGGTGTATATGTGCAGGAGTAGGTGAGAATGGGAGGGCAAAGGAAGGAGTATGTATAGTTGTGAGTAAAAGATGGAAGAAGAGCATATGACAGGATGGATCAGTTGGGTCAAGGACTGTGTGGGTAAAGTTGAAAGTTGGAATACAAATGTGGGCGATTGCGTGTGTGTATGCGCCAACGCAAGATCGTGCTAGCAGAGTGAGAGAAGAGTTCTGGACAAATGTAGAAGTGTGCATGGAAAAGTTTGGAAGGAATGAGAGAGTGTTTTTGATCGGTGATATGAATGGTAAAGTTGTGAATGTGAAGGTGGATGGAATAGTTGGTGAGTGGGGTGTGCCTGCTGAGATAGATGAGAATGGGAGTGCATTAGTGGACATTTGTGCTGGGAGGGGGTTGGTGATAGCCAATACCCTCTTCAGGCATAAAAAGATCCACAAGTATACATGGCGAGTGATGAGAAGGGTGGGTGGTGAACTGAATGAAAGGAAGGCAATGATCGATTATGTGTGTGTGGATGAAAGGATGCGAAGATGTGTAATAGATGCAAGAGCTTATAGAGGCTTGGGGAGCGGACTTTCTGACCACTACTTGGTGGTGGCCAGAATTAGGATTCAAGTAAGATGGAGGAATAGAAGAAAGGAAAGACGAGAGGAAGGAGTAGTTGCAAGGAGAGTGGAAAGGTTACAAGAGGATGAGAAAAAGGCAGAGTATAAGAGAGAAGTGGAGGAACGATTGGGCAAATATGAATTGGAGCAGATGGGAGACGTGGAAGGTGTGTGGAGGATATTTACAGAAGAAATATGTGCAGCATGTGATGTGGTGTGTGGAAGGAAGAGAAGACGGTGGGGGGTGCAAGGAACAGCGTGGTGGACTGAAGAGGTGAGACAGGCTGTGGCACAAAAGAAGAAAGCATACAATGAATAGGTGAGAAATAGAGGCGTGGAAGAAGCTGAGAGGCGGAAGAGAGAGTTATATGTAGAAAGAAAAAAAGAGGTGAAAAGATTAGTAAGAGAGAGTAAGAAGAGAGTGGATGAGGAATTTGGAAGGAATTTGAGTGTAAAGTGGAGGGACTGTTCAGAAAATGTTCTGGAAAGAGGTGAAAAGAGTAAGACAGGGTGGAAGTGAAGTTAGCAGGGGAGTGAAAGATAAAAATAGTAGATTACTAGTGGAAAAGGGAGAAAAAGTGAGCAGATGGAGAGAACACTTTAAGGAATTGTTGAACATAGAGGATGGAAGTAATGCGAGTGTAAGTGGCTGGGGAATGGCTGGGAGAAGGAGGGAGGTGTGAAGACAGGAAGAAATCAGTAGGATAGAAGTTGTGGAAGCAATGAAGATAGTTAAGTCGGGGAAAGCCCCAGGAATTGATGGAATGTGTGGTGAAATGCTGAAGCATGGGGGAGAGATAGTAGTAGAATGGATGTGGAAGATGTGCAGATTGGCCTGGGAGGAAGGTAGAGTCCCGCAGGATTGGAAGTCAGGTATAATTATTCCCTTGTACAAAGGAAATGGGGAAAAAGAAGTGTGTGGTAATCATAGGGGCATTTGTCTTCTTAGCATAATAGGAAAAGTGTATGGTAGGATACTTTTTGATATAGTTAGAGAAAGAACAGAGAAATTAGTTGGAGAAGAACAGGGAGGCTTTAGGAAGGGAAGAGGTTGTGTAGATCAGATATTCATTCTTAGATCTTTAGTGGAAAAATTTCTAGAGAAGGGAAAGAAGTTGTATGCGGCTTTCATGGATTTGGAGAAAGCATATGACAGGGTGGATAGACAAGGATTGTTGAAAGTGTTAAGAATATATGGAGTAGATGAGAAGTTGTTGCATGCTGTGAAGAGTATGTACGATGGTGCGAAGGCTGCAGTGCATGTGGATGGTGAACTAAGTGAATTTTTCTCTTTGAAAGTTGAGTTGAAACAGAGATGTGTCATGTCTCGATGGTTGTTCAATCTGTACATGGATGGGGTAATAAAAGAGGTACAAGGTAGGGAAGTGGATGTTGGAGTGGCCCTGGTGAGAGAGGATAGTGTTTGGAAACTCCCTGTACTGTTGTTTGCAGATGATACTGTGTTGTTGAGTGAAGACGAAGGGGAGCTGCAAGGCTTGGTGGATGAGTTTGGGAGAGTGTGTAAGAAACGGAATCTAAAGGTGAATGTAGGGAAGAGTAAAGTAATGGTCTTTGAGAGAGGTGAAGTCAGTGAATGTACAATGAGGTTGGATGGTGAGGAATTGGAAAATGTGAGTACGTTTAAGTACTTGGGTAGTGTGATGAGTAAGGATGGAGGTCTGGAGGGTGAAGTGCGTGAAAGGGTACAGCAGGGAAGAAAGGTTGCTGGTTCTTTGAAAGCAGTGATAAGAAACAGAGAAGTGAGCATGGAAGTGAAAAAGTTACTACATGACAGTATTGTGATACCAACTCTAACGTATGGAAGTGAAACTTGGAAGTTGTTGGAAGGACACAAGTCAAGAGTGAGAGCAGTGGAAATGAGTTATTTAAGAGGAGCCTGTGGAGTCACATGGAGAGACAGGCTGACGAATGAGGATATAAAGGAGCTTTGTGGTGTGGATGTGGATGTGATAGGAAGCGTTATGAGGAACACAGTGAGGTGGTTTGGCCATGTGGAGAGGATGGAGGGTGAAAGACTGACGAAGAGAGTGTATGTGAGTGAGGTGGAGGGGGGAAGAGGGAGGGGGAGGCCGAGGATGAGATGGAGGGATGGGGTGGAGAGGTATATGAGACAGGGGGGTGTGAGTTGGGAGCAGGGCAGTGAAATGGCGGGGGACAGGGCGACTTGGAGGCGATTTGTTTGTGGCCACCCCAAACGGGATTGAGGCGTCTGGCAATAGATAGATAGATAGATAGATCTTTTCTACATTCATTCTGATAGCATATACCTACTGCCTCGTGTAAACTGCCATTGCCAGACAGAGTTTCTGTCAATTCATCTCAACGATCCCATGCAAGCCCTGTTACTAATCCTTTTCTTCGTATTATAGTATTAAGAGTTACTGTACTTGATGATTTTCAGCAATATCAGAAGCAAGTTCAGTCTCTATTTCTTCAGTGGTATGATACTCAATGCATTGCCCGTGCCCATGCAGGTTTAGTATCTCCACTATCCTATGGGATCCCATCATGCACTTCAAAGCCATTCCAAGACAAAGATGTTTTGATGGTTTAAGCATCCCACCAGTGACAACATACATAACACAACATGATGAGGCCCAGACTTTTTGACGAGTTGCTGATGATATATATTCTTTCTTTGAACCGAGTAGAGTGTTTAAAAAAACTTGCTTCACCCTTTTTAAATTCATCTGTGATCAGAGTTGTGTCAAAACTTGGAGTTGACTTCTGGATTTCCAGAGCAGCATTCCTTAGAATCCTGGCAGTTTCTAAAACTGTTGTTTCTTCAACTGATGTGCAAGTTTAGCCCTGAGAAATGCATCCGTTCTTGTAGTTTGGTTATGAAATACCACAGAACCCTCTTTCTAACTGCACTTGTCCATCATTACCTTTGGACCAAAGAAATAAGCGATTTTCCCCTCCAGATGCTTGCAGATAGGATTTGCCGTCCTGTTTGACTCCCCCTTTCAATGTTAACTAAGGAACAGTACCGTCGGTGAAGTGACTCCAGAAATTCTTGCATACTGTTTTCTATTACCGATGACTGAATATACAATACAGTATTAACAACTGAAATACCTTTGTCTCTTCTTGGTTATGATTGTTTTGTGTTGTGTCTACAGTGACAGCACGAGGTTTGTTTAGATATTCTCATTTGCATTCATGGTAATAATGAACTTCTTTTCCATGAAAACCAATGTCTCCCATCTTGGCCAACATAATATTCACCCTTAAGACCAGTACAGCTTTTGTCACAATGTTCTTAGGACTACCATTTTCCCATTTACCCAAGCAAACTTCTTTTCCTTTCATTTTTCTTTCCTTTTCCGTCCATAGAAAATGCACTCTTTTGCTAAAACACCACTTGTGGATGTTGATGGATGCTAAGTATCACTTTCTAATATGCTTTTCTCACCGTGAAGGGTATAAGTACATTCCACTTTCTTGGTAGCTGAGAAATTCTTATGGCAGATGGTGTGATAGTCAATATCTTGACAAAGTTCCTTCGACAGAGTGCAGCATATGATAAAGTACATTGATGTAGTGACATGATTTTGATTTTCCAAGTTGATTTTTTGTAGCTCCTTGAACTTAATCCCAAGTATCAGCAGTAAAGGACCTCACTTCTGTCCTGTTGACTTTACACTCATCAAGAGTGTGTCGACTACAAGCAGGTTCCATTGTGCTTCTAGGGAAATCTGAAAAAAAAGAGAAAAAAATAAGGAGTGCCAGGCACAACAAACCACGGCCGACAGCAGTTAATTTATTGTTGTTAAATACGTAATCGTTGCTGCAATTTATTGTCAGTACACATATTGGCGCAAATGTTTTCAATTTACGCCCTCTGAAAATCCGTGATCTTGTGTTCGACCTTTCAAAGTCACTCAAGGTCAAAGGTCATGCTGCCAATGAAAACCCATATGAGACTTCCTATATCTTTGTAATGGTAGTTATCTCTATCTTCAACGAGTTTCGAGTTATGGCCTCCTGAATATCCGTGACCATGAGTTTAACCTTTCAGGGTCACTCAAGGTTAGAGGTTTAGGTGCCAAATGAAAGCCCATATTTCGAGTTCCTGTAACTATGTTCTTCATAGCAAATATCTCTGTCTTCAACCGGTTTCAAGTTATAACTCTTTGAAAACCCGTAACCTTGATTGTGACCTTTCTGGGTCGCTGGATTACACACACACACACATATATATACTGTATATATGTATATATATATATATATATATATATATATATATATATATATATATATATATATATATATATATATATACATAACAGCCACCTTTGGGTTTGAAATGACTATAGAGAAAGTAGGAGGATACAGAAAAGGGTTTCCTGTCAGTTGCCTCAGACGGCTGAGTCTCAGTTAGGAAAAGAAGGTGAGGTATAGAGGAGGAGAGGTGGTGCTCAACAGAGCGAAAGTTGGAGGAAAGGCCATGAATGCTGCAGAAATGAAGAAATGAGTCAGACAGTGGTTCCAGGCAGCTCGAGTCGTCACTGGAAGATGGGGGCATTAATGGTCCCCCCCCCCCCTTGAGACTCCGAGGCTGTGTGTAGAGACGCCATGATTGTTGAGTTTTGGAAAAGGAAGTGTAGTGTGTACTGTGCATTTTGTTTGGTGTTGACGGTTAGAGAAATTTATATTGGCCTACTGTTCGTGTTACTGAGACAATCAAAAAGTTCAGCAAAGGGGGATGGTCGGGAACTAGTCCCGGGGACTGATGAAACGGGAGCTCCAGCTCTCCCTGTCATCAGCATTCCATCCACCTTGGGAGTACTGCCCTGCTCGACCGTGTATTGTGCATTTTGGGAAGATATCAAAATTCATTGTGTTAAAATACCTGAAACCCAAACCATGCCGAAACTTTACCTGCCAGCTCAGCAAAGAGAGCCATCTTCTGTAAGCCACAATTTGAATTCTCACAGTCTAGGTTTGCTCTTTGAACTGAATAGCAGGTACACACTTTGAAATATTATCTTTCTGCTAACAAAATAATTATTCTTGACTCCAGGTGTGCTTTTGCTTCGTCTAAACGAGATGTCCTCACCAGCAACTCGTACCAAGTTTCGTAACGGCCACGTTTGAATTAACCAGCTGAAAAAAAAAATGTAGCATGAGGTTTTGGCAGAATTCGAGCAGGAACCGGTCTCATTCACCCTGTGTTCTCAGGCATTAATGAATGGTGACACAGTACATGACTTGATTAGACAGTCCAGCAAGAACCGACTAGTGGAATACTATCGAGAGTTATCTAGTTATGCAGAAAGATCTCTAACTGAATAAAATCTTCCCCCATAGACAGTCCCTCAACAAAATGGCGTTTTATAGTTTTCAAGACAGGCATTGCATGTGGTCATTTCATACCATTTAGTGTACTCATCAGTCCCCTGTAGGATGCTTCAAAATCACTTAAAGAGTGAACCTATTCATTAGAGATCTAATGTACCCAAAAAATGAAAATGGCCTCTGCATCCCACCAATATGTAATATCTCATTATTGCAGCATTCAAAATCTCACCAGCTTAGTTGTACGGCCACCATATAAATTTCAGGTCAAGCCAAAGGAAGACATGGTTACCTCCAGTTTTCAGTTCACCTGTGTCAGGCAAGAGTCATCATGTATCAATATTCTTGGAATGTCCAAATGCGTCAAGCTGACAGTTGAATGATTTCACATCTACGACCCATCTAACTCATGAAACCAATAAAATCATCTTATAATGCAAACCAGTTTTTGGGTAACACTAGAAATGCGGCTGGTGGTTTCTTGATCACTTTTTCATGCTAAGTATGCCATAGTGGTTCTCAACCAAGGGGTTCATCCCCCTAGGAGGGCGTGAGCAGTTCCCGGGGGGGGGGGGGAGGACCCAAAGGAGAAACAGTGATTTACCTCAATAATTATGCGGGTATCGTGATAAACCTTTGATTTCTATTCATTGTTAAGTACTTTTCTCTGCTTCAACCTTCGAAACGTTTCTACCCACGTGAATTAGGTTTCTTTCTTTCTGTGTGCTTTAATCGTGATATTTTTTCATACTTAGGCTACCATTGAATATTTGTACTTAATTTTTCATTGATTTATCATTTCCTTTGCCTTTTTAATTGTTCTGCCTTTATCCTCTTGTTAGGGCATGCTTACTACGACAACAATGAGCAAAAAATAGTTCTGTGTACCTAAGTAATGAAACACCTGGAAATAAAGTTTTGTGACTGCAAAAATCCAAAATTTCAAGCTAGGATTGAGGGTAATGGGTATTAAGAAAATGGAACTTGGGCTAAATTGTGTGGCATAAGGGATTTCGTTTTCGTTTCGTTTTCGTTTTCGTTTTTAAAGGCTCCAACATGCTTGCATGTGCCGGCCCCGGTCACCCAATGGCGGCTCTCCACGCTGCACGAACCATTGCAGCCTCCCTGTTCAGTCCCTTAACCCTAAGGTCACACTTAATGACCTCGTCCCATGCCTTTCTCGGTTTACCCCTCATAACCCCACCCCCAATATTAACACTTCTCACCCTCCTCACCCAATTACCATCCCCCATCCTCTCCACATGTCCAAACCACCTCAATCTACCTCTCCTCATCACAACACCAATACACTCCAGTCCCATCCTACCTCTCAACTCTTCCATTGTAAATCCAGCCCCTCCAGGCCTTGGACGCAGGGACGCACTGCACATCCACCTAATCATTGTCATTTCTGTACGTCTGAGCCGGCGAATGTCTTCCTCCTTCACTGCCCAGGTCTCACTGCCATACAGCATTACACTCCTAACACATGCTGCACACAAAGACCCCTTATAAATAAAAAATAAAAGCAGTTAACTAAAGTAGGTAGGAAATCGAAAAGCAACAGCAGAATAAACTGTAAGAGGGATCATGACAAGAGAAATCAAAATTGGATAAGAAGAAAGTAAGAGAAGTGCATTTTTAGCCCGCTTTTGGGAAGTGGGAGACAAATTAATAGTATGCCTGTGATTTATATATAGGCGCGGAGAGTGAAAAAAAAAAAAAAAAAAAAAACGAGTGTTAGTTAAAATATGTATTCGGATAAATGTAGTTGGGAGTATTAATAAAGTCTGAGAGGTAAGTGATGTTAGCCGAGTGATGGCCTTGTCTCAATGACACAAAAGAGATCATGAAGCACAGGAAGTAAAATATATGGTAATAAAATTATAATAGAGCTTGTAAAACCATATCGAAAATAATGTGAATCCGGGATATACAAGGGCTAGTTAATAATCAAAATCACCAGACGCTAACTAAATTAAACGGAAGATGTTACTCTGTTAAAACGCTTCGTAGAGTTTCCTTCTGAATCCTTAGCTACAAAAAGTCCCGTGTGAGAGGAATAAATAGTCTAGTGGTGGCAAAAATCGAAAAAAAAATAGCACTCTAGTTGGTGTGGTAAATTATTTGGAGGACTTGGAGAATTTATAGTGTACTGTACATGCACACGTAGTGGAAATAGATGAATAAGTGAGGGAATGGCATGAATATTAAGAAAGGAATACATTAGGAAATGGATAAGAAGTTTTTGCCAGTAACAAAATGAAGGATTGGATATCTCTGTGATGTGGAATGAAGCAGATACACAAAAAGACCGCCACATAAAATGAATATTGTGAAAACGGAAATAAAAGTACAGAAGACAGAAAAAAGGGCAATATAAAGTAAAATCCCCCCTGGGGGTAGGGGGGTTTGTCAAGAATACTCCCCCAGTATCCCTGCTTGTCGTAAAAGGCGACTAAAAGGGTTGGCGGAGGGTTAGTGCCCCTCCCCGGAGAACAACTAACTAAAAAAACAAACAATAAGCCTCGGACAAGGACTGACCAAACGTTGACGACCAAGGACCGGACAAAGGACATTGCAATTGGAACGTGGAATGTAAGGGGAGCAAATGATGAGGTGAAAGAGAGAGAGATTGTCCAGGTGCTTGAGGATGCGAAAGTGGATGTATGTGGAATAACTGAAACAAAATGGAGAGGAGAAAGTGTGAGAGAATGGGAGTATGGATGGGGTATATGTGCTGGAGTAGGTGAGAATGAGAGGGCAAAGGAAGGAGTCTGTATAGTTGTGAGTAAAAGATGGAAGAGGAGCATAAGACAGTATGGATCAGTTGGATCAAGGATTGTGTGGGTAAAGTTGAAAGTTGGAATACAAATGTGGGCGATTGTGTGTGTGTATGTGCCAACGCAAGATCGTGCTAGAAGAGTGAGAGAAGAGTTCTGGACAAATGTAGAAGTGTGCATGGAAAAGTTTGGAAGGAATGATAGAGTGTTTTTGATTGGTGATATGAATGGTAAAGTTGGGAATGTGAAGGTGGATGGAATAGTTGGTGAGTGGGGTGTGCCTGCTGAGATAGATGAGAATGGGAGTGCGTTAGTGGACATTTGTGCTGGGAGGGGGTTGGTGATAGCCAATACCCTCTTCAGGCATAAAATGATCCACAGGTATACATGGCGAGTGATGAGAAGGGTAGGTGGTGAATTGAGTGAAAGGAAGGCAATGATTGATTATGTGTGTGTGGATGAAAGGATGCGAAGATGTATATTGGATGCAAGAGTTTGTAGAGGTTGGGGGAGTGGACTTTCTGACCACTACTTGGTGGTGGCCAGAGTTAAAGTTCAAGTAAGATGGAGGAATAGAAGAAGGGAAAGACGAGAGGAAGGAGTAGTTGCAAGGAGAGTGGAAAGGTTACAAGAGGATGAGAAAAAGGCAGAGTATAAGAGAGAAGTGGAGGAACGATTGGGCAAATATGAGTTGGAGCAGATGGGGGACGTGGAAGGTGTTTGTAGAATATTTACAGAAGAAATATGTGCAGCGTGTGATGTGGTGTGTGGAAGGAAGAGAAGACGGAGGGGGGTGCAAGGAACAGCGTGGTAGACTGAAGAGGTGAAACGGGCTGTGGCACAAAAGAAGAAAGCATACAATGAATGGATGAGAAATAGGGGCGTGGAAGAAGTTGAGAGGCGGAAGAGAGAGTTATATGTAGAAAGAAAGAGAGAGGTGAAAAGATTAGTAAGAGAGAGTAAGAAGAGAGTGGATGAGGAATTTGGAAGGAATTTGAGTGTAAAGTGGAGGGACTGTAAGAAAATGTTCTGGAAAGAGGTGAAAAGAGTAAGACAGGGTGGAAGTGAAGTTAGCAGGGGAGTGAAAGATAAAAATGGTAGATTACTAGTGGAGAAGGGAGAAAAAGTGAGCAGATGGAGAGAACACTTTAAGGAATTGTTGAACGTGGAGGATGGAAGTAATGCGAGTATAAGTGGCTGGGGAATGGCTGGAAGAAGGAGGGAGGTGAGAAGACAGGAAGAAATCAGTAGGATAGAAGTTGTGGAAGCAATGAAGATAGTTAAATCAGGGAAAGCCCCAGGAATTGATGGAGTGTGTGGTGAAATGCTGAAGCATGGGGTAGAGATAGTAGTAGAATGGATGTGGAAGATGTGCAGATTGGCCTGGGAGGAAGGTAGAGTCCCGGAGGATTGGAAGTCAGGTATAATTATTCCCTTGTACAAAGGAAAAGGGGAAAAAGAAGTGTGTGGTAATCATAGGGGCATTTGTCTTCTTAGTATAATAGGAAAAGTGTATGGTAGGATACTTATTGACAGAGTTAGAGAAAGAACAGAGAAATTAGTTGGAGAAGAACAGGGAGGCTTTAGGAAGGGAAGAGGTTGTGTAGATCAGATATTCATTCTCAGATCTTTAGTGGAAAAGCTTCTAGAGAAGGGAAAGAAGTTGTATGCGGCGTTCATGGATTTGGAGAAAGCATATGACAGGGTGGATAGACTAGGATTGTGGAAAGTGTTAAGAATATATGGAATAGATGGGAAGTTGTTGAATGCTGTGAAGAGTATGTACGATGGTGCGAAGACTGCAGTGCGTGTGGATGGTGAACTAAGTGAATTTTTCTCTTTGAAAGTCGGGTTGAAACAGGGATGTGTCATGTCTCCATGGTTGTTCAATCTGTACATGGATGGGGTGATAAAAGTGGTACAAGGTAGGGTAGTGGATGTTGGAGTGGCCCTGGTGAGAGAGGATAGTGTTTGGAAACTCCCTGTACTGTTGTTTGCAGATGATACCGTGTTGTTGAGTGAAGACGAAGGGGAGCTGTAAGGCTTGGTGGATGAGTTTGAGAGAGTGTGTAAGAAATGGAATCTAAAGGTGAATGTAGGGAAGAGTAAAGTGATGGTCTTTGAGAGAGGTGAAGTCAGTGAATGTATAGCGAGGTTGGATGGTGAGGAATTGGAAAATGTGAGTACGTTTAAGTACTTGGGTAGTGTGATGAGTAAGGATGGAGGTTTGGAGGGTGAAGTGCTTGAAAGGGTACAGCAGGGAAGAAAGGTTGCTGGTTCTTTGAAAGCAGTGATAAGAAACAGGGAAGTGAGCATGGAAGTGAAAAAGTTACTACATGACAGTATTGTGATACGAACTCTAACGTACGGAAGTGAAGCTTGGACGTTGTTGGAAGGACACAAGTCAAGAGTGAGAGCCGTGGAAATGAGTTATTTAAGAGGAGCCTGTGGAGTCACATGGAGAGACAGGCTGAGCGTTGTGGTGTTGATGTGGATGTGATAGGAAGCGTTATGAGGAACACACTGAGGTGGTTTGGCCATGTGGAGAGGATGGAGGGTGAAAGACTGACGAAGAGAGTGTATGTGAGTGAGGTGGAGGGGGAAAGAGGGAGGGAGAGGCCGAGGATGAGGTGGAGAGATGGGGTGGAGAGGTATATGAGAGAGGGGGGTGTGAGTTGGGAGCAGGGGAGTGAAATGGCGGGGGACAGGGCGACTTGGAGGCGATTTGTTTGTGGCCACCCCAAACGGGATTGAGGCGTCTGGCAATAGATAGATAGATAGATAAAGTAAAATGATCAAATGAGTAAGAATAAGGTGTAAGACACAAGCAAAGGAGGGAAACTTCTTAGAGAGATGAAGGGAGGCGTGTCTGTGAACAACAGAGAAGCAAATGTGGAAACCAAAACGCATTAGGAAAGGTAGTGATGAAGTAGAACACACAGGGAAGGGTTGGTAGGTAAAGGGGGCAGCAGGCAGGGCGAGGGTTAAGCCAAGGTGCAGCGCAGAAACTTGGGACGCCAGATGACGAAGGATTTCGGAGAGGCAATTCATTGCAGAATATACACAGAGGATCATAGAAACTATAGTGACGTGGATACTAGTGCAACACCACCACCACATCCATTATATTCCTGATCATCATCATTGTCATCATCATATCCACAATTAAATCAGTATCATGACTTAACCTTAACACTAAGGGGAGTTTTCACTGAGGAATAAGTCATCTAGCATTAACCAGAGTGAACAACATAAGTAGTTCCCTGATGTTCAAGAATTATATAAGATAGGCAAGTTTAGGAAATAGAAGAAACAAAGCACTGAAGTGCTTGAGCTACGTACAGTTTCCAGTGAAATGGGCGACAAATCAATGATAATATCATAATATAAGCATTTTAATATTTGTGATGAGGAGGGGTAGATTGTGGTGGGTTGGGCATGTAAAGAGGATGGAGGATGACAACTGGGTGCAGAAGGAAAGAAGTGTGAACGTCGGAGATAGAGTTGCGAGATGCAGACCGACAATAACCTGGGACGAGAAAATAGAGTGTGACCTCAGGGATAAAGGAATGAACTGGAAGGCTGCCAGTAATCGAGCAGCGTGGACAGTCGTCATTCGGTGACCAACGCCAACGCAGGTAAGCATATTGGACCCTTGATAAGCGATACGTTACGAAACGATACGACACTGAATTATACATGAAAAATTCTCTCTCTCTCTCTCTCTCTCTCTCTCTCTCTCTCTCTCTCTCTCTCTCTCTCTCTCTCTCTCTCTCTCTCTCTCTCTCACACACACACACACACACACACACACACACACACACACACACACACACACACACACACACACACACACACACACACACACACACACACACATTTTCCTAAATCTCTCATTCAGAGGACTAATAAAATTGTAAGGCCCAAGGAATGTTAGGACTGGGGTCACACACTGAAGGATAGATTATTCAGGAAAGATTAGGGTACGCTTTTATATGCGCCTGACTCTCGGCTTTGGCTTGGTTGTCCGTTACCTGAGGCCTAGGAGTTTCCTTAAGTACTTCCCACCTTAATATGTTACTGTACCACTGCGACGACCGCCTATGGTTTATATGGCATACAGTCTTGGCTGCCTCATTTAATACTTGGTAAATGGTAGTAATAGGTGTATTTTTATGGCAAGTAGGTGAAAATTGTGAAATACAGTATTATATGTTCTGTTAACTGAGTTCCAAATAGCACTCTGTCCCATGTTCCAACCTAGGATTGAACTCGTCCTGTTGGGCAACAAAGGATTTCTCTAACCTCTTGACTGTCCACTGACTCTCTACTCCTAGTTTTCGTAAACCTGTTTATGCACGGATTGCAAAAGAAGATGATTATTAGCATATAGAAGTGATAGGATGATATTTTATTTACAAAATTGTATTGTAAAATCGGAACCGATATATATTTCTTAACAACAATAAACTATTCATATGCATAATGGTATAACTAACACGAACCTCTTTGCAATACTGAGAGCGAGAAAGAACACTAAGAACCTAGTGGCAAAATCCATCACAGAGCGCGATCATCGGCTACAACCAGCGAGAAAGAATAGAGGGTGTCGTACTGCTAATCTCTTCTCTCTCCTCTGACCCTCTCCATTTCTGCCGTCATGTCCTCAGGGAATACTATCTATCTGGCTATATACCTAGGGAATACAAGGGGCAATATTCTTTCTCCCCTTCCCCAGGTATCGGTTATATGGTTACCACCCAGCGTAGCGGCTGCAGGTGGTGTCGATCATCAACCATGCAGTTGATGTAGAGCTGCCTACTTCTTACTCCACGTTTATCATCCACGTTTATATTTCTTTTCTATTTCTGCCATCTATGCTATCGCTTTTATTACCTTTATTTCCAATTCTCGCTGCCTACATTGAGTAAAGAGCTTAATTTCTTCCCTGTAACCCATAACAATACATAAAAGACTGAGCTGTAACTATAAAACCGAAGTAACTGGATGATGTGGAGATATGGTACCCCTGTTAATTGGGTGGACAGCCGCAAATGTGGCGTCCATTCATTAACCGAACCTCCACATTCCTCCACACACCTCGCTCTGGTGAGGTGTTGTCTTCCGCAAGGGAATATGGGTTCATTGCATAAGACGGCCCTGCTGGGGCTATTGCTTTCCTGCAGTTGATAAGCCTGCTTGCCAAGACAGATCGGGTTTGCTCAACAGCAGCATCCTACAGCAGTAAATGGTTTCCTGGGTTACCGTAAGCTATGTGGTCTGTCACTCAGTACAGAGTCACAAGACGACAACACTACATCCAGTGACTGGCTAGATGGTGTTCCCATTTCAGTGGCCACGATATTGATTAGTTCTAACACTCATTTTCTTTCACTGTCGTTGCTTTCTGGACCCTAATAAACCTTACCTGCAGGTGTGTAAAAGAACCGGGATGATAATGGATGATAATGAAAATTAAAACGACCTACCATGGTATAGTATATAAGCAAAATCACGAATCTTTTATTGTCACATAGCTATTCCATCAGCCGCTGATCATTGTCATTTGATTCTCATTTACTGGAATGATTATTTACTAACAAACTCTCCATTCACTAGGTTGCTTTATTATCGGTCAGTCATGCATAAACACCATCCAGATCCCTTAATCAATATTAATTACCGCCATTCTCGGCTAATTGAATGCAGGTAATCCTGGTGGTTCTGGGTGTGGAAACGGTACAACCGCTGCCACATAAACCCAGGAGAGTGACACGTGAGGCCTTACACAATTCTCTCGCCTCCACCACCAGTAATTATTGAAATGGTATGTTGGTATAATAGGTATATAGTGGGGAGTCTTAACAGACTGAATAGATAGATGTCTGTGTAAACAAACAGTATCCATAGTGAGGGATTAACTGTATGCAGGACATTAATACTCAGAAATGATCATATGATAAGGTGGCTGTCGTATCGGACTTACGCCATTCTTTCTTACAATATGCTCATAACATCATGAATTGCCCATACTCAGAACATATATCAAAAGCGAGTTAAAAACAGCTTAGTGAAAATCTTAACAGAAGGCAATCTGCTTACCAAATTATTTTGCATTCCTCCAGTTATAATTTAACCTCTTAGACGTATCCTACGGTAACGGAGTTTCACTAAAATGATAAATGGAACAGTTCACCTCTGATAAATACAGAGCAGATGACTACGAAATAGGTCATAAGAGTACGGTGTGCTTTATCTTAGAAGTGAATATAATGACATACAGGAAAAAGCTAACATTGGTGCCTTATTTCATTTTGAATATTCCCGAAAAGATTCCGGTTTTCTCCCATCATTCTCTTTGGCTATTTCAAATGTACAGTCTCATATACTGACTTGTTCTTGCTCTTTTTTATTTTTATTTTTTGGTTTATTTCTTAATTCCATCACCCTATACCCCGTTTGTTATTGCTGTTATATAATTCAGTTTTACTTACCTCACATTTTCTTTGTGGCACTAACTTAGGAAAATAATTAAGAAAAACCCACTAACTTCAGTAGGCATAGAGCAGACAACGGCAAGAGCTTAACCATCTCAGGTGTTATATTCCAGCCAACACCAGACGACTTTACCAGATAACAGTGAGTCATTGGAGTCTGGGAGTATTAACAGCAATATATGTTTGTTTCTATAATTACACAACGGCGAGAGAGTTTCTGCCGTACGAAGTAATATTTTATAATACCTCATTTCAATGTGTTCTCTGCTTCTGTTCCGCAGTGACAACTGTGAAGGAATAGCAAGGAAGAACGTCGAATTATGATAATCGTTGGCAGCTAAGATCTCATCGGGAGAGATTTTAGAGTCAGAGGGAAATACGACAGTCATAAGTTATTTTGCGTCCGGTATATGTATGATATATAATAACACTGCATAAAAGAGCTCAAACCATTCCATCCAACTGCCCCATGCAATGTTCCCAGTCCAACAAGGTTGCACCACGCTGACTGATAAGGACGAACTTCGTCTACCGACTGTATATATATGGAAACATACTATATATACATGAGTTGTAGAAACAGAGTAAAGTAGCAGTGCTTAACTCTGACTTCCTCAGTGACAAAGAGTAATGAATAATATCCAAATGCTGAAGGGTTTCAGGTCTGCACTCACAAAGGAGCATTATGTATTTAGAACCAGCTGTATAGATTGACGCCCAGATAGAAAGGAAGTTACCACCATACCAAAACTTCATAAATTTATTTATAGTAATAACCCGGTCCACATCACAGAGACTCAGCATGGAAAATCTAGTATATGAAACTTATCTTTCTCCAGTCGTTCACGCTAACAAATATGATCATCTGTAGATAAGAACCAATGTACGTTACAAATGATTCAGAGCTATAGTCATAGCGCAACTCAATACTAGTTTAGTCTAGAGACATAGGCCAGTAGCCTACAGTAATATCAATGTACCCTAGTCACAAAACCTGGTCCTGACGGCTAAGTTGGTTCAAGCAATGACATACTGTACTTATATGCATGTAATTAACGCAGAATGAGAATAGACTATGATCTAGTTACTCGACTCTCTCCCATCCACCCATATATTGACTCAACACACACACACACACACACACACACACACACACACACACACACACACACACACACACACACACACACACACACACACACACACACACACATTGCTTGCTGGCTCATTGGTAACACTCTCGCCTGCCATCTGGTAGAAGTGGGTTCCCTCCTCGCTTGGGTTGAGAAAAATTTCACTGACGAAGCGGGTGGTTACTGTCCCCCTTGAGCAGGGGAATGAGTGTGTGCTTGTCCACTTCATTCATCTCTTCCCTCGCCACTCCCTACTCTCTCTCTCTCTCTCTCTCTCTCTCTCTCTCTCTCTCTCTCTCTCTCTCTGTACTCCATGGGTACCACCTCTGCACAATTTCTCCTTCCCTCCAACCTTGTTTTCCTTAGCAGGCCAGCTTTCCTCCCCGCCCACTCCACTGATGGAAAGACAGCACAGAAACATGTAAATTAATTAGTGACGCTATATCTTCAGGAGTCCCCTACATGAGGCTATTGTGTTACGGATATGAAACCTTATATTTAGCTGTGACGGAAACGGAGAAAATGAGTTATGGATAATACAAGGGGAGGGAAATGTGTGAGGAGACGAGGAGAGGAATGGCATGTGTTCGAAATGTGAGGGTGTGGGACTGATGTACGTAGCAAAGTGAAGAATTAGTTAAATAAATGAACAAGAATACCTGCTGTGTAACTACCTCTCTCTCTCTTCCCCTATTAAACACACACACACACACACACACACACACACACACACACACACCATGCATATACAGTTTGATCTACTGTATTCTTATGTACATGCATGTGGAATGCTGACATAATCAGACAGTTTTGTATGGTTTAGGTTTCATACTCACTTTCACTGTGGTATCCATGAATAATTTTATCATTACAATCTTTAAGTTGTCACAAAATTGCAGTAGCTTTGTCAACTTTGGTCAGTCTTGATTCTTGAACACTTTTCGCTTGCATGGTTATTTCAAGGAGAATTATTTGGATTTCGTCAAGTTAAGTGAGACAATTTTGACACTTACGCCTGTTAAAGTTATAATTACCATTATATACATTAGGGGAAACATTATTTTGTGTGTGTGTGTGTGTATCGGCCAAGCTTACTAACCTAAAATCAACCTAACCAGAACTAACCTAAATTTAATGCTGACCAAAGTATATCTAATTTAATTAAATCTAACTTAAACCTACGCCAATGCTGGAACATCCCCCTAACCATTTTTATAGAGTATATATATATATATATATATATATATATATATATATATATATATATATATATATATATATATATATATATATATATATATATATATATATTGTTACATAGCCTATGATTTCATCATCCTTTGTATAATTCTAATGTACAGTATGCTGCATGTTTGATCACGATTCGCCTCGTGGCCTCCATAGTGACCAAGCTTCCGCGTTCTACCTCACTCCCCCCTTCTCCTCCCTTATAGTAGAGTAAGTCGTTCTTTCTGTTGTTCAGAGCAGGAGTGTCAACTCTTTGTCCCCTATGGCTTCATTTGCGCGTCCTTCTTACAAGTTGTATCAAGCTCTGCCGGCCGCTATATAATGAGCTCAGTCTCTGCATTACTTGCCACTTAGATCTACTCCTCATTTTGTTCACATCTCTGTCCTTCCCTGTACAGTTGTTATTATTTTTGTGAGTGCTCAGGAAGTCTCCAACCATCTGGCTGCTGTGTAATTTGAGTATAAGTGTTATTGCATTTTTTTCTTGTACTGTTTAGCATAAGGTGTTAATTCATGGGCCTGGTAGGGTTTTTGTGGTTCATGTGGAGTTTTTGATGTCAGCCATTATTAATAATATTTTGTATCTGTAATAATATATCTTGCATTAACTGAGCATCATCCGGTTTTCTCATTTTATCAGGGCTGACTTTGATTAATTTACTCTTGCTAATTTCGTGTTAATAGAGGCTATTGCAGTTAACCATATATTTAACCTGTTTTTTGCCATTACATTATCCTTATGAGTCCTGAATGTTTAGTTGTTAGTTTGAGCATTAAACTTTAACTTGAAATTTTACCTAACTCTTTTGTTTTGAACCTGGAACTTTGCTGGACAGTAGTGATTTTAGTATTCTCACTTGAAGTGTTCATTATCTCTCTCTGTTCCGTAACAATATATATATATATATATATATATATATATATATATATATATATATATACACAGTATATATACCGGGTTTATATATTTCCGACAGATGTTTATAGAAGAGAAAAAGCTCTGAACTGTATGTACTAAAAGGAAAACACAGAAATTTCAGTGATTGTTTCAAGGACGCAGTTACAAAATAATGCCAGCTGAACTTAGCATGGGCATGAAACTAACCTTCACCTAACCGGTCATACTTTACCTAAAATTATATATCGATTGTTTTAATTTATTTCCGACGACAATGATTTTAGGAAATGCTATTGGTCCTTATGAGATAAATTCAGACAGCATACCAAATGAATAAACGCAACCGTAATCCCGAAGAAACACCTTTCGTCTGTTTAGAGAGTAAAACTCTTCTGCTGGCATTTCTTTTTTTTCTTTCCTGTGTTCTGCATGTTAACACCCCATTAACTCCCCGTGCATTAGCACTACTTACCAGTACAGAGCAATCACATATTTCTATGTTACTTTCAGCAATAATATTGCATCACACACACCTAAAACATCAAACTTCGATGACGACATTCGCAAGGGCTGTAACATCTGCAGTTCCGTCAGGTCGGTTAATCAAAATCATTTAAGTCCCTAAACTACGAATTTACTTGACTATCATGCACTGGCATGACGTAGCTGAGTAGAATGAGCGACAGCCGATAGTTGTTTGCTAACCTGATGGTATGACGTCAAAGGGTCACTGAATTATCACCACATTGCAGGTTATGTGCCAGTCACCCATATGCATACGAAACTTTTTATGCCCTATTTGACGTTGCTCATTTCGTGTACTAAAAACTGAATTTGCCAAGTTCATGAAGTATATACTTAGATTAATTGCACATTTCATCAGACTGGCAACTTTGCAAATGGGTCATTTTATATATATATATATATATATATATATATATATATATATATATATATATATATATATATATATATATATATATATATATATATATATATATATATATATATATATATATTGTTACGGAACAGAGAAAACTGTCCCGCAAAGTTCCAGGTTCAAAACAAAAGAGTTAGGTAAAATTACAAGTTAAAGTTTAATGCTCAAACTAACAACTAAACATTCAGGACTCATAAGGATAATGTAATGGCAAAAAACAGGTTAAATATATGTTTAACTGCAATAGCCTCTATTAACACGAAATTAGCAAGAGTAAATTTATCTAAGTCAGCCCTGATAAAATGAGAAAACCAGATAATGCTCAGTTAATGCAAAATATATTATTACAGATACAAAATATTATCATAAATGAATGACATAAAAACGCATGAATCACAAAAACCTCACTAGGCCTACGAATCAACACTTTATGCTATACAGTACAAGGAAAAAATGTAATAACACTTATACTCAAATTCCACAGCAGCTAGTTGGTTGGAGACTTCCTGAGCACTAACAAAAATAATAACAACTGTACAGGGGAGGACAGAGATGTGAGCAAAATGAGGAGTAGATCTAAGTGGCCATTAATGCAGAGACTGAGCTCATTATATAGGGGCCGGCAGAGCTTGATACAACTTGTAAGACAGACACGCAAATGAAGCCACAGGGGACAAAGAGTTGACAATCCTGCTCTGAACAACTGAAAGAACGACTTACTCTACTATAAGGATAGAAGGGGGGAGTGAGGTAGAACACGCTCATGATCAAACATGCAGCATACTGTACGTTAGAATTATACAAAGGATTATGAAATCATAGGCTATGTAACACCTCCCCACAAAAAAAAAAAAAAAAGAAATTTACAAAGGAAATTTCTTATTACTCTAAAACAATCTGTCTAAAGTCTAGATAAGCAATCTGCAAAAACATTTTCTTTCCCCTTGACATGTTGTATGTCTAATGAATACTCCTGAAGAAGTAGACTCCATCTCGTCAATCTCTGATTTTTATCTTTAAACTTACTAAGGAATTTCAGTGGGTTATGATCGGTATAAATGACTATGGGGTCAAAACCAGAACACAAATGAAATGAAAAATGCTGTAAACCCAAAATCAAGGCCAAAAGCTCTTTCTCAATAGTTGAGTAGTTCTTTTGAGGTGGAGTGAACTTCTTACTGTAATAAGATACAGGGTGTTCAATACCCTGATCATCCTCTTGCAGCAAAACAGCCCCAGCTCCTGTATCACTTGCGTTAACAGCCATCTTAAAAGGCTTAGCAAAATTTGGAGTAGCGAGCACTGGCTGACTTAATAGGATAGCTTTAAGTTTGCTGAAAGAGGATTCACAGTTATTGGTCCAGACAAATTTAACTACCTTTTTGAGTAGGTCTGTAAGTGGTGATACAAGAATTGAAAAGTTAAGAACAAATCTCCTGTAAAAACCTACCATTCCCAAAATTCTTTGTAGCTCTTTCCTACTTTTAGGTCTGGGAAGATCACTTATAACCTGAACCTTAGCTCCTGGTGGTGCAACGTGTCCATCACCAGTTACGTACCCAAGGTACTGAACTTTAGCTTGACCAAACTCACACTTTGATAAATTAGCTACAAGTTTAGCCTGAACCAAACGCTCAAGAAATTTACTGACATGGCATAGGTGATCTTTCCAGTTGTCACTGAAGATTAATACATCATCAATATAAACAACACACCCTGCCAAACCCTCTGTTACAACATTCATGAGCTTCTGAAATGTGGCTGTTGCATTCTTCATACCATATGGCATTACAGAACATGCAAAAGTCTTTCCTAGTGTTACAAAACATGAGATCTCCCTAGCACGTTCAGTCATAGGTACTTGCCAGTATCCCTTTAACAAATCAAACTTACTTATGTACCTAGCCTTTCAGATCTTGACTATGCAATCTTCCACGCAAGGGAGAGGGTGTCTGTTTTGGTTATCTAATTAACACGTCTGTAGTCGATGCAAAGCCGCTGTGACCCACCTGGCTTAGGGACTAGAGTGACAGAAGAACTCCACTCGCTCTGACAGGGCTCAATCATCTTGTGGTCCAACAGGTAGCCAAGTTTCTTCTGGATGAGAGGAACTTTCACTGGGTTCACACGGTAAGGAGGCAGTTTAGCTGCCTTTGCGTCTCCAACATCGACATCATGCATCAACACAGTGGTTCTTCCTGGAGTGGCATGGAACACTTGCGGGTACTCCTGCAGTAATGCCGAAAACTCCTGCCTTTCCTCGGGTGGTAGATGAGAAAGCTTAGTCTGGAGATCATTCATGATATCAGGATTCTTCCCCAAACTATCACTCAGGCTCATGCTGCATGGGAGTACTTCACTTGCAGACTCGGGTGGAACAGCTACAGTGCAGACTGGGTTATTTTCGTCCCGCCTGTGATATAACTTTAGCATGTTGATATGACAAAGTTGCTTGTTCTTTCTACGATCTGGTGTGGCGATGACATAGTTGACATCACTGAGTTTCTTCTCCACGAAATAAGGACCACTAAACTTGGCTTGAAGAGGTTGCCCATGCACTGGTAGCAGAATCAAAACCTGATCTCCTGGCTGAAAGTGGCGTAACCTGGACTTCTTATCATACCAAGTCTTCGTCTTCTCCTGAGCAGCTCCTAAATTCTCTCTCGCCAGCTGTAAAGCAGTGGACAGCCGTTCTTTGAACTTCATCACATACTCCAGCAGGTTGACGTCATCTTCCTCCAACAGCCAGCATTCCTTGAGTAGCTTAAGGGGTCCTCTTACTTCATGGCCAAACAGTAGTTCAAAAGGTGAGAAGCCCAGTGATTCATTTGGAGATTCTCTTGTGGCAAATACAACGAATGGAAGACCTTTATCCCAGTCTTTCTGATGTTCCAAACAGTATTTCTTGAGCATCGATTTGAGTGTTTGATGATATCTCTCCAACGCTCCTTGGGTCTGGAGATGGTAAGCTGAAGACGTGATCTGGGTGATGCCCAACTCTTTCAGAGACTGCTTGAAAACATTTGACATAAAATTACTTCCCTGGTCTGACTGTACCTCCTTGGGCAGACCAAACTTTGTGAAGAACCCTAGCATTCCCTTAACCACGTTCTTTGCCGAGATATTTCTAAGTGGAATGGCTTCAGGATAACGAGTAGCCATATCAATCAGGGTCAACACATAAGAAAATCCTGAAGAAGTCTTAGAAAGAGGGCCCACAATATCCACCAACACACGGGTGAATGGCACCTCAAAAGGAGGAATGGGAACTAGAGGTGCAACCTTTTCGGTCTGATTACACTTCCCCACAACTTGACAGGTGTGACAAGACTTACAATACCAGGAAACATCCCTGAAGATACCTGGCCAGTAGAAGTGTTTCAAAATGCGTGTCACAGTCTTCCTCACTCCAAGGTGTCCTGCCAAACTGGAATCATGAGCCATTCTAATGATATCCTGCCTACAAACACGAGGGATGACAACTTGATGTACAACCTCTCATTCACAGTCGGCTGATGCTGTTGGGGGTCTCCACTTCCTCATAAGTACTCCTGACTTTATATAATAACAAGTAGAAGCACCAGCTGACTCTTCCTCACTGCAAGCAGAGTTAGCTAGACCTTTCAACTCAGGGTCAGCAACCTGCAACTCAACCAACTCTTGACGAGACAAATTATCAACACTACAGGGTACTGCCTCATCTGGTGAGTGGTCCAAATTAGCAAGAAAAGTGTCAGCTAGGATAACCTCATTATCATCATTATCCTCTAAGTCACCAGTAACTTTAGACTTAGCCCTAGTGACAGCACATGCAGAGAACACATGAGGGACATCACAATCCTGGGCCGCAGCCACTGGCTCATTAGACAACTGAGGAGCTGGACACACTTGACTTCCACCAATATCATTTCCAAGTAAGAAAGTTACACCTGACATTGGGAGTGTCTCAACCAACCCAACCATAATAGAACCATTAACAAAACCAGACTCTAAATTCACTCTGCACAGAGGGACAGAGAAGTAATTATTCCCTACGCCTTGTATGATTACAGTTTCATCAGAGGAATTAACATTAGAGCCTAGAACACTGGTCAGCATAAGGGATTGGCAAGCACCTGTATCACGATATATTTTAACTGATTTCCTGTCATTACTGTCCAGAGGACTGACAAAACCATCAGACAGGAAATTAGCACATGAACTCTTGAGAGTGTCACCCACGTTACTGCTCAAAAGAGGAGCTTCATCATGAGAATTTAATTTACCCCTCAAAGCAGGTTCAGTTAACTCGGTTAAAGAATTCTGGGAAGTCTCAAGGGTGGACACTAGACCAATTGACTGAATATTTAAAGACTCCTTTTTGTTCACATCACGCCGTCTACTGAAACATTTCTCCGTAGTATGACCAAGCTTACTACAATAAGTGCATTTACTTTTCTGAAACCTAGAGACGAAGCTGCTATTTACTTCCTTAGAAACATCATCTTTATTCTCTTTCCTGTTACCTGTACTCTGAGTAGAGGCAACGTACTTATTCTCAGCTTTCCTTTTTTCTTTAGAATATATCTTGTGAGTGAGAACATATTCATCAGCTAAAACTGCAGCATCAGACAAATTATCTATTCTTTTCTCATCAAGATATAGGCTTACATCATTATTAATACACCTTTTGAAGTCCTCCAGCAAAATAATCTGCTTAAATATACCAAAATCAGAATCCACATTCTTAGAATTTAACCACTGCTCTAACAGCTCTTCTTTGATTTGTGCATACTCAACATGGGATTGCTTATCTTGCTTGTAAGTTGTCCTAAATTTTACTCTATAGGCTTCAGGAACAAGCTCATAGGCCTTAAGAATCAAGCTCTTAACTACATCATAATTATCAGATTGATCCTGAGGCAAAGATGCATAAGTTACTTGAGCTTTACCTGTGAGAACAGTTTGAAGGAGTACTGGCTAATACTCTTTGGGCCGATTAAAACCTGTAGCTACCCTCTCAAACAACTGAAAATACTTTGTTAAATCAGATTCATTAAAAGGAGGGACAAGTTTAACATTTTTAGGTTCATCAAAATCATCAGAGCTAGATGATCCAGTTCCACCTTGTTTCATGCGATACTTATGGTCTGCCTGAATCCTAGCAAGTTCAGTTTGTACCTCCTGAGAACGTGCCTGAAACTCAGCCTCCTTAGCACGAGCCTCCTGCAGGGCTAGCTGTAACTTAGCTAATTCAATCTGCGTTTGCTCATTTGGAGGAGTTACATTAAACAAGCTTTCATTAATCCTGTCGACAATTTGATCTTTTGAATGATGAGAGCGAACAACAATTCCCAATTGTTGAGCAACAAGCTTAAGTTCATTCTTTGTTCTGTTTTCTACATTAAACACTGTTTGCACATTTGACAAATAATCTTTGGCTTCATCAAGAGTAGTTATAGTAGACATGATGAATAGATCACAGTCACAAAATATCAAGCAATATCCTTATGATAATATCCTGAATATCCTGGCGAGGTCGCCATATTTATGTTACGGAACAGAGAAAACTGTCCCGCAAAGTTCCAGGTTAAAAAAAAAAAGAGGTAAAATTACAAGTTAAAGTTTAATGCTCAAACTAACAACTAAACATTTAGGACTCATAAGGATAATGTAATGGCAAAAAACAGGTTAAATATATGGTTAACTCCAATAGCCTGTATTAACACGAAATTAGCAAGAGTAAATTTATCTAAGTCAGCCCTGATAAAATGAGAAAACCAGATAATGCTCAGTTAATGCAAGATATATTATTACAGATACAAAATATTATAAAAAATGACTGACATAAAAACACATGAATCACAAAAACCTCACTAGGCCTACGAATCAACACCTTATGCTATACAGTACAAGGAAAAAATGTAATAACACTTATACTCAAATTACACAGCAGCTAGATGGTTGGAGACTTCCTGAGCACTCACAACAATAATAACAACTGTACAGGGGAGGACAGAGATGTGAGCAAAATGAGGAGTAGATCTAAGTGGCCATTAATGCAGAGACTGAGCTCATTATATAGGGGCCGGCAGAGCTTGATATAACTTGTAAGACGGACGTGCAAATGAAGCCACAGGGGACAAAGAGCTGACAATCCTGCTCTGAACAACAGAAAGAACGACTTACTCTACTATAAGGGTAGAAGGGGGTAGTGAGGTAGAACACGCTCGTGATCAAACATACAGCATACTGTACGTTAGAATTATACAAAGGATGATGAAATCATAGGCTATGTAACAATATATATATATATATATATATATATATATATATATATATATATATATATATACACATATATTTATATATATATATATATATATATATATATATATATATATATATATACAAAGGATGATGAAATCATAGGCTATGTAACAATATATATATATATATATATATATATATATATATATATATATATATATATATATATATATATATATTCATCAGCCGTTGAGTGTCCACTGCAGGACCAGCCTATCCCAACCGAAGTGGCGACGATACAGCCTATGTATAACTACCAAGTGGCTTAGGCTGTCTGGTAGAGATTGTATGTAGGGACAGAAGTGCTTGTAAGTGTGATTGTAATGTTGGAGTTGCTTTGGATGTGTGTGTAGTCTGTGGACCAAGTGTAACAGGTCTACGCAAACCGACTGGGTGCATGCATATTTTATAGTACGGGACACTGGTTCAACTACAGCACCCCTTATGTCCGCCAAAGTAGTTCGTGGCTGGGTGAACACTCCCAAAGTTTATTACCCTGGCTGGAGACGAACCTCCGTTCTCCCACGTACGACAACACATACTCAACCACTGTACCACAGAGGCTTCATAATACATAGAGAGAGAGAGAGAGAGAGAGAGAGAGAGAGACTCGCTGAATGAATAAAGGCAAGGAGCTATACAAGCATACTCTACAGATATTGTAATTATCTGCCTCTTAATAAAATTTTGGTGTAAATTTCTTTTTTTCTCTATATTAATTTTCTGCTACTGATGGCAACTTTATTTTTTGGGTCTCGTCTTCACTCATCTCTTTGTTGTACATGTTCATTAACCTCTTTGTTTCCTCCACTTCCTGTGTTTTGTGAATTCGATTTCTTCTTTCCCCTATATATTATGTCTTAGTCTTTCGGCATAATTATGCGTTAGATCTTTGTTTCATTTCTTCTCTCTCTCTCTCTCTCTCTCTCATTAGTTTATTTAGATTTTTCTCTCGTCTCTCCACTCTTTCTCAGTATTTTATTCACTTTCTCCTGATTTTCTCGGGAGTGCACCCCACCGTGGTTCACTTTCCAATTATTTCTTTTCTATTTTTTATTGTTGTTACATATTGTCCTTAGAAATGCTCCACTTTCGTCTGTAATAACCTCTTTATTTTTAACTATTGGTTTCCTGCTTCTCTCAGGTATGACATTGTTACTGTCCATTTACACTTTCCTTCCAATATTTTCATCTAACCAGCCTGACTAACCTTCTTTTCGATTTCTTCTCACTGGATTTATTGTAACCACATCCTTTCTTTTAATGTTCCATCATTATCATCATCATCATTAGCAGCAGCAGCAACAACGTTAATGACAATAATTTTTTAGCTCTTTCTGTTTAATACACGTAGCAGAGCAAGAGCTGGGGGTCATTTAATTTAAATCGATGACCGGGTCTGTGATTGGTATCACTGGAAAGGGCATTCGAGGGTTTTCAAAACTATATTTCTTAAGCTCCGCCAATAGTGGAATGTGACCCAAGGAAGAGTTTTAGTTCGCAATCCTGCATTGCTACACACCATCATATCGTTGTAGAAAGTATTACTAATTATAGGGGTAACTCTTTATTGCTCACATTTGTCATGGAAATGGACACTGATAGAAACAGGTTACCTAGTAGAAATCTTCTTCTATACAGTATATATATATATATATATATATATATATATATATATATATATATGTAACAAAATATTTTTGTGTTTATTGTGCATGTGTCTGTGTGGTGCGTGCATGTCGCTGGGGATGTGTGTGTGTGTGTGCGTCAATGCTGTGTGTGCCAGCATCTGCGCACATGCACTCGCTCATGTTACTGCCTGTTTAGGCATACACATTTATAAAGTCGTAGTTATTCTCTTTGCTCTCTCGATGCGGGTGTGGCTAAAATTGCTTTTATCAGTGACTTTTGGTGAAGCTTAAACTGGCAACATAAAGAATTGTATTCACCAACAATATTTATAAGGTTCAAAGTATTGGGGAGAGATGAATTTGCTTAACTTTTTTCTGTATACTTCCCGTCTGCCTCCAGCTGTGAGTTGATGAATGCATGCAGCGAGAGAGTATATAAGGCGGAGAGTTTTGAATAGAGCGTCACACACACCACAAAGCCAGTCAGGAGACAGGACGTGTGTGCTGGGCATTCCCCAGGTCCTGTCCTCCCCACTTACTGTTTTTTTTAATCAGCCCATACACCACTGACCGGGCTAATGTATGGCCCGGCCTGCACTATATGTGCAGGGAAACTTTAAACGAACGAACGAATAGAGCGAGTTCCGGTCTAGCAGCCGTAGGAGGATCACTGCCGCCTTAGTGAAACTTGGCTAGCGGAAACCCTAGACTTTCCCAACTATGCCCGACCAGCGATTTACTGCCACCGTCTACGACCCGTTGAGGGGGGCATCCAGCAGTAATTCTAAGCCGCCGGGAGTCACGAAGATCACAGGTGCGGTGGTGTGGTTCAACGTGAAGTCTGGGTACGGCTTCATCAAGCGCCGGGACACCGGTGCTGATGTTTTCGTGCACAGACTCGGGATCGTTGCACCTAACCCCCGACACTTTCAGCGCTCTCTTGGCGAGGGTGAGGCTGTGGAGTTTCGGCTCCGTCAGTCACCCAAGGGTCCCGAGGCTACGGATGTCACTGGGCCGGGAGGTGCTGCTGTGCAGGGCTCTGCCCATGCACGGCGGCGCCCCACGGCCCAGAGACGCCAGTCTCGTGATCCTGGGTGTTCTGGGTAGACTAATCTCCTGGTCTCAATGTGCGTCGCTACGGCACAGGCTTTTTGTGGGGGTGACAAGGTTCTGTTGCACGTTCTCCTCCCTCAGATCTTTGAAGAGAACGGGCTACCAAGACTTGTCATACCCCAGAGCTTTGTCAAGACCCATATTCAGCCTCTCGTCCAGATCGTCATCCCCGGCGGCCTCCTGCGCAGCCCAAGTCCCGGCCACCTCCACCTCGGCCCCGCTGTACACCGCGCAAACGGCTGTGCCTGGACGGACCCCTCAACAGGGCGACTTGCTCGTCTGTCTCTCCCCCTACCGACCCGGCACCGATCACGGCCATGGAGCTTGACACCATCACCACCGTTGCTGAGATCCACTCCTTGCCGTCTGCAGCCGAGGGGGAAAGGGCTGCCGTCCCCGTTTCGCCCGACCACCGCGACGTCGAGGGCCCTTCCCCCCCCCGTTTCTCTACCTGCTGCTGAGGGAGTGGATCTCACAACTTCCGCCACCGATCCGCCTCCTGCAAGCCCCTCACCTGCCCTTGTTCTGCCATCCTCTGCTGAGTCCGACGATGCTGAGTGTACTCGTGAGCTCCTCGCCACCAGGCTCGAACGCGGCATAACTCTAGCTCTTAGCTGGGTCCTTCAGGACTCCCCATTAGGCGTTCCACCTCGCCTTAAGGACTCGGGGGAGCTAGAGTTGTACGAGGATATAAATCGCGACTCCGAGTACACCGACATCTCGGACTCTGATGGGCAGACTTGAGGTGCTTTTTTTTGCCCAGACGTTTTTCACCACCGACCATCGCACCTTCCCCTACCCCTGCCGCCTTCCCCTCATCCTTCAGCCTGCTGTTCTCGCTTCCCCTCGTCCTTCAGCCTGCTGTTCCCGCTTTGCTCTGAATCGAGAGCTTGATTCCGCCATTTCCCTGACGGGCTCTCTGTTTGCCCGTGCCCCTACATGTGCGGGGCGAATATCAACACACACACACACTGAATAGAGCGAGAGTTTTTGTGACACCGGCATCAAGAGAGGGTATTTTTGGACTGGAGATCAGAGAGGGGGGAGAAGCAGTATTTTGTGTGTGTATATACTTCTGATCATCTTTTCACTTCATATTAGCATCCAATCGCAAGTATTATTACTGTATTATTATTTTTTGTGGCAACTGAGTGCAGTTTAGTTATCTCTTTTTATATTATTTTATTTCTTTTGTTTGGATTGTTTTTCTCATTCGTTCGTGTTTTCATTATCTCATTGTAAATATTGTAAATATTATTAGCTTGTATTACATTAGGTATTTTACATTATGTGTATTTTGCTCTTGCTAAGGTCAGCTAATTTTATTTACTTTTGGACCTGTGTTAATTGGAGTTAGTTTTTTTTATTGTTTTTCAACACTTAACCATTTGTTCAGTTCCCTTTTCACTCTGTTTTTCTTAGTTTTTACGCAGTCAGATTGTTATCTTGTCTTGCCTACTACCATCTTGTAACATATAAATTGGCGACCTTACCAGGATAATACCCTTATATTATGTTTATTATATTGTCATTGTGGTTGCGTCGTCATGGAAGGTAAAACTAGTGACGTTACTGTGGCGCCCCTACATATTGTAAGTCAGGAAGATGCAGTTGACTTCATCAACTCAAAACCAACGAAGGATTAGGTTAGGAGGTTGCAGAGGCAGGAGTTAACCTTAGATGCTCAAGCTCTTAATATTCAGAGTGAGTCAGGTAATGCCTTCATTAACTAACTTAATCTGCCACCGACTGTGTGGCACAGACCCATATGAATTCCCGGGATCCTTGTAAGACCTTGAATCAGTTTCTAGATCAGTTCATTCATCCTATGATAGTTTAGCTGAGGTCACTGTCATCCAGCTGACAGAATCTATCGATACAGAGCAGGCTAAGCGTGATCATGAGTATAGGATGTTACAGCTTCAACTACAGCTTCAGAGGGAGGACAAGGAGGAGGAGAATAGCAAACTGCAGTGGATGAAACATGACTATGAAATGCGTATGAATTGCCCGAGCGCCCCAACTAGTTTTTCCCATTGGTATTCAGAATTTAGAGCAGTTGATCCCACTAAATTAGTTCCACAATTCGATGAGTACTTAGTCTTGGAGTTCTTTGACCGATTTGAGAAGATTGCTACAGGTAACAAGCGGCCCAGAGACGGCTGTTCATCTTTAGTTCAGATAGTAATCAAAGGTAAAGCATTGAAGGCCTATGGCAGTCTTAGCCACCAAGAATCACAGGATTACGAGGTACTAAAGAAAACCATATTGTGCACATGAGAGATGAGACCTGAAGCTTACAGGCAGAAATTTAGGAATTGTAGGAAGCTCCCTCATGACACTTTTGTAGATTTCAGTAGGCAGATGACTGATGCATTTAATCAATGAATGCGAAGTGAGGATGTATCAGAATCTTATGTTAAGCTTTAGGAACTTGTTATCCTCGAGAACTTCCTTGATGAGATTGATACAGATTTAAGAACTTACCTTGCTGATAAGAAAGTTAAGAATGCTGCTGAAGCTGCAGTTTATGTAGATGATTATTTATTGTTTAGCAATGTGAATAAGGGTAAGGAAGTTTCTAGGAGTGTTCCTCAGAAGTGTTACCCCTCTCAGCTCCCCAAACAACCATCTCAGAAGCCCAGCTCCATAAATTACTCCACACCCAAACCTGATGCACCTCACATGTCTTCAAAACCTACACGCCGCTCATTTACTTGCTCATATTGCAAGAAGCCAGGTCACATCGTAGATAGCTGTTGGCGAAAGTCAGGTGTTGCGAAGCCAGTGAGCTTTGTTTCTCTTGGAGCTCCCATGGTTACCCCTTCAGTTGGTTCCCCAGTTTTGAGTCAGGGAAACCCTGATGTTTTACCCCCCTCTAGGGTTGATGTTGTTCCGGAAGGTGGGAAGAAGGAGGCCACAGTTGTGTCAGAGCCCACTGTTTTAGGAGGTGTTGTACAGGCGGTGACGAGCAGTGTTGCCCCTACTTCTTCATATGCTCCCTACCTGTATTCTGGTTCAGTGAAGGTGAATGGTGTGCAGTATCCGGTACGCATTCTTCGTGACACTGGTTCTTCAATTTCCTTGTGGGTAAGGCCAAATAATGAAGTTTTTGATGTTGCAGGAGGAGAGTTTGTTCTGATTAGGGAAGTAACTGGTGCAAAAACTGTGCCACTAGTTTCTTGTGAGGTTAACCCGTTAATTCCCGAGGTTTTCCGCACCTCCGACATCCCCCAATCCCGAGCTATTTCGGATTTTTTTTTTTCGGCTAAAACTTCCACTTTGGTTGAGAAACAAAGGAAAATCACCAAGAAAGGGCTTACCGTGGTCCATAAGTGGTCGGAACAGGTGAGGTCCCACACGCCAGGTATCGTATTCTATCATTGACGTGTGAGGCGCTCACGATTTCTATGGTAGGAAATACTGGGAGAAACAACAAACAACACCTCTACATTTATTGAATTTGAACTAATAAACAATAAGAGTAGCAATATAATGGATTTCAAACATATATATATGAAAAATAAGCATTGTACCATCGCGCAAGCATAGCGAGTTAGGTCTGAGTGGTAACATGCTATATGCTAAGTTTCTTGTATCAGTCAACATATCATTTTTTCTACTTGTATACTTCTGTTTCATTGACATTTTACCAATTTTTACTGTTTGTAAATGTTTTCAGATGTTTTCATTCATTATGATGACATGCAGCATAAGTTTAACGCACATCGGCTTACTAAGCGCACTGGCTATGACTCGTATTTCAACATAACCAATTGTTTTATCACTTTCCTATTATTTTTTCCTTTACATAGAACCTTTCCTCCACCACTGTAAATGTTTTCAATTATTTACATTCAGTACGAGGGCATTTAACGAAATGCTAGCGCATATTCACGTAGCAAGCACAATCTCAAACACTCATGTTTCATCTTCTACTTTATTTTTTCACTCTAATTATACTTTCCCACGTACATTACACACGTTTCATCCTTATACTACACCATACATAGTTACTGGCATTATTTATTCAAGTGAGCGTCAGAATATTGCATGAAAATACCCTCGCAATGAATGTTTCGACCAACATAATACTCAACCACTTACGTACAAATTCTTCACATATATTACACACTTTCGCACTTGTTGACTTCTATTTTCATAATTACAGGCCTTATTCATTCCACTGAGCATCAGGATATCGCATCTCTATACACACGCTAGGAATATTTTGACTTGGAATATATTTCAGCACTTACAATAATTTGAACTTATATTATACCCGTTTGCATATCCAGTAATAATATTTACATATTTACGGGCCTTATTTATTGCACTGAGCGACAGAATATCGCATCAAAAAACCCTCGCTAGGTATGTTTCCATTTACAGCATATTTATACACTTACATACAATTTTTGCACTTATGTTATACCCATATGCACTTTATACTAATATTTTCAGATCAACTTGACTGATAATTTCACTGAGCGTCTGTTTGTCGCATTTACTTCATAGTTTCAGCATCCTATCGCATTCACACCATATTAGAATTGCATCAAGGTGCGATATTCACTGAATCATGGGTGAATACAGAGACCCAAGTCACACTCGACGCACTCATAGTGGGTGTCCTTCCTCTGTGTGGTGAGTCTCACCCGGGAATTGCTATACACGTGACACCTGCGTTGGGGCCTAGGTCTGTTTGGCTGAGGAGGGATAGGAGTGGGGAAATGGCGGCCGAATATTCTCAGGGGAGTTTGGGCAATAGGGGCAGTGCGGGTGCGATGTTGGGGCCTTTCAACAGCATACCGTGCAAACATCTCTCTTGTGAGCTCCCTCACAAACCCTTCAAAGGTTTCCTGAACTCCTGTTGTCATGGTGTGAAGGTGGTGGCAATTCAGAGCAGTGATGTCTAGCAAGTGAAAGAACAGTTTCTTATACCACTTCATCGTGGTCCTGGCACACTCTACCGTCGATATCATGGAGTCTGACTGGTCCACCAGGCGCATGTTTATGTTATAGTCGATGACACACTCAGGTTTCCAAATGTGACGCCTGTTCTCGCTCCAGTAATCAACGGAATCAGTACGGTGCATCAAGGGGCGGTGAACCGTTGACAAGAGGCTTACTTCTCTATTATGGTTCCACAAAGTTGCAAGGATGTTGTTGGCTTTGAAGAAGACAACCTCATTCCTGTCAAGTTTCCGCCCTACCTTGGCCATGTGACGCCGGTTCACCTTCACGGTTCCACAGATTCCCGTTTCATGCATGTGTAGATAACGAGCGAGAAGAGGGCTAGTGTACCAGTTGTCCAGGTAGAGGATGTGACCACGATGAAGGTAGTCTTCTATCATTGTCTTTACTACTGCTCCCGACAGTCCAATACTCCGATCTTCTATTATGTCTGTCTGTGCACCGGTGTACAAGACTATGTCTTGCACGTACCCAGTCCTACAGTCGCACATAACAAAGATCTTGAACCCAAACCGGTGCCTTTTGCTGGGTATATACTGCCTAAATGAAATATTAACTCTCCACAACACGAGACTCTCGTCTATGACGAGGTCTCTATAGGGATAAAATAACGAATGAAAGGTTTGCCTCAGGTGATCAAAGACCAACCTAATTCGCCTCATGTTATCTGTGTCGTTCGCATTTGCAGGATCATGAGAATCATAGAAATGGAGGCGACTTAGAATTTGTTGAAAGCGATTATGGCTCATCACTTGACCAAATATTGGTGTAAACATAACAGGGTCTCTTGTCCAGTAAGCCGGAATTCTGTTCTTTTGTATAGTACCCATCAAAAGGACCAGGGCAAAAAATAGGAACATTTCTGAAAGGGAGACAGGGTAATCATATATGATAGAATGCCTACTCCTTGTTCCCAATCTTTCACTCTCAAGGTGCTGGGTGCTTGCAAAAAGGTTGGTTTGGTAAACAATCTGCTCCACAAATGCCTCACTAAAAAACAGGAGGAAAAAATCCAACCTGGTGGATTACGGTGAATTCCGGGAGCAATGCAGCCAGCGCACCCCTGCCCAGTGAAGGGGTGAATGAGGGGAGAAAAATTACTCCCATCCTCCCAATTCCATCTCACAAATCCCTCGTCCCCATCATCCCCATCACCGCCTTCGTCTTGGTGAGGAGAAGATGCTGGTGGGGGAGGTTGGGGAGAAGGAGTGCAGAGGGCTTCCCCACTCTCACTCCTCTTCCCTCTGCCTTTACCCTTTCTCTTTCCCTTACCCTTACGACCTTGAGAAATATTAGGGGGCTGTGGGAATGAAGTTCTGGAATATTGGGGAGCATAAGATGTGCTGGGGAGTGGTTCCTCCCCACCTTCCCCCTCCATCACAACACCACGTGATTATTCATGCACCCTAACTCGCCCACGTGTTTGGGGATATTGGGGAGCATAAGACGTGCTTGGGAGTGGTTCCTCCCCACCTTCCCCCTCCATCACAACCCCACGTGATACAGAACGCACCCGCACTCGCCCAAGTGATACACACCGCCGCCTCACACTACCTAGGGAGAGCGATGACTCACTCACACTCTCACTTTCCATACTCCTCCCTGCACATTCCCTTTCACTCCCCACTCCCTCCATGGCACTTCCTACCTCCCCAAACAAAATATTAGGCCCATACCTGCTCGTCCGACGTGGTGTGTGCTCGGGGCCACGATGAGTAATCACCTCACGTCCATACCACGTGGCAGCACGTCCCACGACTCCGTCCTCATCCTCGTCATCAAATTCGGGTTCCACATCATGTTGGGGCTGGGCATAGGATGTTGCAAGTGGTTTTTTGGCTGGCTGCCCCTCTCTAGCAGCACGGTAAGTTACGTACTGCCGCTTCCTGGGGGACGGGACTTCTTCATCACTGCTGGTGGTTTCCTTCTCCTCTGGCTGCACATAATCATTGTCAACAACCTCGTCGTCCAGTGGGGAATCACTGTCGCCTGTAAAGGCATCCAGGGCGGTTTGAATTTCGACCTCTGAGAGACCTCTCGTCGCCATGTCTGAGCAGGACCGTTGCTAACAGGTGAGTGAACGAGCTGCAGGTTAGCACGGGTCGCGCGGGGTTGCCGAGTGTCCCCGCCTGGTGGCAGGTAGGGGAAAGTTAAGCGAGGATACGTACCGAAAATCAAGCCCAAAATTTGAAAATTGTGGAAATTATGCACTTTGCAATTGCACGATGTACCGGTACATTGCCAGGACTGGCAAATGCAAAACATTGCAACATACCCATACGTTGACGGGACGGGGCGGGTTAAATGTCAGTTGTTTGATGGATCGGCATGATTGGGTGTTGTAGGTTATTAACCAGGGAGTGGGGTTGACTTGATACTTGGCAAAGACCTAGTGAGAGGTGAGGAGATTACCACTCCAGTTTTGTCAGAGGTGCCAGTGCTCGAAGTTCCTCCACAGGTTGATCCCAATGATGCAGAGGCATTCCCAGTTTGTGCAGTGACTATGTCCATGTCATGTGCAGAGGGGAGTAGACAGGAGAAGGTAGCTTGTAGTGTGCCCTACATTATCGTACCGGAGGCAACAGTTAGTCCTAAGTCCGAAGACACAAAACAGTCAGATGATGAGATAGCTTTGGCAGAAACATTTATGGGTTCTTTAGTAGATATTCCACCTGTTCCATTGGAGGAGGTGAACATTGAGAAGTTAAAGGAGTTGCAGTCTGGAGACCAGGAGATTCAGAGATTGAAGTTGTGTGCAGTGGACGATTTTGAGAAGGAGAAGGGTGGATGTTTTTATGTGAAAGATGAGATTTTGAGGAGACGGTGGAGACCTCCACATGTGAATGTAGATGATGGGATGTGGGACTACCGTCAGATCATAGCACCTAACGTGTGCAGGCAGGAGTTTATTCAACTGGCCCATTCTACACCATTTACAGGTCACATAGGTGTAAGGAATACTATGGAGAGGCTGCAGGTGGAATTCTACTGTTCCTGCATGGCAGCAGATGTGGCTAAGTTTGTCAAAAAATTGTCATGCCTGTCAAGTAGTGGGTAGGCTGAATCAGCCTGTCCCTAAGGCCCCTCTTGTTCCCATTCCTGTCATTGATCCCCCTTTTTCCTGGTTAATTATTGATATGGTGGGACCCTTGCCCCCAACTTCTAGTGGTAACTCATAATTTGCTCACTATCATTGCCTCTCCACGAGGCACCCTGAGGCAATACCTCTACATCCTATTAAAGCTAAGGCAGTGGTTAGAGTTTTGCTAGATTTTTTTACAAAGTTTGGTTTGCCCCATGAGGTTCAGTCAGAAAGAGGGTCTAATTTCCTTTCCAACATCTTCAAGCAGTCATTAGCTCAACTTGGCATCACACACATCAAGAGTAGTGCCTACCATCCGGAGACGCAAGATGCCTTGGAACTTAACCACCAGACTCTCAAGAATATGCTCCGCAAGTACTGTCTGGAGCACTCTAAGGACTGGGACCATGGCGTGCCATTCCTCCTGTTCACTATGACGGAAATACCACAGGAGAGTTTGGGTTTCTCTCCTAACGAGCTTGTGTTTGCCCATTGAGTTCATGGTCCCCTGAGCTTGGTTAAGGAGACTTGGAGCAGTAACCTCGCTGAGAGCAAGAGCTTACTCCGTTATGTGCAGGACTTCAGGACCTGTATGAGTGAGACTCTTGAGCTGGCCCAGGAAAATCTCAAGCAAGCTCAAGATAACATGATGGTGTGCTAGGACTGAAAGGCCATGCTGAGGGAGTTTAAGGTCAGTGACGAGGTTCTGGTGTTGCTGCCACTGCAGGGTCAGCCGCTGGCCACTATGTTTAGTGGTCCTTGTCCTGTAGTGCGACATATTGGAGACACCGACTACCTGGTGGAGACCTCCAACAGAAGGAAGAAGCACCAACTTTGCCATGTTAACATGCTGAAGCCGAACTATCGTGCACCAGATTCTCCGGCTCCCATACACCATGTCTCCGCCACTGCTGCTACTGCTGAGAAGGGTGTTGATAGCGGCTTGTTTGAGGTGGACTGCGAGTTTCCAGATTGTAGCTGTGTAATGAATGATGAGGCGGAGTCCACTCTCAGCTCCAAGTCAGCACATCTGCCTCGGGACCAAGTATCTCAGTTGATTGCTGTCTTGTCAACCTACAAGGAAGTATTCAGCAGTACCCCTGAGAAGACCGATTGGATTCAGCACGATTTGGATGTGGGTGATGCCGTTCCTGTGAAGTTTTCCCCTTACCTAGTCAGTCCTCAGCATGTTGGCATGCTGCATCAGGAGCTCAATTATATGTTGGACCTCGGTCGTATATCCCCCTGTGTTATTCCCTGGAGTTCCCCTGTGACTTTGCAGCCATAACCAGATGGCACCGCAAGATTTTGCATAGACTACAGACAGGTGAACACACTAACCAAGACTGATATGTACCCATTGCCCTGGCTTGAGGACTGCATCGATCGCATCAGCTTGTCTAGTTATATCACCAAGTTAGATCTCAAGAAAGGCTTCTGGCCAGTGCCTTTGACCAAACGGGCTAAGGAAGCCTCATGTTTTCTGGCAGACGGACAAACATATCAGTGTAATGTGATGCCGTATTGTATGAAAAACACCCCAGCAACGTTCCAGCAAATAATGAACATGGTTGTCAGTGGTATGAAGCATTGTGTGGTACCAATGATTGGGAAAGCCACTTAAGAGAACTAGGTGTTTTGCTGTCCAGGCTTTCCAAGGCTCGCCATGTAGTGAATTTAAAGAAGTGCAAGTTTGTTTATGCACAAGTTCAATACCTTGGTTATGTGGTTAGTCATGGTTGTGTACACCCCCATGACTCTAAGGTGGAGGCAATAAAGAGTTTTAAGGCACCACAAAACAGGTGTGAGCTTTGGAGATTCCTCAGCAGTATTGGTTACTACCGTCTTTTTTTGAAGAACTTTGCTACAATAGTGACCCCTTTCACTGAATTGCATAAGAAAGATAGAAAATTCGACTGGACTGATGTGTGTCAGAGTAGCTTTGATGCAGCCAAGGAGATCTTACGTAATTATCCAGTTATGGCTGCACCACTCTTTAATAAAACATTTAAACTTGCAGTAGATGCTAATAATGTGGGTGCAGGATCTGTGTTAACCCTAGAATACATACGCTAATTTTACTGCATCTTAATACATACGCTGGGTTTGATAAACCCATTTTTCGGAAAGTCATACACCTATGTGAAAATCCAAATTTAGTAAAACCAAGTACATATATAAAAAATACAAGCTTTGTACTTTCACTTGAACCTTATATTAATGAGTTTGTATGATGTCTTAAAGGTTAAGTGGTATCTTGAAAAAATGTATCAAAAACGGGAAAAAATTCTGATGTAACTAAAAACAAATATGTGGAAAATTTGAAACAGGAGCTGCGGACTTCTACACTTGTACACACACTCCTGTCATGGGCGCTGCAGCACATGGCACTCTAATCCTTACAGACTCAAGGTGGGTCGTGGTGGAGGTAGACAAAAAATGGGGTATTTTTTTTTAAGTAAAAAAATGGAGTACGAAGATTGGCAATTTTTCATGCATTCCCAAACCCTTGAAATTGAACACTACATGGTATTTGGATCTCTCTAAGGCTTTACCCAGTGATTTTGACCACCCACCCACCCCCGCAACCTTGTTTTAGGGGGTAACTAAGATAGAACTTACAATTATCAGGAAATGTCATTTCTTGAGTAGTGAATGTTATTATTTTACTACTGAAACCTCATAATTGCAAAACACAGTGGTATGCAATCAAAAATAGTTGCTATTTGTCATTTGTGGTGTATTTATGGCCGTGAGAAAAATAATTTGTTCGAATTTTCCTTGACAATTCTCAAAATCATGAGCACTTACTTGGACTCACAAATAATCACCACAGACAGGGTAATAATGCCCCTGGCAGACAGCCTTCTGACATTTGGTGCACCGGAAGCATGTCTTCCTGTCAGTCCGTACAGGGCACTTCCGGCACTGGACAGGTGGACTCTGATTCTTAGCACCCAGTGATGTTCATTATTTTATCAAGTTCTTCATCACTCAAAAAATGGTGGGCCATGATTTCACAGTTCACAAAGAAATATCTGTGTTCTAAGAAATATTCACTTCCTGCAAGGAAAAGCACTTTAGAAATCATACTCAACCTACCTGCTGGATATGACAAACTCTGTGTCACATATGTACGGGAGTACATACAATGGGTGGTAGATACCCAAGGGCGCCGATATGGAAATTTCCTTCAAAGAGAGCGGAGCAACACTACCTCTCCCTACTGGGGCAACACGTGGAAGGAGGGTATCTGGGTGCCCAGCCATGTCAGATAATAACCCACTCGATGATCACATGAACTCGGGTACGCGTCGGGTGTGATACGCCCGCGTATGTATTCTAGGGTTAATGCAGGATGACAATCATGGCGTAGAGCATCCTGGTTGTTGTTTCAGTAAGAAGTTTTCTGTTATTCTGTTATTGAAAAGGAACTATTAACCCTGATCCTCACCCAGCAGGACTTTTCTGTGCATGTCCCTGCATTTGGACCTACTGTAGTTGTATATACTGACCATCACCCACTCAAATTTCTGAATAATTGGAAGATGATGAATCAGCGATTGATGCATTGGAGTTTGTCCCTTCAACAATTTCATTTGGATGTTAGACATATTAAGGGTGTTGACAATGTCATCGCTGATTGTTTGACACATTCTTAAGAACTAATTTTTCTAAGAGAAAAGTCTTTCTTAGGTGTGGGCGTGTTATGTGTGTAAGAATATATATATATTGTGTATATTGTGCATGTGTGTGTGGTGCATGCGTGTCGCTCGGCATGTGTGTGTGTGCATCGATGCTGTGTGCGCCAGCATCGTGCACGTGCACTCGCTCATGTTATTGCCTGTTTAGTGCATACGCATTTATATAGTCTTAATTAATTCTGTTTGGGAGAAAGGTGGAATTCCAGAGGAGTGTAAAAATGGAGTGATTATAAAAATACCAAAAAAGGGCGATTTAAGTGTGTGGCAATTGGAGGGGGATAACTTTGACACCTGTAGTTGCAAAAGTCTTTTCCAAAATCTTGTTGAACAGAATAGAGCCAGTAATTAATAAAATTTTAAGAGAAGAACAACCGGGATTTAGAAAGGGTCGAGGTTGTAATGATCAGATTTTTATTATAAGGCATCTAATGCAACAAGCTAATGAGATGAAAATGTCACTTTGTATGTGCTTTGTGGATTTTGAAAAGGCGTTTGATAGTGTTTCACGTGGAGCTATGTTGAAAATTATGAGATTCTATGCTATACCAGAAAAGTTTGTAAATATTATTAGAAGCCTGCATGAAGGTACTTTTTGTAAGGTAATGGTGGGTGGTTTTTTGAGTGATCCATTTCAAGTTAGGTCAGGAGTGATTCAAGGAGGAGTTCTTTCGCCATTGTTGTTTGTTTTGGTTATGGATTATGTTATGAGAAAGGTTGTAAGGAGAACAGGTGCAGGAATTAACTGGAAAGAAAGTAAGAAGCTGATGGATTTGGACTATGCCGATGATATTGTACTGATTTGCGGAAGTATTTACGAGATACAGAGGGTGCTTGATTGTCTGGTGGAGGAAGGAGAAAAAGTGGGATTGGTAATAAATTGTGGAAAGACTGAAGTTATTAATATGAACGTGGAGAACCAAATCGATTGTGTAATTGGGCATAATGTGGTGAAGAATGTAGAAAACTTTAAATATCTGGGAACGACTGTATCATCGAATGCATCATTAAACAATAAATTGCGGAGAGAATTAGACAGGCTTGGCGAGCTGCTGGAATGTTGAAATCTGTTTGGAATAATAAAATGCTTTCGGTACATACTAAAGTGAAAATTTACAAGTCCATGGTTAGACCAGTTTTAATTTACGGGCATGAGTCATGGTATAGTACAATTGCAACAGATCAGAAAGTATTAGGATTTGAGAATAAAATACTGTGAAGGATTCCTGGGGTAAAGTGGCAAGACAGAGTTACAAATGCAAGAGTAAGGGATATTACGAGAGTGGAACCAGTTAATGAATATGTGAGACTGTCTCGCTGGAAGTGGCTGGGGCACATATACAGAAAAGAAGGTAGTTTAATACAGGATGTGCCAGAGTGGACTGCTAGAGGAAGAAGAGGTAGAGGCAGGCCGAGGGAAACCTGGTTGAGGACAATGAAAAAAGAAGCAGGAGAGGAGTGTTGGTGGGACCTGAAGGAGATGGCAAGAGACAAATATTGGTGGAGAGAGTTCATTGAGGCCCTATGCATCCCGTGGGGTGTCACAGGAAATGATTGATTGATTGATTGTTTGCTTTCTCGACGTGGGTGTGACTAAAATTGCATTTAATATCAGTGACCTTTGGTGGAGCTTAATCTGGCGACATAAAGATTTGTATTCACCAGCAATATTTATAATGTTTGAAGTATGGGGGAGAGATTATTTTGCTTAACTCTTTTCTGTTTACTTCCTGTCTGCCTCCAGCTGCTTGCTGACGCGTGCACGCAGCTAGAACGTATATAAGGCGGAGAATTTTGAATGGAGCAAGAGTTTATGTGGCATTGGCATCGAGAGAGGGTGTGTTTAGACTGGAGATCAGAGAGGGAGGAGAAGCAGTATTCTGTGTGTTGTATCCACTTCTGAACATCTTTTCACTGTATTAGCATCTAATTGCAAGTATTATTATTACTGTATTATTATTGTGGGAAATGAGTACAGTTTAGTTATCTCTTTTTGTATTATTTTATTTCTTTTGTTTGGCAAGTTTGTTCCCAGACGTTTGTGTAATTATTCAGGGTATTATCAGGTGGATTGTTTTTCTCATTCATTTGTGTTTTCATTATCTCATTGTAAATATTATAAATATTATTAGCTTGTATTATATTAGGTATTTTTCATTGAGTTTATTGTCCTTGCTAACGTCAGCTAATCTTATTTACTTTCGGACCTGTGTTGCAAGATTGGAGTTAGTTTTTTATTGTTTTTCATCACTTAACCATTTCTTCAGTTCCATTTTCACTTTGTTTTTCTTTGTTTTTATGCAGTCAGATTGTTATCTTGTGTCG
The DNA here is from genome assembly GCF_032717465.1 of Coenobita brevimanus. NCBI lineage: Eukaryota > Metazoa > Arthropoda > Malacostraca > Decapoda > Coenobitidae > Coenobita > Coenobita brevimanus. Next base: position 22,717,438 of record NC_136981.1, read on the forward strand.
CCTACTCCCATCTCGTAACAATATATACATACACATCTCTCTCTCTCTCTCTCTCTCTCTCTCTCTCTCTCTCTCACTCTCTCTATATATATATATATATATATATATATATATATATATATATATATATATATATATATATATAAGACGAGAGACATTTGCTATGAAGAACATAGTTACAGGAACTCGAAATATGGGCTTTCATTTGGCACCTAAACCTCTAACCTTGAGTGACCCTGAAAGGTTAAACTCATGGTCACGGATATTCAGGAGGCCATAACTCGAAACTCGTTGAAGATAGAGATAACTACCATCACAAAGATATAGGAAGTCTCATATGGGTTTTCATTGGCAGCATGACCTTTGACCTTGAGTGACTTTGAAAGGTCGAACACAAGATCACGGATTTTCAGAGGGCGTAAATTGAAAACATTTGCGCCAATATGTGTACTGACAATAAATTACAGTAACGATTACGTATTTAACAACAATAAACTGCTGTCGGGCGTGGTTTGATGTGCCTGAAACTCCCCCACTTTTTTTTTTTTTTTTTTTTTTTTTTCAGATTTCCCTAGAAGCACAATGGAACCTGCTTGTAGTCGACACACTCTTGATTAGTGTAAAGTCAACAGGACAGAAGTGAGGTCCTTTACTGCTGATACTTGGGATTAAGTTCAAGGAGCTACAAAAAATCAACTTGGAAAATCAAAATCATGTCACTACATCAATGTACTTTATCATATGCTGCACTCTGTCGAAGGAACTTTGTCAGGATATTGACTATTACACCATCCGCCATAAGAATTTCTCAGCTACCAAGAAAGTGGAATGTACTTATACCCTTCACGGTGAGAAAAGCATATTAGAAAGTGATACTCAGCTTCCATCAACATCCACAAGTTGTGTTTTAGCAAAAGAGTGCATTTTCTATGGACGGAAAAGGAAAGAAAAATGAAAGGAAGAGAAGTTTGCTTGGGTAAATGGGAAAATGGTAGTCCTAAGAACATTGTGACAAAAGCTGTACTGGTCTTAAGGGTGAATATTATGTTGGCCAAGATGGGAGACACTGGTTTTAATGGAAAAGAAGTTCATTATTACCATGAATGCAAATGAGAATATCTAAACAAACCTCGTGCTGTCACTGTAGACACAACACAAAACAATCATAACCAAGCAGAGACAAAGGTATTTCAGTTGTTAATACTTTAATGTATATTCAGTCATCGGTAATAGAAAACAGTATGCAAGAATTTCTAGAGTCACTTCACCGACGGTACTGTTCCTTAGTTAACATTGAAAGGGGGAGTCAAACAGGACGGCAAATCCTATCTGCAAAGCATCTGGAGGGGAAAATCGCTTATTTCTTTGGTCCAAAGGTAATGATGGACAAGCGCAGTTAGAAAGAGGGTTCTGTGGTATTTCATAACCAAACTACAAGAACGGATGCATTTCTCAGGGCTAAAAGTTGCACATCAGTTGAAGAAACAACAGTTTTAGAAACTGCCAGGATTCTAAGGAATGCTGTTCTGGAGATCCAGAAGTCAACTCCAAGTTTTGACACAACTCTGATCACAGATGAATTTAAAAAGGGTGAAGCAAGTTTTTTTAAACACTCTACTCTGGTTCAAAGAAAGAATATATATCATCAGCAACTCGTCAAAAAGTCTGGGCCTCATCATGTTGTGTTATGTATGTTGTCACTGGTGGGATGCTTAAACCATCAAAACATCTTTGTCTTGGAATGGCTTTAAAGTGCATGATGGGATCCCATAGGATAGTGAAGATACTAAACCTGCATGGGCACGGGCACTGCATTGAGTATCATACCACTGAAGAAATCGAGACTGAGCTTCTATCTATCTATCTATCTATTGCCAGACGCTTCAGTCCCGTTTGGGGTGGCCACAAACAAATCGCCTCCAAGTCGCCCTGTCCCCCGCCATTTCACTCCCCTGCTCCCAACTCACACCCCCCTCTCTCATATACCTCTCCACCCCATCCCTCCATCTCATCCTCGGCCTCCCCCTCCCTCTTTCCCCCTCCACCTCACTCACATACACTCTCTTCGTCAGTCTTTCACCCTCCATCCTCTCCATATGGCCAAACCACCTCAGACTGAGCTTGCTTCTGATATTGCTGAAAATAATCAAGTAGAGTAACTCTTAATACTATAATTCGAAGAAAAGGATTAGTAACAGGGCTTGCATGGGATCGTTGTGATGAACTGACAGAAACTCTGTCTGGCAATGGCAGTTTACACGAGACAGTAGGTATATGCTATCAGAATGAATGTAGAAAAGATAATTTTATTTATGACGGGGAAGAAGAGCAAGAGGGATATCCTGCGAAACGAAGGCGAAGAAGTGCGTTTCAGCCAGTACAGAAGCAGATTGAAACATGTCGTCAGAAGCCTTCTCTGTCTAGTTTGAAGTATGAATTATGAGGTAGAAGATCCATCAAATTTACCTCAGGCAAAAAAACGCGACACATTGTGGATGTGGCATTCAGTTTGTTGGATGACATGCCAATGTGGAGAGGATGGAATTCTAAAATCACAAAAGACATGCATCTCAAACAAGTTGCAGGGTATACGGAAAATACTGATACGTTGCCAACTCGATACGATGTAGTACAAGAGATACTCAGCAAATGGCAAAGGAATGTAATGAGAAATTTGCTGTTATTCTCTTCGACATGACAATAGCTAAACATGCACTGAAGATCCTAGGCAAGGAAGCTCCAAAGTTTGATGTTGCTTTGGACCCTTCCACAATAATATGTCTTAGAGTGCTTAGGGTATCTGCTAACCTCATCATGAGATCCGGAAATACTCTGTGATGCAGATGTGATGGCACAAGGATCTTTGAATGGTTTTCTATCTGGAAAACATTTTAACAGATGTATTAGGCTTCCTCCCATTTTAGCAACAGCTCTTCACTGACTCCATTTTGACAGTTTTATAGAAAAAAGTGGCATTCAGGTGGATGAATTACGCAGTCAGCTGAAAGGTTTGTGAGATGATGATGCACCAGATTGTCTCAGCAAGCATGAAGAAAACTCTCAATTGGATGACTTCATCAAACAGTAGAATGACTAAAGTGAAAGAACGCAATGTGGAACTTATGGAGCCACAGCCCGATTTTGGTTTTCCTATACTTACTTAGTTTAATTGTACAGCCTTTTTGACCTAGCCTGAAGGACCAGTGATGTTCATTTGTGCACTTATACAGATGATACCATTTTTCTGTGTAGTTTACAAACCCAGCTATGCTCAGTGGATGGTTCTTTGTCATTTGAACCTCATGAACATGGGCGTAACCCATTCAGGTGTGAGAGATACTCTCTTCAAAGGTGTTCTTTCTATAGGAAGAACAGATAAACACTTCTCTGGAAGCTTAACAGAACAAACAGTTGCTGCATCAAGACACACAGGTATTGCAGCCTTTACTGATCCAAATTCGTAAAAGATGGACCATTACCTAGTCAAAAGGAGGAGCAATAGCAAGATTGCTGCTGGACGTGACAGGACTCACAAACATCATAGAGGGTACGCAAGAGTTAAAGTCCTACCGAGTGAAACGTGGCAGTAAAAATCTTTCTCGAATCATTTAGGATCACTGCTACTCTCAACCTATTCAGCGTAGATGACGATGATAAACAATGGTATCACTATCAGCCGAAGTTGCGAGTAATCTTTTGAATACATTTTATTTATTTATTTTTTTTTAAGCTGATCCCAAGACTAAAAGTGGGGAATTTTACCTCTGATGCCATTGCCATGAAAATCTCTCAAAAAGAGCACAAAATTAAAGAAGTGCTGTGTACAAGGGATCTGTTTGGGCAACTGCTGTATGTTGCAGCTCTGACAAATTAGACTTGAAGGAGGTCTTGCCATATCCCTTGACAGTAGTGCCACTCTCACTGGCACACATTAACAGAACAATGAATAAAATAGAAAAGTCCTCACTTATGCGAAAATTGCAATCAAAATCTGTTGATCATGCTCAGCCTATGTCTGATGTATATCTTAGAGATTTTATGTACCTCTCACGTACTATGACAGACCTACCACCAACACACAGGGACGTTGCCAAAGTAATTCTGAAATGTGCTGCTAGCTTTGCTAAGACCATACATATATGTAATACGTACACAGAGGAACCATCCAACAAAGACTTCAAAGTAGCTAATAGAGGAGGTGATACATCAGAATACTGCATTCAGGGACGTAACTAAAGAAGACCAGCTGACTTCAGGCGTGCTATATTATCAGAAAAATTCAAGTAATCTCTCCTTCCACATCCTCCAGAAGAATGGGCCACTGGGGATTATAAGGAAATGCTTAGAAGAAAAAAACGTGTATTTTGCCTTTCAAGAAGTATGCCACAAATACCAGGTAGAAAAAGAAGAGGTGACCAGACTGTCTGTACAAGAGCTTAGCCGTTTCCACCAAGAGGAAGATACAGTGATAATTTTTCATGCTCATTTCGTCACAGAAAATAGCACTAATTCTCATAAAGTAATAAAGACTAGTGATATTGATGAATTTGTGCTTCTGCTTCATTTTGCACAAATACTGGGTGGTCATATGGTGATGGATGCAGGAAACAGCCCAGTGAATACGCATAGGACCAATGATAAAATATCAGGCATCCTGGGACCATTGGTTTGCTCTGCTTTGCTAGCATTTCATGTTTTTACTGGCAGTGACTACACTGTGGGATTCATGAGAAAAGGAAAATTACGACCATATGATCTCATGGTAAAAAATCAGCACTTCCTGAATGCCTTCAGTGTGATCGGAAATTCAGATGTTGTGGATCCATAAGTATATTCAGTTATAGAAAAATGTGTATGCCCCGTGTATGGTTAGACCAAATGCAATTATGTGAATGATCAACGATTTGTTATGTTTACTAAAATGTTTGCCACAAACAATATCCATCAACCGCTTCAGGAAATCAAGTAATCTGATCCATGTTCTATTCCACCATGTAAAAATGTATTGCTACATAAGATGAAACGTTGCAATTATGTTACATTACTTTATGAAAATGCTACAGAGACAATGCCCATTGGTACTGGTCCTGAAGGTCACGGATGGGTAAAAGACAGAGATGGGCACCTAAAAATAGTTTTGTATGACGGACCCAAATGTCCTCCGGTATATGAACAAAAGATGGTAATTGATAGTGACGATGATGAAGACCAGATCTATGCTTCATCATCTGATGATGTGTGTGAAGATAATACTGATGATTTAGTGTGCTCCTGATGAATTTTTACTTATGCAGTGAAATGGTGGATATTAATTTATGTTGGTGATTTATGTTACACAGTAATTTACATATATTTTTTACTGCACAATAAAATATTTTTTCATTGCTTGGAACATGATAATAAGTTACCTATCATGAAAGTGTTGCAGTATAAGTATGTGTACAATATGTACTGGAAAACTTCACAAACTAGAGATCTATGCTGAGAAATATCGAATGACTAAAAAAAATAATTATTTGTCTGTGTTTCACCAAATAACCTTTGACTTCTCTGTGTCAATTTTCATGACAATATGAGCGTATAAAATGAGTTATACCTATATTTATCAATGCTTTCCAGATCGATATGATGGTGCCGAGCAGTGTAGAATTGTATACTAAAACTGGTCCTTAGGTCACAGTCCACCACTGACGAAGCTTGAAAAAAAAAAAATAAATAAATCCCTTATGAATGCCCTTTCCAATGATACCAAGCACAGACCTGGTCACTGATTTTTACTAAATAACCCCTAGCTCTTGGGCAATAGGGAAGGGGAGGCATTGGAAGCAGGATATAAAAACAAAGAGGTAGGAAAACTGTAAGAAAAGATGTCAAATGAACTGGTCCACTGATTCGTTCATCATTTTAACCATAAATATTCTCGGTTCGGCTTCCTAGTCCTAATCATCCACACATTAGGCTATGCCACTTGGTTAGACAATATCTGTCGAGTGTCAAGGAAAATGTGTGGTGCAACCATTTTGTTTTGCATAAATACACATGCTTGTATTTCATTTTGCATAAATACACATGCTTGTATTTCATTCTCCCATTTTGATGCTTCAGTTGTATTCAAAAGTTCCATACTTGGATTACTTATACATTCCATTCCACTCCATTCTCTTAGTTTCACTGTGTGAACAAAGCAAAGTATGTTTTATATACCATTTCATCTATATACCTTGTTCATTACTGCACATCATTCTTTAGTCTTCATCAGTACCTAATATAAGCAACCCACACATCTCATTAATAAATTTATATCTGTATATCGGCCTAATTTTTCCCTCGTCTCATTCGTCCATGTTTCAGTTATTCTGTCTTATGTCCTTTTTTTTATCCTGTTGCAATTAAGGTTCATACATATATATATATAAATATATATATATATATATATATATATATATATATATATATATATATATATATATATATATATATATATATATAAGTAATCCCTCCACTATCCGATGTAATAGAGCCAAAGGCATGTCCGGAGAGTGATCCCATCCGGATAGTGGGCCTCTGAATGCTGGACTGGTACTTATGGACCCTAACCCAGCCTAACTATGAAAGCCACCTAAATAACTCCTTACCAGGCATGTATAGCACTTTATATATATATATATATATATATATATATATATATATATATATATATATATATATATATATATATATATATATATATATATATATATATATATATAATTTCCTGTGGCGTCCCACGGGATGCATAGGGCCTCGATGAACTCTCCCCACCAATATTTGTCTCTTGGCATCTCCGTCAGGTCCCCACAAACATTCCTCTCCTGCTTCTCTTTTCATTGTCCTCTATCAGGTTTCCCTCGGCCTACCTCTGCCTCTTCTTCCTCTACCAGTCCACTCTGGCACATCCTGTATTAAACTGCCTTCTTTTCTATATATGTGCCCCAACCATTTCCAGCAAGACAGTCTTACATATTTATCAACTGGTTCTACACTCGTAATATCTTTTACTCTTTCATTCGTAACTCTGTCTTGCCACTTTACCCCAAGAATCCTTTTCAGTATTTTATTCTCAAATCCTAATACTTTATGTTCTGCTGCAATTGTTCTGTACCATGACTCATGCCCATAAATTAAAACTGGTCTAACCATGGACTTGTAAATTTTTACTTTAGTATATACCGAAAGCATATTATTATTCCAAACAGATTTCAACATTCCAACAGCTAGGCAAGCCTGTCTAATCCTCTCCTCAGTTTCATTGTTTAATGATCCATTCAATGATACAATCGTTCCCAGATATTTTAAATTTTCTTCATTCTTCATCACATTATTCCCAATTACACAGTCAATTTGGTTCTCCACGTCCATATTAATAATTTCAGTCTTTCCACAATTTATTACCAATCCCACTTTTTCTCCTTCCCCCACCAGACAATCTCGTAAATACTTCCGCAAATCAGTACAATATCATCAGCGTATTCCAAATCCATCAGCCTCTTATTTCTTTCCAGTTAATTCCTGCACCTGTTCTCCTTACAACCTTTCTCATTACATGATCCATAACCAAAACAAACAGCAAAGCCGAAGAACTCCTCCTTGAATCACTGCGAACTTAACCTCAAATGGATAACTCAAAGAACCACTCACCATTACCTAACAGAAAGTACCTTCATGCAGACTTCTAATAATATTTACAAACTTTTCTGCTATACCATAGAATCTCATATTTTTCAAAACAGCTCCACGTGAAACACTATTAAACGCCTTTTCAAAATCCACAAAACACAGACTGAATTATGTGGCATTTTCATCTCATTAGCTTGTTGCATTAGATGCATTACAATAAAAATCTGATCATTACAACCTCGACCCTTTCTAAATCTCGCTTGTTCTTCTCTTAAAATTTTATCAATTACTAGCTCTATTCTGTTCAACAAGATTTTGGAAGACTTTTGCAACTACAAGTGTCAATGTTATCCCCCTCCAATTTCCTCAAACACTTAAATCTCCTTTTTTTTGGTACTTTTATAATCACTCCATTTTTCCACTCTTCTGGAATTCCACCATCATTCCAAGCCACATTAAAAAGTTTCAAAAGTGCATTCATCAGCTAATCATTTTCCACCTTAAGCATTTCAGGAAATATTCCATCCTCTCCTAGGACCTTAAAATTCTTTAATTCCTTCATAGATTTTACTACCTCTTCCAAGGTTATATCTCCTGTTTCTATCTGCAAATCTCTCTCGGCTGGTAAAATGTTCTCTTCAGCTGGGACTGGTCTCTTTAGTACCGGTACAAATTAAAAATGCTCTTTCCACCTTCCTTTTATATTCAAATTTTTAGTCATCAAATTACCATTTCTATCTCGTACAGGTATTTCCTTCCTTCTCTTTTCAGTCCCAGTTAACTCCTTTATGGCCTGATACTCTGCTCTTGTGCTCTGACTGTCATTTTTACTTAATTAAATTTTTGTCTCTTTTGCCTTTTCATCATATAGCCTCCTCTTATCACGTCTAACGAGTCTTTTTACTTCAGAATGTAAACTCCAGTACTTTGCTCTAAGTACTTCAAGTATCTGGCCATCAACATATTGTTCTTCACTCTATAATTTCGCCCCTTTCCTTCTCTTAATTGCATTCCATGTTTCAGCTGACATCCACTTGTTCTTTCTCGCTTTTCCCTTTTTCTTAACAGTAACCTTAGCACTCTTATGCAAAACCTCTTTTATCTCTCTCCACATTTGGTTAATATCATTGTCTTCAGATTCCATCAAAGTCTGCAGGACCAGAAACCTGTACCTACATTCTCACCGAAACTTTTCCTTCGTGTTCTCATCATTTCTCAGCACATCAAAATCATATTTATTACCTCCTGTACAATTACCATTAACGTTTCTCTTAAGTAAGATTTTAATCTTTGACACAACTAGTTGATGATCACTACCTATATCCGCCCCGCTTCCTTATGCAAACATCTTGCAAATAACTCCTATGCCTTCTGCTAGTTGCAATGTGGTCAGTCTGGTTACAGTATTTATCACATGGTGAAATGCAAGAATTTTTATGTATTATTCTTTGCTCAAAGATAGTTCCACCAATCGTAAGGTCATTTGCCAAACAAATGCTTCCAAATCCCACCCCATTTTCGTTTCTTATACCAACACCCTCCTTACTCATACTGTCTTTAAAGCCATCCCTACTGCTACCAACAATCGCATTAAAATCACCAATGCATACTAACACATCATGTCTTGCCACTTTGTTCACTACATCCTGCAGCTTCTCATAAAAGTAAATCTTCATTTTATTAGCAGCCTCATTTGTCTGAGCATACCCTACCACCATACTGATATTACCATGGTCAGATTTTAGACGAGCATAAAGTAAGCGCTCATTATTTGGCTCAAACTCACATACAGTAGTGTCTTGCAAGCATCTCTACTCAACAGTAAGCCTACTCATTGGTAATGATTTCCATCACTCCTACCAGAAACCAACAAAGAAATACCATCTTCCAAATTAATTTTATTAGCTCCAAGCAACCTCGTTTCTGTAAGAGCACAAATATCCATATTATATTCCTTGAACACTGAGATAAGTTCTTCCATTTTACCAGCCTGATTGAGAGTTCGATCATTCCAGTTTCTTATTCTTAACGTTCTTTTTGGATGTTTAAACTTATTCCAACACCGTGGGATTCTTAGCACCCCCTGTCTACTGCACGGAACTGAGGGCCATTGCTACATAGCCAGAGTTCATCAAGATTTCTTATGCAGAAAAATATTTTACCCTGGAGCCAATGCCAGTGGCTCTGGCATTGGCTCACTGGAACCAGACAGTCGAGAGAGGAAACTAACTAAAAGAAAATACAATGCATAGGATTAGGACAGACAAAGGACAAGGGAAAGAGAGACAGCGAAAAGAATGTAGATAAAAGTGTCCATATTAGTAGCCTCTTACGACAGGCAGGGAAAACTGGGGAAGTATTCTATCCCCCCTTCCCCAGGGGGGAATATCTATATATGTATGTATGTATGTATGTATGTATCTATCTATCTATCTATATACATAAATAGATAGATAGATAGATATAGATATATAGATATATATTACACAGTGTAAGGGAACCCAGAGGGACCACTATTTTAATGCTGTGAGAAACATATATAATCTAAACAAATATAATCTAAAGATTACGATCGGTTTGCTGTAAGACAAACGTCAGCAAACCATCACCACCACCGGCTTCAGAGATAATGATTTGCTTCACACTACCCCTGCCAGCATGAGTCCCCAACAACCACTTCAAAGGCAGCACACACATGAGTCTTGTTCATAGTCCCTTCTTATCTCTAATCCTTTCCATCAACCTTCTCTCCTCATACCTCCCTCTAAATGATTTCCTCTTTTCTACTTGCTTCTCTCTCTCTCTCTCTCTCTCTCTCACTTGTTATTACTACCAATATTTACCTATATTTACTACTCTCACTCAACAATTAGTCTTTGACCTCGCTATGCATTGGGCTCTCATGCTCTCTTCCTCTTTATACAGATTTTTTTTTTTCTCTCTCTCCCCAATTCTCCCTTCCTCTAGGTGAAGTTCTCTCCTTCCTCTTTATTCCTTTCTTCCTACACTCTTTTCTTTCTCCTTATCCCTCTCCCTTTCCTCTCTTTGCAGCCCCCTTTCTTTCTTTCTCCTTTTCCATTCCTCCCAGTATAGATCTCTCTCTCTCTCTCTCTCTCTCTCTCTCTCTCTCTCTCTCTCTCTCTCTCTCTCTCTCTCTCTCTCTCCTTATCCTTCCTTGTTCCTTCCTGTTGCCTCCTATACTTCCACCTCTGCGCTTGCCACCCTTCACACTTGGTGTTGTTGCACTGACAGATCAGCCACTTGATTAAATCAAGCATGCCTACCCGACGGAGAGCGATGTCGGGAATGGTGGGGTGGGCTGCAGAGGAAAATTGGATGCTGTAGAGAAAGGCAATGAGAAAAAAGGGAGGAAAACTGCTGAGGAAGAGGCAGTGAAATGGGGAGGATAAGAGCCACAGGGATGGTAGGGAAATCTCTAAATGAATAAGCACGAGGAAGAAGAAAGATAGACAGAGAGAAAGTGGCAATGAGGGAAGGTTTCATATAACTGTTTACATATTCAATGACTGGAGCACGTAACGGAGTCAAATGCCTGCATAATTGTAATCATCATCATCATCACTATCACAATCATTCTCCTAACTCCTCCTACCATTTATAAACTGAGTGGGTAGGGTCAATGAACAAGAAAATATCGAAATGCACAGTGATTAAGGGCCTACAAAATCACTCAGCGGTGACCAAACTTGTATGTTAGCATTTAATAAAAATTAAAGAAACAGGCTCTGAAAACTTGTCAGAAAGAAGAGAGAACAGGAATGAAACTAGCAGAGACAAATTCTAGCAAGAATAATAAAAAAAGATGAGAAGTGTGAGACAGGAAACCACGAGAATGAAACGAAAAGAAGGGCTAACAGATATTAAAGTGAAAGAAGAAAATGGAACTTATTGAACAAACAGAAAAAAAAAAATCATGAAAGTGGAGATAAAGAATTATTTGTACAAGACCGTCGCTGAGGGAATTATAGTGAAGAGAAAATACAAAATGAATATTTCTTAATAAAACCACCAATAGAAGAGTGGTGAAGAGAAGTGGAAGGCCAGCATGAAATCTGCATGTCTATTTTCCTCTCTACTGTCCTCTGGCAGGAGGGCCTGAAGGAGGGAATAAACACACACACACACACACACACACACACACACACACACACACACACACACACACACATTTAATTAAAGCTGTCCTGTTACGAAGACGACGGCTGCTGTATCCACAATATTAGTTTCTCATTGCCTGGGGTGCGAACGTGTGTGACTTTGGAGGCCAATCCAGGATCCTCAGACTTAGCCACACAGTCGGCGTGTTAAGTCCGGGTTTGCTGGGAGAGCTCTGTTTTGGCTGTGCCTCCGTTGTCTACACTGTTGTCTGGCCAGGTTCCGAATTTCTTGACATAAATGGCCGGGGTTGGTGGCGCTATCCTGTAAGTCAGCTACGTGGCGGCCTGGACCGGGAATGGTTGTTGTCCACCAAACACGGTTACAATGATACCTTCGTGGCATGTTAACCGGTCCGTGTTGCCGGTCATGTCTCTCTGTTGTTTAAGCCTCTGGGGCTACGTAAGCCGGCTAAGTGCGCCGCATGTTGAACCCTCACGCCAGCTTCTATGGTGAGTGTAGCCTATACACTGTATATACACTATATGGCTAGTGAGGGAGTGATCGCCCTCTACCTACACAGATCAAAAGCCCTCGGGAGCAGGGGGGTGGTTGCTTTCTCAGGCAGAGGAACTCCTTAAGAGTGAAATGGCTGGGAAGCATGCCGGCACGTGACTGGCTACAGCATAGCTGGGTCTTTCGGGTGTGGGCAATCAGGCAAGTTAGCTGCCTACTGCGACTGCAACACAATGGCGAGGTGTTCAGGAAGTTAGCCAAAGAAACCTTGATGGACTCTGAAAGAACAATAATGGCCCCCAGTCCCGTGCAGCCCTTAAATGGGCAGGGGGTGCTAAGAATCTCACGGTTGCCTCAATTACAATCTAATTCCTTTGTCAATGCAAAAAATACAATTAAAATTGGTAACTGGAATGTGAGAACGCTAAATCATGACGGTAAAATCGATGAGTTAGTGAAGGTTTTTCAAAATTACGGACTTGATATTTGTGCTCTGACAGAAACTAGATTAACTGGAGTCGATAAGTTGGATTTGGAGGATGGTATACGTTTATTGATATCTGGTCGACAGGACGGAATGCATTATCAGGGAGTAGGATTGTTGCTGGGTTGTAAGGCAAATAAGGCTTTATGTGAGTGGGATCCTATAGATGAGCGATTGTTATACGCACGGTTTAAATCAAATCATGGCAACATCAGTCTGTTTGTGTGTTATGCACCTACTAATGATGCACTCGATGAAAGGAAAGACACATTTTATGAAAAGTTGCAAGAAGGAGTAGGAAGGGTACCTAGACATGATGTTTTGATCTGCGTTGGAGACTTTAATGCAGTAATGGGCTGTTCAAATGAGGGATTTGAGGCATGTATGGGTATGATGGGAGTTGGTAGTAGGATGAGTAAAAACGGAGTGAGGTTTGGAAGCTTCTGTCTAGCAAATGACTTAGTCATCGGGGGCACAGTCTTTCAGCATTGCAATATACACAAGACAACTTGGGTGTCGCCGTGTGGAAAATATAAAAATCAGATTGATCACATCACTATCAGTAGGAGGCATAGAAGTTCTCTGCTAGATGTTCATGTTAAACGGGGAGCGGATATTGGTAGTGACCATCAACTCAGCATTGCAAAAATAAGGTTTAAACTTAAAAATCAGAAGAAGGAAAAATCTGGTGTTGGTAGATACGATATTGTTAAGCTTAGAAGGGAAGGAGAAGAAAAGGAGGAATTCAGATTAGAATGCAGAAATAGGTTTTTGGTGTTGGAAACGTTGGAAGAGGGGGAGAGAAGTGTAGATGAGATGTGGGAGGATGTGAACAAAGTTTTGCATGAGACTGCTGAATGTACGATTGGAAGGAGACATAGATTCAGGAGAAAGAAATGGATATCGGAGGAAACGTGGGATATGATAAAAAAGAGAGGTGAGGCTAAATTGAGGAGTGAGATGCAATGCGTTAATGAACGAGAGATTGAATTAGCAAGAGCTGCGTACTGGAGTTTGAATTCAGAAGTAAGAAGGTTAGCTAGGAGAGATAAAAGAAGATGTGTGGATGAAAAGGTTGCAGAGACTGAAATCTTAATAAACAAAAATGATGGACAGAGTCAAAGAATAGCATATGAATCGATTAGAGGACTGAGTGGTAATGCAGGTAAACGCAAGGAAATACCAGTTAGAGACAGGGAAGGAAATTTATTGACCAAAGATGGATATATTAAAAACAGATGGAAAGAGCATTTTGAGACAGTTCTTAATAGACCAATACCACCAGAAGAGGATATACCGTCTGCTCAGGAAGATTTAAATATAGAAACAGGAGAGTTGAGGCTTGCAGAAGTGGAGAAAGCAGTAAAACAGTTAAAGAATAATAAGGCACCAGGGGAGGATGGTTTATTTCCGGAAATGTTTAAAGTGGAGGGGGATAGATTAATAATGATCTTGACCAAGCTATTCAATAAGATATGGGTGACGGGGTTACTACCATCAGTTTGGAAGAATGGTGTAATAGTTAAAGTTCCGAAGAAGGGAAACCTTAGTGAATGTGGTAATTGGAGGGGAATCTCTTTGCCACCGACAGCTTTGAAAGTTTTCAGTAGAGTGTTGTTAAATAGGTTGGAGCCGGTGGTTGAGGGTATTCTGAGGGATGAACAGGCTGGTTTTAGAAAGGGACGTGCTTGCAATGATCAGATCTTTATAGTTAGGCATTTGATGCAGCAAGTTAATGAAATGAGAGTACCGTTAAGTCTTTGTTTTGTTGATTTTGAAAAGGCTTTTGATAGTGTTTCGAGAGAGACTATGGGGAAGATCATGAGACATTATGGAATACCAGAGGAGTTTGTGAGGGTCATTATGAACATGCATGAGGACACATTTTGTAAAGTGATGGTTGATGGTTGTCTGAGTGATTCGTTTGAAGTCAAGTCCGGAGTAATTCAAGGTGGTGTTCTATCGCCTTTACTATTTATATTGGTCATTGATTACATTATGAAACGCGTTGGAACAGAAACCGGTGCAGGTATACTTTGGGGAGAGAACAGGAAACTTTTGGATTTAGATTATGCAGATGATATAGTTTTGATTTGTGATGGGCCAGAAGAGATGCAGAGAGTGTTGGACTGTTTGGTGAGTGAAGGTCGCAAGGTGGGTTTGGTTATTAATTGTGGAAAAAATGAAATAATCAATATGAATACGGAAAATGCGCAGGAATGTGTAATTGGAGGTATGGTTGTAAAGCAAGTTGATAGGTTTAAATATTTAGGTACTTATTTAGCCAAGGATGGTTCTTTGAACTTTGAATTCGAGGAAAGGTTAAAGAAGGCTAATCAGGCAATGGGAATGCTTAAAAATATTTGGAATAATAACAATTTCCCTGTGCATACAAAAATCAAACTTTATTAGGTAATGGTTAGGAGTATCTTAATTTATGGACACGAGTCTTGGTACAGCACAGTGACTATGGAAAATAAATTCTTGGTGTTTGAAAATAAAGCACTTAGAAGAATATTAGGAGTTAAGTGGTGGGAAAGGATACCAAATAGTAGAATTAGAGAAATAACGGGAGTGCAGCCGATCGATGAATACCGGTATGTTAGATTCTCACGATGGAAGTGGCTAGGACATGTGTATAGGAGACAGGGAATAGTACGAGGTACACCAGGGTGGGTGGAACTTCGTAGGAGAGGTAGAGGAAGGCCAAAAAAGACGTGGGTGAGGACAATGAGACGGGAAGCTGGAGATGAGTGTTGGGGAGATCTTGAGGAGTTAGCACAAGATAGGATGTGGTGGTGTGAGTTCATCGAGGCCCTATGCATCCCCGAGGGTGCCACAGGAAATGATTGATTGATTGATTGATCGATTGCTCAAACTAACAACTAAACATTCAGGACTCATAAGGATAATGTAATGGCAAAAGAACAGGTTAAATATATGGTTAACTGCAATAGCCTCTATTAACACGAAATTAGCAAGAGTAAATTTATCTAAGTCAGCCCTGATAAAATGAGAAAACCAGATAATGCTCAGTTAATGCAAGATATATTATTACAGATACAAAATATTATTTATAATGGCTGACACCCAAAACACATGAATCACAAAAACCTTACTAGGCCTACGAATCAACACCTTATGCTATACAGTACAAGGAAAAAATGTAATAACACTTATACTCAAATTACACAGCTGCTAGATGGCTGGAGACTTCCTGAGCACTCACAATAATAACAACTGTACAGGAGAGGACAGAGATGTGAACAAAATGAGGAGTAGATCTAAGTGCCAATTAATGCAGAGACTGAGCTCATTATATAGAGGCCGGCAGAGCTTGATACAACTTGTAAGAAGGACGCGCAAATGAAGCCATAGGGGACAAAGAGTTGACAATCCTGCTCTGAACAAAAGAAAGAACGACTTACTCTACTATAATGGTAGAAGGGGGAGTGAGGTAGAACACGCTCGTGATCAAACATGTAGCATACTGTACGTTAGAATTACACAAAGGATGATGAAATCATAGGCTATGTAACACCTCCCCACAAAGAAAAAAGAAATATACAAAGGAAATTTCTTATTACTCTAAAACAATCTGTCTAAAGTCTAGATAAGCAATCTGCAATAACATTTTCTTTCCCCTTGACATGTTGTATGTCTAATGAATACTCCTGAAGAAGTAGACTCCATCTTGTCAATCTCTGATTTTTATCTTTAAACTTACTAAGGAATTTCAGTGGGTTATGATCGGTATAAATGACTATGGGGTCAAAACCAGAACACAAATAAAATGAAAAATGATGTAAACCCAAAATCAAGGCCAAAAGCTCTTTCTCAATAGTTGAGTAGTTCTTTTGAGCTGGAGTGAACTTCTTACTGTAATAAGATACAGGGTGTTCAATACCCTGATCATCCTCTTGCAGCAAAACAGCCCCAGCTCCTGTATCACTTGCATCAACAGCCATCTTAAAAGGCTTAGCAAAATTTGGAGTAGCGAGCACTGGCTGACTTAATAGGATAGCTTTAAGTTTGCTGAAAGAGGATTCATAGTTATCGGTCCAGACAAATTTTACTCCTTTTCAGTAGGTCTGTAAGTGGTGATACAAGAATTGGAAAGTTAAGAACAAATCTCCGGTAATAACCTACCATTCCCAAAAATCTTTGTAGCTCTTTCCTACTTCTAGGTCTGGGAAGATCACTTATAACCTGAACCATAGCTGCTGGTGGTGCAACATGTCCATCACCAATTACGTACCCTAGGTACTGAAATTTAGCTACCACACACACACTTTGATAAATTAGCTACAAGATTAGCCTGAACCAAACGCTCTAGAAATTTACTGACATGCCATAATTGATCTTTCCAGTTATCACTGAAGATTAATACATCATCAATATAAACCACACACCCTGCCAAACCCTCTGTTACAACATTCATGAGCTTCTGAAAAGTGGCTGGTGCATTCTTCATACCATATGGCATTGCAGAACATGCAAAAGTCTTTCCTAGTGTTACAAAACGAGATCTCCCTAGCACGTTCAGTCATAGGTACTTGCCAGTATCCCTTTAACAAATCAAACTTACTTATGTACCTAGCCTTTCCGATCTTGTCTATGCAATCTTCCACACGAGGGAGAGGGTAAGTGTCTATTTTGGTTATCTGATTAACACGTCTGTAGTCGATGCAAAGCCGCTGTGACCCACCTGGCTAAGGGACTAGAGTGACAGGAGAACTCCACTCGCTCTGACAGGGCTCAATCATCTTGTGGTCCAACAGGTAGCTAAGCTCCTTTTGGATGAAAGGAACTTTCACTGGGTTCACACGGTAAGGAGGCAGTTTAATTGGCTTTGCGTCTCCAACATCGACATCATGCATCAACACAGTGGTTCTTCCTTGAGTGGCACGGAACACTTGCGGGTACTCCTACAGTAATGCCGAAAACTCCTGCCTTTCCTCGGGAGGTAGATGACAAAGCTTAGTCTGGAGATCATTCATGATATCAGGATTCTTCCCCAATCTATCACTCAGGCTCATGCTGCATGGGAGAACTTCACTTGCAGACTCGGGTGGAACAGCTACAGTGCAGACTGGGTTATTTTCGTCCCGCCTGTGATATAACTTTAGCATGTTGATGTGACAAAGTTGCTTGTTCTTTCTACGATCTGGTGTGCCGATTACATAGTTGACATCACTGAGTTTCTTCTACACGAAATAAGGACCACTAAACTTGGCTTGAAGAGGTTGCCCATGCACCGGTAGCAGAATCAAAACCTGATGTCCTGGCTGAAAGTGGCGTATCCTGGACTTCTTATCATACCAAGTCTTCATCTTCTCCTGAGCAGCTCCTAAATTCTCTCTTGCCAGCTATAAAGCAGTGGACAGCCGTTCTTTGAACTTCATCACATACTCCAGCAGGTTGACGTCATCTTCCTCCGACAGCCAGCATTCCTTGAGTAGCTTAAGGGGTCCTCTTACTTCATGGCCAAACAGTAGTTCAAAGGGTGAGAAGCCCAGTGATTCATTTGGAGATTCTCTTGCGGCAAATACAACGAATGGAGGACCTTTATCCCAGTCTTTCTGATGTTCCAAACAGTATTTCCTGAGCATCGATTTGAGTGTTTGATGATATCTCTCCAACGCTCCTTGGGTCTGGGGATGGTAAGCTGAAGACGTGATCTGGGTGATGCCCAACTCTTTCAGAGACTGCTTGAAAACATTTGACATGAAATTACTTCCCCGGTCTGAACGTACCTCCTTGGGCAGACCAAACTTTGTGAAGAACCCTAGCATTTCCTTAACCACGTTCTTTGCTGAGATATTTCTAAGTGGAATGGCTTCAGGATAACGAGTAGCCATATCAATCAGGGTCAACACATAAGAAAATCCTGAAGAAGTCTTAGGAAGAGGGCCCACAATATCCACCAACACACGGGTGAATGGCGCCTCAAAAGGAGGAATGGGAACTAGAGGTGCAACCTTTTCGGTCTGATTACACTTCCCCACAACTTGACAGGTGTGACAAGACTTAATTTACCAGGAAACATCTCTGAAGATACCTGGCCAGTAGAAGTGTTTCAAAATGCGTGCCACAGTCTTCCTCACTCCAAGGTGTCCTGCCAAACTGGAATCATGAGCCACTCTAATGATATCCTGCCTACAAACACGAGGGATGACAACTTGATGTACAACCTCCCATTCACAGTCGGCTGATGCTGTTGGGGGTCTCCACTTCCTCATAAGAACTCCTGACTTTATATAATAACAAGTAGAAGCACCAGATGACTGTTCCTCACTGCAAGCAGAGTTAGCTAGACCTTTCAACTCAGGGTCAGCAACCTGCAACTCAACCAACGCTTGACGAGACAAATTATCAACACTACGGGGTACTGTCTCATCTGGTGAGTGGTCCAAATTAACAAGAAAAGTGTCAGCTAGGATAACATCATCATCATCATTATCCTCTAAGTCACCAGTAACTTTAGACTTAGCCCTAGTGACAGCACATGCAGGGAACACATCAGGGACATCACAATCCTGGGTCGCAGCCACTGGCTCACGAGACAACTGAGGAGCTGGACTCACTTGACTTCCACCAATATCATTTCCAAGTAAGAAAGTTACACCTGACATTGGGAGTGTCTCAACCAACCCAACCATAACGGAACCCTTAACAAAACCAGACTCTAAATTCACTCTGCACAGAGGGACAGAGAAATAATTATTCCCTACACCTTGTAAGATTACAGTTTCATCAAAGGAATTAACATTAGAGCTTAGAACACTGGTCAGCATAAGGGATTGGCAAGCACCTGTATCACGTTATATTTTAACTGATTTCCTGTCATTACTGTTCAGAGGACCGACAAAACCATCAGACAGGAAATTAGCACATGAACTCTTGAGAGTGTCACCCACGTTACTGCTCAAAAGAGGAGCTCCATCATGAAAATTTAATTTACCCCTCAAAGCAGGTTCAGTTAACTCAGTTAAAGAATTCTGGGAACTCTCAAGGGTGGACACTACACCAATTGACTGAATATTTAAAGACTCCTTTTTGTTCACATCACGCTGTCTCCTGAAACATTTCTCCGTAGTATGACCAAGCTTACTACAATAAGTACATTTACTTTTCTGAAATCTAGAGGTGAAGCTGGTATTTACTTCCTGAGAAACATCATCTTTATTCTCTTTCCTGTTACCTGTACTCTGAGTAGAGGCAACGTACTTACTCTCAGCTTTCCTTTTTTCTTTTGAATATCTCTTGTGAGTGAGAACATATTCATCAGCTAAAACTGCAGCATCAGACAAATTATCTATTCTTTTCTCATCAAGATATAGGCTTACATCATTATTAATACACCTCCAGCAAAATCATCTGCTTAAATTTGTCAAAATCAGAATCCACATTCTTAGAATTTAACCACTGCTCTAACAGATCTTCTTTGATTTTTGCATACTCAACATGGGATTGCTTATCTTCCTTGTATGTTGTCCTAAATTTCACTCTATAGGCTTCAGGAACAAGCTCATAGGCCTTAAGAATCAAGCTCTTAACTACATCATAATTATCACATTGATCCTGAGGCAAAGATGCATAAGTTACTTGAGCTTTACTCGTGAGAACAGTTTGAAGGAGTACTGGCCAATACTTTTTGGGCCAATTAAAACCTGTAGCTACCCTCTCAAACAACTGAAAATACTTTGTTAAATCAGATTCATTAAAAGGAGGGACAAGTTTAACATTTTTAGCCACATCAAAATCATCAGAGCTAGATAATCCAGTTCCACCTTGTTTCATGCGATACTCATGGTCTGCCTGAATCCTAGCAAGTTCAATTTGTGCCTCCTGAATACGAGCCTGAGACTCAGCCTCCTTAGCCTGAGACTCAGCCTCCTTAGCACGAGCCTCCTGCAGAGCTAGCTGTAACTTAGCTATTTCAATCTGCGTTTGTTCATTTGGAGGAGTTACATTAAACAAGCTTTTATTAATCATGCCAACAATTTGATCTTTAGAGTGATGAGAGTGAACTGCAATTCCCAATTGTTGAGCAACAAGCTTAAGTTCATTCTTTGTTCTGTTTTCTACATCACACACTGTTTGCACATTTGACAAAAAATCTTTGGCTTCATCATGCGTAGTAATAGTAGACATCATGAATAAATCACAGTCACAAAATATCAAGCAATATCTTTATGATAATATCCTGAATATCCTGATAAGAGGTCGCCAAATTTATGTTACAGAACAGAGAAAACTGTCCCGCAAAGTTCCAGGTTCAAAACAAAAGAGTTTGGTAAAATTATAAGTTAATGTTTAATGCTCAAACTAACAACTAAACATTCAGGACTCATAAGGATAATGTAATGGTAAAAAAACAGGTTAAATATATGATTAACTGCAATAGTCTCTATTAACACGAAATTAGCAAGAGGAAATTTATCTAAGTCAGCCCTGATAAAATGAGAAAACCAGATAATGCTCAGTTAATGCAAGATATATTATTACAGATACAAAATATTATTAATAATGGCTGACACCCAAAACACATGAATCACAAAAACCTCACTAGGCCTACGAATCAACACCTTATGCTATACAGTACAAGGAAAAAATGTAATAAAACTTATACTCAAATTACACAGCTGCTAGATGGCTGGAGACTTCCTGAGCACTCACAATAATAACAACTGTACAGGAGAGGACAGAGATGTAAACAAAATGAGGAGTAGATCTAAGTGGCAATTAATCCAGAGCTCATTATATAGGGGCCGGCAGAACTTGATACAACTTTTAAGAAGGACACGCAAATGAAGCCATAGCGGACAAAGAATTGACAATCCTGCTCTGAACAACAGAAAGAACGACTTACTCTACTATAAGGGTAGAAGGGGGAGTGAGGTAGAACAAGCTCGTGATCAAACATGCAGCATACTGTACGTTAGAATTACACAAAGGATGATGAAATCATAGGCTATGTAACAATATGTATATATATATATATATATATATATATATATATATATATATATATATATATATACAGAGAGAGAGAGAGAGAGATGGATATATATATATATATATATATATATATATATATATATATATATATATATATATATATATATATATATATACGGAGAGAGAGAGAGAGATGGATATATATATATATATATATATATATATATATATATACAGAGAGAGAGAGAGAGAGAGAGATACGCACATACATACATACATACATACAGTAGTAGGGGTACCCAGCGTTGCCCGGGCCAAAAAGGCGAACGCTCTAATCCTATTTGTTCTAGTTCATTCTTTCTCTCTACTCCAGGAAGACCATGTGCCTCTTATGCTTTTGAGGAGGGATTATAAAGGTCCAGGAACTTTCTATTTCATCTTTCTCAGACTAACACACAGTATGTCTGTACACATGTTTACCATTACCAGTGACCTCAAATGACCTTAGAGGTCAACCTCGCCGAGCCTATGTCTGAACTGGAGGTAATATGAGTCTCCATGCCAAAAATTGGGCTTCAGAGTACCCGGCGTGGCCCTGGACAAAAGGCAGACACTCAACCAGTGACCTCAAATGACCCAGCTCTGAATTTTGACCCCCCTAAAACCATCCTTGGCTCACCCTGATTCAGAATATTGTATATATCCCATTGGATCCCTAGGGTGCAGGGTGAGGCATGGCACTGGGTGGGTACTAAGCGTACCGCCCTCCGCCTATCAGCTCATAGTTGCGAAGCTCATAGGTCCCTACCCGGGGGTTCCCTACTTTATAAAGACTTGAAAAATCCCAGTTTTGTCCAATATTCCGGACACCGGGCTCCAATGGGTTAAAGAGACTGGTGGATTTGCCAGTCATTAACCCATTGGATCCCTAAGGTGCTGGGTGAGGCATGGCACTGGGTGGGTACTAAGCGTACCGCCCTCTGCCTGTGGCTCATAGTCGCGAGGCTCATAGGTCCCTACCCGGGGGTTCCCTACTTTATAAAGATTTGAAAAATCCCAGTTCTGTCCAATATTTCGGGCACCAGGCTCCAATGGGTTAAATGGGTATGGAGTCTCTGGCCCTTGGTTTGGGTGTGATTCAAGGGCAAACAAACAAACAAACGAACAAACAACGCAACTCATTTACACACACTCATATATATATATATATATATATTATAAACACAAATCATAACAGAAAGCATGATGGATAGATAGATAGACAGATAGAGAACCAGACAAGGTGTGGGAATGGGAAATTAGCTTGCAACTCTTTAAGTGAAAGAATGTTGATCGTGCACTGGAAGCAGTACATATACACAGACATACAGTATTCTAGAAGCTTCCACGACAGTAGAGCACACGTGACACGACCCGTGTTACACGAGAATGTAGGAATTTCAGCTCAGAAGGAGACTGACCTTAGCTTGCAAATCTTTAAGTGAAGGAATGTTGATCGTGCACTGGAAGCATTACGTACACACAGACATACAGTATTCTAGAAGCTTCCACGACAGTAGAGCACACCTGACACGACCGCTGTTACACAAGAATGTAGGAATTTCAGCTCAGAAGGAGACTGGCCATAGAACCGACTGGTAGTAGGGAGAAGGAGGCTAGCAACATGAGAGAGAGGGTGTAAGAGAGAGAGAGAGAGAGAGAGAGAGACAGGGAGGTAGCTTGTGGGACTCTATACTTCACCCGTGTGTGAGAGACTTTGTTAATATTTCCAAGACAAATAAAAATAATCCCATACTAATCTTTACCTGTCCTGTCATTGCATGACAAAAAGGAAACGACGATTATCTACTTACAAAACTACTCACGTATAACAACCGCTCGTCCACGAGTCTAATATATGTATAACTGATCTACAAAAACACTACAAGAAGCTACAAAGTTCCTGTAAGACATGGCGGCAGCAAACGTACAAACCTCGTCTATGAATCTACAGTGAATTTCTACAAAAGCAGACGAAACTCTAACCAAGATTAGCTTCAGTTCTACAGTGAATTCCTACAAAATACAAGCTACAAGCCTAGAAGCCTACGAGCCTACAAGCTTACGAGCCTACAAGCCTACGAGTCTACAAGCCTACGAGCCTACAAGCTTACGAGTCTACAAGCCTACGAGCCTACAAGCTTACGAGCCTACAAGCCTACGAGCCTACGAGTCTACAAGCCTACGAACCTACGAGTCTACAAGTGTACAGTTGATTCTACATTATCAAGACTGAAAACAAACAATACCTCTTACATCCAACAACTCACAACCAGCTCCTGACAGTATTCTCTCCAACCGCTCCCCCTCCATCTGCCCGATCATCAAGTTGATTTAGAGGTGAAGAGGTCACAAGACACCTTGCCAGTAGTTTAACAAAATATTAATACAAATAATCTTTCAATTTCTACGATGAACCAATGAACTACAACGATCTACGATCAACTACAAGTAACAACTCTACGAGTCGTCTGTATAATCTTCTACACGCACCTACAAGTAGCGACATTCTTCATCCCACAACGAGTAAATCACAAGAAAAAAGGACCGAGAATACATCGAGAAAGAAAAACAAAACACACAAACGAAGAGCGAGACACGACTCAACTCACAACCACCTTACCTCACCCTCCTCTCTCTCCTACCTCCACCCAACCTTCACCGCTGATGCAGGAGTGAAGAGGTCAAGATGACGCGGCAAATAACTAGCCCATATTCACAACTTGTCTTACTCACTCATCTTCACTCAAGTTACTCGTCGCTACTCATTTATTCACCACAGCTACCACTGTGGGAAGTCGACGTCACCATACGTGTTTGCTGAGACGACGCCATGTCAATCAACTCGTGTGTGACACCACCACTCACCACCACTCACACCATTCCCATCACAGTAAAACTAGTGAGTTACATAGTTACTTCATTTATACGATACACAGTGATAAACAACATATTTTGCACAAACATATAAAACATGCTGTATAGTTACAACTTATGTACACATACCTACTTCAGTTGTATGCATAATTCAATCACTAAATAATCACCAACAATAAATATTCTACATTGTATATATTCATTCATTTTTTATAGCATTTATTTACTACCAACGAGTATTACCATTTATACCTATGTAAAATACGTGCTTCATACATACAACTCTACATTATTACATCTGCAAAGTAATAAAGAAAATATACCATCACAGTTACTCAGTGAGCTATTAATATTAAACATTTATTAATTAAAACTACCTAGTGGAAACAGACAAATTAAATTACAAGAAAAAAAATGGCCAACACAAACGACGTTAGCATGCATGAACATCTTCCACACAATCGTGAAGACAAAGATTTCCACACAGTGCTGTCACACATACTGCCCACGATAGGTACAACTGAACAACAAGTCAGTGTATATATAGTTAACCCCTTAAGACCGCAATTGGGTACCTCCCACAACCGCAATTCTAGGGTGTTTTGGCGACTTTCACCAAGGGCAAATTGACTATGTTCTGGCTAAAGAGGAAGAGTTTACACACCTGACAGCACAATCCGTACCCCCGTAGGCCTAATGGTTACCGCACAATCGCACGTAAAAGTTCAAAAAAAGTTTATGATAGTTACCCCTCGAAAACAATCGAAAATATGAAAATTATAACTACCTATTTTTTTTTATTGAAACATGTAATTTCAAAATCTTTTGTCACACCAACCATGAAAACAGGTGTATGTAGATGTAAGGAGATTACTAGACTGTGGGGAGATAAAGTAGGCTGTGGAGAGTAGGCCTATAGGTACTGGGGTTGGAAATAACCAGCTTTTCGCATGATAAGAAAGCATTTCAGTGTGTTCTGTAACATCTACCATGAAAACAGGTGTGTATGTAGGTGTGGGGAGATAACTAGTGTGGGGAGTAGGCCTACAAGGCCTTGGTGGTACTTGGGGAGAAAATTTTTGGCAACAACCAAATTCTCTTGTTGTGGAAACCCTCCATTTCAATGGGATTTGTCATACCAACCATAAAAACAGGCGTGTATGTAGGTGTGGGGAGATAAAACAGGTGTGGGGAGTAGCCCTACAAGGCCTCAGAGTCATTCCAAAACTAACACAGACGCATTCAATATTTATAACCATCAAGGACATCAAAATAAAGTTGAATAATGCTATAAATGCATGCATAAGAAAAAGGAAAAAAACAGTAATTTGTTTCCGATTTCTCTTTCTATTCTCCCAACTTCTCGTTACAAATTTATCACACCATTATAATTATCACATTATCATTACACTTCATCACATTTATCAATACAGTTTCGGCAGCAACCAAATTCTGTTGTGGAAACTCTCCATTTTATTCGAATTTATCACACCAGCCATGAAAACAGGTGTGTTTGCATTTGTGGGGAGATGAAACAGGTGCGGTGAACGGCCATACAAGGCCTCATATTCTTTCAAAAACTAACACAGACGGACACTACTCAAAGGTGCTAATCAGGGCAGCTAGGGAGAATGAAAAAAAATAATAAGATGCGTCGTATGTAGTACAACATACAGCATTCATCAACTACATACGTACAGAAACTGGTAGGTACGAAGTAAGAAATGAACAGAGTGAGGTGTAAAACTTTGGGAAGAAATGGAAATAACATGAAACAGGTACGTTCATCAGGCCTGACACTGGGGGGCCTGTTGGGGGATTGGAAGGGTAGTGAAGGACAAGGAGGGAGAGATGGGGTGGGGTTGGGAGGGGGACGAGGCTAGCAGGGAGGGACGAGGGGCAAGAGAGAGTGGGAAGGGACGCAGGTTGCTGTGGGAGGAGAGATGCAGTTGCGTGGAGAGGTGGGAGAGTGATGGGGGACAAGGAGGGCATGAGAGAGAGGACTAGAGGGTGGCATGGAGGCGGCCAAGAGGGGGATGCCTCCCCACCACCCGGGTTGGTCCGATCCCTCCCCTCACGCAACATCAGGGGCGAGTTCTCATTGGCCTGAAGCCATGTACATCATAATCGGGATCGAGCAAGCATTCCGCTGTTTTTTACAGGCCGCATTCAATTGATGCGATTAGGCATTTTTGCATAAAACTCAAATCGTATCAATTGATGCGATTAGGACTTAAGGGGTTAATACTGTACATAGTGTATATAGTTAATACAGCATATAGTGTATATGTATTTTTTTATGTAGAATAACAAAATATGGGGCTATATAATATAATTTTCAGTAATATCTGTGCAATATAAACTAAACCTTAATAAAGGGTCCCAAGGGAATTAACCAGCAATTATGCAACCTCGAATAACACCGAAAAAGTGTAGTCAAAAGAAGAAAAACAAACTATAGAAAATCAATACATACAAAAAAAAAAAAAAAGAAATACAGTAAGATCACTTAACAAACAAATGAAAATACGCGTGTTACTACAAATGCCAAAATACCACATAAACTCCTTCTATAAGTGAAACAAAAAGCAAATTAGTGTTCTCCACGAGCCAGTGGCATGGCACATCATCACTATCATTGACCGCAGCATGACCAGATTAGTGATGTCAGGACGGCAATTATTACAATCATGTAACGACAAACGATTGCATTATGTTACACTTGCTACAATTATGTAACTACAAACGATATGTACCAATTATGTAACGACAAACGATTGCATTATGTTACACTTGCTACAATTGTGTAACTACAAATGATATGTAACAATTCATACAATGTTACAGTTATGCATTACCACAATAGTGTGTAACACTTCATACAATGTTACAGTTATGCATTACTACAATATTATGTAACAATTCATACAGTGTTACAATTATGCATTACCACAATATTATGTAACAATTCATACAATGTTACAATTATGCATTACCACAATATTATGTAACAATTCATACAATGTTACAGTTATCCATTACCACAATGTTACCACAATATTATGTAACAATTCATACAGTGTTACAGTTATGCATTACCACAATGTTACTACAATATTATGTAACAATTCATACGATCTTACTACAATTCTGTATTACCAGAATCATCGTACAAGTTAGGTGAAATATTAGCCATTACTAAAGGGATAACTTGATATGTAATGTAATGACCTAGCAATATTACCATTGCACAGTTATATGCGTATGTCTGTTATACATACACATCTTACAAAATGTCATACAACAACCAATTAAACTATATTGCATTTGTTCTAATATGTACACAATTTGTTTAAAATGTAATATTGCTGGATCAGTACAATATTATCATGAATATTATGTCTATTCAATATTATAATCTATATTATGTATTAAGAGTGAAGAAGAACAATATTATGTATTAATATATTAGCATATGTCAATGATGATTGCTGTTGGGGGACCACCAGCGGCGTGACTGAGCGATGTCAAGACTCCATATTATAAATAAAAATCATAACAGAAAGCATGATGGATAGATAGATAGATAGATTGACAGAGAACCAGACAAGGTGTGGGAACGGGAAATTAGCTTTCAACTCTTTAAGTGAAGGAATGTTGATCATGCACCGGAAGCAGTACATACACACAGACAAACAGTATTCTAGAAGCTTCCACGACAGTAGAGCACACGTGACACGGCCGCTGTTACACGAGAATGTAGGAATTTCAGCTCAGAAGGAGATTGGCCATAGAACCGACAGGTAGCAGGGAGAAGGAGGCTAGCAACATGGGCGCGAGAGTGGAAGAGAGAGAGAGAGAGAGAGAGAGAGAGAGACAGGGAGGTAGCTCGTGGGACTCTACATTATAATTCACTTGTGTATGAGAGACTTTGTTAATATTTCCAAGACAAATAAAAATAGTCCCATACTAATCTTTACCTGTCCTGTCATTGCATGACAAAAAGGAAACGAAGATTATCTACTTACAAAACTACTCACGTATAACAACCGCTTGTCCACGAGTTTAATAAATGTATAACTGATCTACATAACACACTAAAGGAGGCTACAAAGTTAGTGTAAGACACACACACACACACACACACACACACACACACATACACACATATGTATATATATATATATATATATATGTACAGTGGGCTCGCACAGTGCACGTCACCGCAGTGCGCGATTCGCCTTGTGCACGAGTGACCAAAAATCATAACCAAAAACCCTTTAATGCACGAGTTTACCACACAGAACGCGAGGCAGAGGCAAGGAGTGGCTCAAAATTGCCATTATGCGCGACTACCCCTCACAGAGCACGTCACATGTCATCATGTTGATGCGCAGAAATTCCCGGGCATTCTACTGCACAGCTTTGGGTACAAGGGAGCAGGCGCGCCATAACAGTCCCAGCTCGTGCACTGTGCGGATCCGCTCTCTACAGCTAACCTGTTGTGTACAATGTGTGGTGTTTTTTGTGCTGCCTGAGGGAAGTGTTGGTGCGGTGGGAGGTGCGGTGGGGAGTGTTGCGCTGTAAGTGTTGCCGCACCTCAGAACCCCTGTTATTTAACCCATCACGTCCCGAGGTTTTCCGCACCTCTGACATCCCCCAGTCCCGAGGTATTTTCGATTTTTTTTTTTTTGGCTAAAACCTTCGCTTTTGGTGAGAAACATCGAAAATTCATAGAGAAATCGCTCTCCTGAGGTTTAAAGTGCCCAATCCAGGTAGGAGTTCCTCCTTACCTGAGTGGGTTTTCTAACATGCTGGCACCAAAGAAAACGAGTTCTATGGGAGGGTAACTATTTTATCCACTCATAAACGGTATTTATTTATTTACTTGGTACGAATGTATATGTAGTATGACAGTATATTGGTTTTCAAGCAGTAATAAAGGCATTATAAGCATTGTTTCACTCACTAACTAATCACCATACCTGACCTATTTTTGCCACACTACCTGATCATTATTTCTGGCTGTTTCTTCTTCTAATGCTATGTAAACATTGTCCTCCACATTGTCATCGATTGGGGAATCACTCTGACCCTGAATAACTTTACTAGCCAGGTCACTGGTAACAGGTCCTTTGCCAAGACAATGGCATGAGGGGGGGAGGGGGGAGGTTATGCAGTGTAAGGCATTGTCCCTGCTTGGTATCTTGTACAGGAATAGAGGAAGGTGTCCCGTGTATACATACGAAAAATCACGTGCGAAAATTGAAAATTGTGCAAATTAGGTACCTTGCAATTGCACGACGTACTGGTACGTCGCCGGGTCTGGCAAATGCAAATCGTGGTGACGTACCCATACGTCGTCGGGACGGGGCGGGTTAAGGTCATCAGGCCTGTTGTCTACTGTTGTTAAGGTGACTACCCATATTTTTGGTATTGTACCTATAGCTTTAGTACAATGTCTGAAACATATGACCTTTATTATGTCTCTAAGGGCCAAAAAATGTCCAGGTATGAGGGGGTACCGTCCATATGTGGTTATTCCCATAAGATTATGTATTCCTAGTACGCGAATTCCCAGTGCGCGAGCTCGTGCACCGCCCAATCTCTCGCGCACTATGTGAGCCCACTGTATATATATATATATATATATATATATATATATATATAGTATATCTATCTCAAAATATATCGAGTATATATATATATATATATATATATATACAATATATATATATATATATATATATATATATACAGTATATATATATATATATATATATATATATATATATATATATATATATACAGTATATATACAGTATATATATATATATATATATATATATATATATATATATATATATATATATATATATATATATCCGGTTTAATTCACGTACCTCTGTGGCAGAAGACAATGTTTTGGCACTACATCCTTTTCATACCATTTCTTCGTGACAGTCATAATTTAATGTTACTCCTTTGCTACATATCATTTCTCAAAATGAAGATATACAAATTAGGCTAAGTTATATTAAAAATAGCAAGTTTGTTGGTGTCATTACCAGTATTCACTTTAATTATTATGAAACTGTGTGAGTCGAATCAAAATAGAACTGACATTATGTATAGGTTCTCTAACTGATATCTGGAACGTGAGCAGCTCTCTGAAAGATTCTGCTCAAGCTTTACAGTATTAAAATTTGCTGAGAGGACATTGAAGAATGAGAGAAGCTCGAAACAACAATGGCTAGTGTAGGATGATATGAACATGACTGCTATAAATTTACGATTTCCGGAAACGCAGTTTATTTTACTAAAGTTATTGCGATGCAGAAGCCAGCGTCGCTGAATAACTGATTTGACTTCTTATGATCAAATACCAAAATTATAAATTAAGTCTGCATTGTTTTATCAATGTTTCGCAGAAATGAATGGGGCTGTTTGGGTCTGGGTTTGATCAAAGATGTTCCCAGTGCTTAGGTCCCATTATGTGTCCAGAGATGACAACCCAATATTGATTTCTTCTTAATGCGTGTATACTTCATAGTGAATAGGGTAGTGTTACCTTTAACGTTATGACGATACTCTGATATAGCATGAGGTACAGTCACGCGTACTAATTTCTGCTCAGGGGTTACCCCTTCCTTCCCCCCTCTACCCTGGACAGAGGGAAGGGGGGAATCGCGAACAAGTCTACCCCGCCTTCTGCCCCCAACTCCCACACCCTCCACCTCCAGCTGCCAGTTACTGATTAGACGCAAATTTTCTCATGTCCTGTAAACATGACTAAACTGTCGTCGTACACGCTTTCAACGGCCAAGATTTGGACTATATTTTTAGAATAAATTATTACCGTATTGAACTGCATTCTCAAAATGAAAATATTCATCATTGTAATCCAGTGTCGTCCGCTGCACAATTCTGGGTTCCAGTGGTTACCTTTTCACTTCCCCCAGCTGTCTCTGTCTCTCTCTGTCTCTCTGAATTTACTTTTCCCACTCTTTCTTTTTAAATTTATATAACTTTCTCTTTGCTTCTCTCCCCCTCTCCCCCTTCTCGTTCTTTGTCTTAAGTCTTCCTCGCCTCTCACCCCTCCCCTCCCCCCACCTTAGGCCTGATCAGCAGTCAGTTATACCGTCACCGCTCCTTCGTATATCGTGTGCAGGCAACATTTATCACACACAGGTCAGATGTATGGAAAGCTAATTATATATATATATATATATATATATATATATAAAATTGTATTTCTCATTATGTGCCAAGTTCAAATAGAGAACACCAGACCAATATTCGTAATTTTTATTAGAGTGACCGTTCCACTTAACATAGCTGGGTAGCTGGGCTTATAAACTGCACACACATACACACACACACATACACACACGACTTAAATTTTGCACTGAGCGTGGCGACTACAGATATAGTCATTCTAACAACTGGATCTGCTGGCTCCAAACCTTCCCTGTCCCAGTCAAACTCCTCATTCAATAACCGGTTATTGAATGAGGAGTTTGACTGGGACAGGGAAGGTTTGGAGCCAGCAGATCCAGTTGTTAGAATGACTATATTTGTAGTCGTCACGCTGTCAGTGCAAAATTTAAGTCGTGTGTAATTCACCGGGTCGGTCAGGATCACTTGATGGTCGTGATCGTCAGCTTTTACCCTCCCGGAAGGGAGCTGAAAGCTCATATAGTCCGATCTAAGGGCAAGGCTGTGACCTTCACACACGCACACACCCGTCCCCTTGCTCAAAGGGGACAGTAACCACCCACTTCGTCAGTGAAACTTTTCGCAACCTCAGCGAGGCGTGAACTCCTGTCTACCAGATGGCAAGCGAGAACGTTACCACTGCACCAGCGAGCTTTCACTCTGTCTAACCGATATCAGTTATACAAACATCCATCAACTCCCTCCATATCCCCGCGAAAACGAGGATGGTAAACTGCAGAAGGGAATATTTCATCCTGCAGACCACTGAAACCACGTTCAAGGAAGCCTGGGGCAATAACAACAAAAACAACAGCAGAAGCAGCGGCAGCAGCAGGTGCAGGAGCAACATAACTCTTCTCAGCATGACAAAGGTGTGTGTGTGTGTGTAATTCACCGGGTCGGTCAGGATCTCTTGATGGTCGTGATCGTCAGCTTTTACCCTCCCGGAAGGGAGCTGAAAGCTCATATAGTCCGATCTAAGGGCAAGGCTGTGACCTTCACACACGCACACACCCGTCCCTTTGCTCAAGGGGGACAGTAACCACCCACTTCGTCAGTGAAACTTTTCGCAACCTGAGCGAGGCGCGAACTCCCGTCCACCAGTTGGCAAGCGGGAACGTTACCACTGCACCAGCGAGCGGTGTGTGTGTGTGTGTGTGTGTGTGTGCAGTTTATAAGCCCAGCTACCCAGCTATGTGAAGTGGAACGGTCACTCTAATAAAAATTACGAATATTGGTCTGGTGTTCTCTATTTGAACTTGGCACATAATGAGAAATACAATTATATATATATATATATATATATATATATATATATATATATATATATATATATATATATATATAAAATTAGCTTTCCATACATCTGACCTAAGTGTGTGTGATAAATGTTGCCTGCACACGATATACGAAGGAGCGGTGACGGTATAACTGACTGCTGATCAGGCCTAAGGTGGGGGGAGGGGAGGGGTGAGAGGCGGGGAAGACTTAAGACAAAGAACGAGAGAGAGAAGGGGGAGAGGGGGAGAGAAGCAAAGAGAAAGTTATATAAATTTAAAAAGAAAGAGTGGGAAAAGTAAATTCAAAGAGACAGACAGACAGAGAGAGACAGAGACAGCTGGGGGAAGTGAAAAGGTAACCACTGGAACCCAGAATTGTGCAGCGGACGACACTGGATTACAATGATGGTGAATAATTTCATTTTGAGAATGCAGTTCAATACGGTAATAATTTATTCTAAAAATATAGTCCAAATCTTGGCCGTTGAAAGCGTGTGCGACGACAGTTTAGTCATGTTTACAGGACATGAGAAAATTTGCGTCTAATCAGTAACTGGCAGCTGGAGGTGGAGGGTGGGGGAGTTGGGGGCAGAAGGCGGGGTAGACTTGTTCGCGATTCCCCCCTTCCCTCTGTCCAGGGTAGAGGGGGGAAGGAAGGGGTAACCCCTGAGCAGAAATTAGTACGCGTGACTGTACCACGTAGGGGTGCTACATCGACATCTTTCTTCCGATGATTGAGCAATAGTACAGTCACTGAGGAGAGATGATGTAAGACAACGGAGAGAAGGACGTGGCAGAGAAAAAGAACAGATATTATACTGGGCGTCACATAAAATGTGAGATGGAAAAAATGTGTGTACGCTGATGCCGTGATTACATTTGATAACACCACGAAAATAGGTGGTTCTGTGGTTAAAATACCCCACTCAGAATGAAGAGGGCTGCTTCTTCATGTTATTCTAGATAACTGCCAAGGAATTTTTATAGTGTGGAAAGAAACTTTTTGTAAACAAAAATCTCCTCGGTAACCTGCACAAAGGCGGCATCTAGTCATATTGCTTTAAATACCGTAACTATAAACTGAAATAGTTTAATGAAATATGGAAGTAGATTGATTGCTCCTGTGTTTTCCAACCTGTGAGACACGAGGACAGTTAGCTTTGTGCAATGATTGCGGAGTTGTAGTATTTTCTCACTGGCATAATAACTCTACCCCACCTCACTTGGACGCAAAATATTTCCTTTCACCTCACAACATCTCACCCATCCTTTATCACCTCTCGCACTACCTCATCAGCCCTCACCCACTCCTTACACGACCGCACCCACATTTCCTCACTCCTCACATGACTTCATCCACCCTTACTCACCCTTCACGCCACCTGCTTCACCCTTCCTCACACTTCACACCACCTCATCCACTCTTGTTGTAACAGACGAAGAAAGAATGGACGACATGGACCAAATCACATTTACCTGGATGGAGTAAGTAAAAACAAACACTTTCACTAGGACATCAGCACAACTCGCTGGTCGGTGCCTGTCCATGAAAACATAACGTTATTGTTCACCACCCATCGGCACTTCGCAACAGTCTTATAACTAAACCTACTGCACATCACAATGTTCTTCATATGTCTTCTGTTTCACCATCTGTGCTATGTCTCAATCCTACCCTGCTCCTAATCGCCCTATAACTTCATGGTTCTGATGGAGGAGGGGATATACTGTAGGGTTATACTGGGGAAAGTCAGAGTATTGTTGAGCTATATTGGAGCAGAAAGCCATATTGTAAGGCTATGATTAAAGATGGGGGTTAGGGGGATATCATCGAGTTAATTTGGTGATGTTAGGGATACTGAAGGGTTACTGAAAGGAAAATGTAAATTTTTTAGTGTGAGAAAGGAGTTTTTGTGGGTTAAGGCCTAATGAAACATTATATTAAAATGTGAAAATCTCAAGATTTCCACCAGCTTTATGGATCTTAGTAATGTCATGATTATTTAGGTGCACACAGCACAAGGCAAGAACACACACACACACACACACACACACACACACACACACACACACACACACGCCCTATCTCTCTCTCTCTCTCTCTCTCTCTCTCTCTCTCTCTCTCTCTCTCTCTCTCTCTCACACACACACACACACACACACACACACACACACACACACACACACTTGAAAGACGTACAGACGACTGCTTTCCAATCATCGTTCTGCCATAGAAACCCCTCGGGACATGCAAGGAAACACTCAAGAAAAATTATTCTAATCTCTAGTAAGCGCCGCACAAGAGCTGCCGCAACGGATAACAAAGCCACTGTCTTCCTGACGACAAACAGGAAACTTATTCTGAGGAGGCACTAATCAGTGCTTTGACAATAGAATGACTGAGATTATTAGGCAGAGAACAAAGACAGGAAGCCAAGGAGACTGTGAGGATGAGAGGGAGAGAGACAGAGACTGCTAAATGTGTGAGAAGGAGAAGACGCTGAGAGAACAACAGCATTTGGAGAGGGACAGGATAGCATACAAAGAGATGCAAAGGAAAGGCGGGGACGGAAACTGTGGAAAGGGAGAGGAAGAGAATGTGCAGTGTGACAGAAACAGATGTATGAAGGGGAAACTGGGAAAGGAAGAGGAAGCAATAGAAGATGTGGAGATAAAGATGAAGAAAAAAGAACTGAAAATAATAGACAGGGAAGAAGGTGAGAGAATAAAGAATGAAGAGAATAAAGATTGTAAGAAAGAGCATGCCAGATAGACAGAGATGTGGAAGGAACAAGTTGAAACCTGGAAAGGGACGGGAGGGAGTAGAAAAGACGGAAAAAGTGAAGGAATGAGTGAGAGAACTCACAAATGAAAAAAAAAAAAAAAACGTGGAATATAGAAAGCTACTTTGATAGGAGAACAGTCGGAAATGAACGAGGAGAGAGTAAGGAGGAAATGTCAGCGAAAACGGAGTAGAAGAGCAGCGGATGCAGAATGAAAAGGGAGTAAACGGGGAAGACAAACACGTAGGCATTATATAGGCATTATACAGGGATTAGTATATATCTCATAAATACAATGTACAGGATGTAGTGTCTGCTGGAAACGTACACAATTTCTCACTGGGAATGTCAATTCACATAATGTCTATCAACAATCTTGTTGTCCCAGACCATCAAGAATCCTTAACCATACGATGTAATTCAAACAGTCTCTTAGTCCAGACGACCAAAAATGTCATGACGTATTCAAACACGTGGAGTAACCAGCCCTAGTCGGTTAGTCCACGTGAACAGAAATTTACTAGACACTGCATCACACACACACATCCTCTCCAAGCTGTCTATAATGTCGGAGAGATTCCCTCCAGATCAGAAAGGGGAGAGAGGGGCTAGAGAGAAGGCCCGACGCAAGGTTCATTAGGCCGTCACGCTCCGTTACACTGTAACTCACTATTGATATAACTGTGCAATAAACTTCGTAACCCAAGAGTGCTGTAACTCACCTCGTTGGCACTACGTCCCACTACTTTATTCTGGCTGAGCTTGATGATCCACAGTTGACTTCTCTATCTTCCTACAAGTACACCCTCGAACCAAAGT
The DNA here is from genome assembly GCF_032717465.1 of Coenobita brevimanus. Lineage (NCBI taxonomy): Eukaryota > Metazoa > Arthropoda > Malacostraca > Decapoda > Coenobitidae > Coenobita > Coenobita brevimanus. The sequence goes on from NC_136981.1 coordinate 22,754,190, forward strand.
TTCGGTACCCCCCTCGATGGAAGGAAGTGGAAGTCAGGGTTAGAGAGAGGGCAGGTGAACGGACAACCATGAGTGGTACTTTGGAACTGAGCTACGAGGCGAATAGTGAGTAACCTAATGACACTGGATTCGAAACATTTCCATGCTATTCACCTGCAAAACACTATGCGTTCGTAACATACATACTGTAACATATAACATAAACTACTGTGTTATCATGGTGTCCTGTGATACTGACCCATCTGTTTCGGATCCTCATCACACAAAGCACCGAGCCAGTTGTATATAAGTTGCAACTTGTCATTATAACTACAGTTATAATTTTTGTGAATGTTATCCCTGGATTGTCTATAGCTATAATAAAGAATGGTTGTGAATTTAATGTTGATTTTCACAGTAGTTGTGCTGATGGTTATAAATGTGGCAATTATTTTATGTGGACGACTAAACCACATTGTGATGGAGAGCATTCGCCAATAATTTACTATAACCAGATGAAATTAGATGCAAACAACACAAAATATTATGAGACAACGAAGACACAGCTGTGGTATCCTGCTCCGCCTTGTTATCAAGGCCTTAACTGGGACTTCACCTCATACGTGCATTATTTTCCTTCAGTCTCTGCCTCTTTTATTACTCTTAATTCCCGGTATCCTCTTACTGCAAGTCGTCATATTCCTTGGTGAGTTTCTTGTCGTCCGGTCCTATAACCCGTACTGTATTACATTATTCCTTGCATCATCACTCCCAGACAAACAACGTTAGCACAAGACTGCTGAATCTGTTAATATCATTATTGCCACTGCCACTACTATTCCCCCTTTCCTCATTGTGTCTACTGCAATTCCCCTCACAGTACTACTACTGCTACTCCTATTACTACTCCACTATAAATCTGTATAATAATACATATGATTGTCCTTATGTCTGTGTATCTGTTAATCATAATTATTGTCCCTGTCCCACCGTCGACAACTCGTCACTGACCCGGCACCGCTACTCCAGTTCCCACCCACCATGGATTCTACTCCTCCCCCACTCCGACACCACATTACCCATCACCTCATCCTTGGGCCAGAAGGCCTGTTGTTCACCCTTTACCGGTGAATATACGTGGCATGCATTAATAATAAAAAAGAAGACATTTGAGAGCTAAACGGTAATCGCCCTCTGAAATATTCTGTTTGCCAAGTCCAAACTTGAGGCCATATTTTGATACCATGAAGGTTTTATGTTGATAGCTCAAGCCATTCATGAGATTTAATGGTGCTAAAGGCAGGCAACAAAAACTAGTTGACCTTTAGCAGTTAGTTTGGTGACCTTGACTCTGACCCCGAGTTGCCATTTTCGAACTCCTCCAAGATTTTGGCCATATCTTGATACGCTGAAGGCTTCATGTTGATAGCTCAAGCCGTTCATGAGATATATTAGGAACACACACACACACACACACACACACACACACACACACACACACACACACACACACACACACACACACACACACACACACACACAGATGCAGTTAAAAACATGATCGCTCCGCCTTCTAAAGGTAGGCGATAATATTATAATAATAACAACAACATCGTAGATGTGTACTGAAGTGTTCCTAACATTACACTTAATAACTGCCGACCCAAACGTGCTTATATTACGGGGCACTGATATATTAACCACAAAACCGACCACAGACCGTTCTTATCATTACCACTGCACCTTCCCTATAGCACTTCAGCATGGTAATACAACCCACTGTAGTCCTCTGTGAGATCGCTATACGTGTTTGGGAAAAATAACAGTGCACAACATGCCTACAAACCACTAAAATAAGCATATGATGTTTCACTGACATCCATCAAATAGCCTAGAAGTTAGTGGACAAACAAACAAACGACTGGATACAGACAGACAGAAGCAGAATGTCTCGCATCGGTATGTAACGACCTGACAAAACTCTTGTGATCCTGCATTGCAGGTGTCAGCACAGTAATAATAATAATAATAATAATAATTAATCACATGTTATTAGGCACGATACTGAGAAGGACACACACTGGAATAGCATGTGTCGAGGCAATGCAGAATCTGTTTGCCATGACAGAAGGTTGGGTTGCGGTCAAACATTAATTTAGTATTACTATAACCCTACCATTACAACATATTATGGCACTGTTTGGTTTTATATGTCACAGCTGTTTTCACTTGTTTTATCAGGGAGATTATGGTGTTTGTCCTCCTCTGTATCATGGATATTAACATGATTACTACTACTACTACTACTACTACGATTATTACTATTATTATTGTTATTATTATTATTATTATTATTTTTATCATATCAATGATGACACCTACAAAGCAGGATCGTAATAGTTTTGTCAGGTTGTCATATACCGATGCGAGACATTCGGCCTCAGTCTATGTCCAGCCGTGTGTTTGTTTGTCCGCTAACTTCTAGGCAATTTAATGGATGTCAGTGAAACATCACAGGTGTATTTTAATGGGTTGTAGGCATGTTGTGCCTGTTATTTTTTTCCAAACATGTGTAGTGATCCCACATAGGACTTCAGTGGGTTGTATTACTATAGTGAAGTGCTACAGGTAAGGTCCAGTGGCAATGATAGGAACGGTCTGTGGTCGGTTCTGTGGTTAATATATCAGAGCTCCGTAATATAGGCAGGTTTGGGTCTGCGACTTTTATAATTATGTAATGTTCGGAATACTGCAGATGTATGTTGTTTCTGTCAATTTTATAATTATTCTTATTAATGCATGCCACGTATATTCACCGGTAAAAAGTGAACAACAGGCCTGGTGGCCCAAGAAGGAGGTGAGGGGTAAAATGGTTCGGAGTGGGGGAGAAACAGAGCTCATGGCGGGTGGGAGATAGGGGGGTGGGGTGCAACTGGGGTAGCGGTGCGGGGTAAGTGACGAGTTGTCGACGGTGGGACAGGGACAATATGATTAACAGATACACAGACATAAGGACAATCATATGTATTATTATACAGATTTATAGTGGAGTAGTAATAGGAGTAGCAGTAGTAGTACTGTGAGGGGAATTGCAGTAGACACAATGAGGAAAGGGGGAATAGTAGTGGCAGTGGCAATAATGATATTAACAGATTCTGCAGTCTTGTGCTAACGTTGTTTGTTTGGGAGTGATGATGCAAGGAATAATGTAATACAGTACGGGTTATAGGACCGGACGACGAGAAACCCTCCAAGGAATATGACGACTAGCAGTAAGAGGATACCGGGAATTAAGAGTAATAAAAGAGGCAGAGACTGAAGGAAAATAATGCACGTATGAGGTGAAGTCCCAGTTAAGGCCTTGATAACAAGGCGGAGCAGGATACCACAGCTGTGTCTTCGTTGTCTCATATTTTGTGTTGTTTGCATCTAATTTCATCTGGTTATAGTAAATTATTGGCGAATGCTCTCCGCTGTCCATCACAATGTGGTTTAGTCGTCCACATAAAATAATTGCCATATATATAACCATCCGCACAACTACTGTGAGAATCAACATTAAATTCACAATCATTCTTTATTATAGCTATAGACAATCCAGGGATAACATTCACAAAAATTATAACTGCAGTTATAATGACAAGTTGCAACTTATATACAACTGGCTCGGTGCTTTATTTGTGTGATGAGGATCCGAAACAGATGGGTCAGTATCACAGGACACCATGATAACACAGTAGTCTATGTTATATGTTACAGTATGTATGTTACGAACGCATAATGTTTTGCAGGTGAATAGCATGGAAATGTTTCGAATCCACTGTCATTAGGATTCTCACTATTCGCCTCGTAGCTCAGTTCCAAAGTACCACTCACGGTTGTCCGTTCACCTGTCCTCTCTCTAACCCTGACTTCCACTTCCTTCCATCGAGGGGGGTACCGAAACTTTGGTTCGCGGGTGTACCTACGACCATTCTATCGAGATTGGTGGCAAGTGGTAATAACGAACCAGTACGACAAACTACGCCTTATGAGTTTATACAACCGCTACAACGGTAAACTACAATATCTACCTCACTACGTTCACTGAGAGTGGTGACGAGCTGTAAATGAAGCTGTTTAACGTCTCAGTCAAAGCAATCTACAACTCCTCTACAAAGGTCCTAACCACCTCAACCGCAACTCCACAATCTAAGAGAAACAGTAACAGTGATAAACTACGTCTATTGTTACATAGCCTATGATTTCATCATCCTTTGTATAATTCTAACGTACAGTATGCTGCATGTTTGATCACGATTCGCCTCGTGGCTTCCATAGTGACCAGGCTTGCGTGTTCTACCTCACTCCCCCCTCCTCCCCATTATAGTAGAGTAAGTCGTTCTTTCTGTTGTTCAGAGCAGGACTGTCAACTCTTCCTCCCCTGTGCCTTCATTTCTGCGTCCTTCTTGCAAGTTGAATCAAGCTCTGCTGGCCCCCTATATCATGAGCTCAGTCTCTGCATTAATTGCCACTTAGATCTACTCCTCATTTTGTTCACATCTCTGTCCTCCCCTGTATAGCGTATTATTATTGTGAGTGCTCAGGAAGTCTCCAGCCATCTAGCTGCTGTATAATTTGAGTGTAAGTGTTATTACCATTTTTCTTGTACTGTATAGCATGAGGCATTAATTCGTAAGCCTGGTAAAGTGTTTGTGATTCATATTGTCAGCAAGAGTTAGTAATATTTTGTATCCGTAATAATATTATATCTTGCATTAACTGAGCATTATCCGGTTTTCTCATTTATCAGGGCTGACTTAGATAAATTTGCTCTTGCTAAATTCATGTTAATAGAGGCTGTTGCAGTTAACTGTATATGTAACCGGTTTTGCCATTACATTATCCTTATGAGTCCTGAATGTTTAGTTGTTAGTTTGAGCATTAAACTTTAACTTGTAATTTTACCTAACTCTTTTGTTTTGAACCTGGAACTTTGCGGGACAGTAGTGATTTTAGTATTCTAACTTGAAGTGTTCATTATCTCTCTCTGTTCCGTAACATAAATTTGGCGACCTCTTATCAGGATATTCAGGATATTATCATAAGGATATTGCTTGACATTTTGTGACTGATTTATTCATGATGTCTACTATTACTACTCTGGATGAAGCCAAAGATTTTTTGTCAAATGTGCAAACAGTGTGTAATGTAGAAAACAGAACAAAGAATGAACTTAAGCTTGTTGCTCAACAATTGGGAAATGCTGTTCGCTCTCATCATTCTAAAGATCAAATTGTTGACATGATTAATAAAAGCTTGTTTAATGTAACTCCTCCAAATGAGCAAACGCAGATTGAAATAGCTAAGTTACAGCTAGCCCTGCAGGAGGCTCGTGCTAAGGAGGCTGAGTTTCAGGCTCGTGCCAAGGAGGCTGAGGCTAAGGAGGCTGAGTCTGAGGCTCGTATTCAGGAGGCACAGGCTCAGGCACAAATTGAACTTGCTAGGATTCAGGCAGACCATGAGTATCGCATGAAACAAGGTGGAATTGGATCATCTAGCTCTGATGATTTTGATATGGTTAAAAATGTTAAACTTGTCCCTCCTTTTAATGAATCTGATTTAACAAAGTATTTTCAGTTGTTTGAGAGGGTAGCTACAGGTTTTAATTGGCCCAAAAAGTATTGGCCATTACTCCTACAGAGTGTTCTCACCGGTAAAGCTCAAGTAACTTATGCATCTTTGCCTCAGGATCAATCTGATAATTATGATGTAGTTAAGAGCTTGATTCTTAAGGCCTATGAGCTTGTTCCTGAAGCCTATAGAGTAAAATTTAGGACAACTTATAAGCAAGATAAGCAATCCCATGTTGAGTATGCAAAAATCAAAGAAGATCTGTTAGAGCAGTGGTTAAATTCTAAGAATGTAAATTCTATCTATCTATCTATCTATAGCCCGAAACCCTAATCCCGCAAAGGGTGGCCGCAGACAAAACGCCTCCAAGTCGCTCTGTCACCCACCATTTGACTACCCTCCCCCCAACTCACCCCCCCTCCCTCATATACCTCTCAACTCCATCCCTCCACCTCATCCTCGGTCTACCTCTACCTCTCCCTCCCTCCACCTCACCTACATACACCCTCTTAGTCAGTCTTTCATTCTCCATTCTCTTCACATGTCCAAACCACCTCAGTGTATTTCTCCTAATCTTCTCAACGACATCCACATCCACCCCACAGCGTTCCTTCACTTCTTCATTCGTCAACCTGTCCCTCCACGTCACTCCACATGCTCCTCTCAAGTAACTCATTTCCACTGCTCTCACTCTTGACTTGTTCCCCTCTTGCAAGGTCCATGCCTCGCTTCCATACGTCAGGGTAGGGATCACAATACTATCGTGCAGTGACTTCTTAACTTCCATACTCACCTCCCTAGTTCTCATCACTGCTTTCAGTGTACCAACGACCTTCCTTCCCTTCTGTACCCTTTCACGCACTTCATCCCCCAAAGTTCCATCCTTACTCATCACACTACCCAAGTACTTGAATGCACTCACATTCTCCATATCCTCACCATCCAACCTCACTGCACACTCTGTGACTTCATTCCTCTCAAACACCATAACTTTACTTTTGTTTACATTAACTTTCAGATTCCTCCTCCTACACACTGTCCCAAATTCATTCACCAAACCTTGCAACTCCCATTCATCTTCACTCAACAGTACTGTATCATCAGCAAACAGCAACATCGGAAGCTTCCAAATCTCACCCTCATTCATTAGAGCCACCCCCACATCCACTGCCCTACCCTGCACCTCCTTTACAACCCCATCCATGTATATATTAAACAGCCATGGAGACATCACACAACCCTGTTTCAGTCCCACATTGAGATCAAAGAACTCACTCAGCTCACCATCCACTCGCACCGTAACCCTAGCTCCCTCGTACATACCCTTCACAGCACTCAACAATTTCCCCTCCACTTCATAATGTCTTAATACCTTCCACATACCTTGCCTATCTCTTCTGTCATAAGCTTTCTGGTTTTGATAAATTTAAGCAGATGATTTTGCTGGATGACTTCAAAAGGTGTATTAATAGAGATGTAAGCCTATATCTTGATGAGAAAAGAATAGATAATATGTCTGATGCTGCAGTTTTAGCTGATGAATATGTTCTCACTCACAAGAGATATTTTAAAGAAAAAAGGAAAGCTGAGAGTAAGGACATTGCCTCTACTCAGAGTACAGGTAACAGGAAAGAGAATAAAGATGATGTTTCTCAGGAAGTAAATACCAGCTCCACCTCTAGATTTCAGAAATGTAAATGTACTTCTTGTAGTAAGCTTGGTCATACTACGGAGAAATGTTTCAAGAGACGGCGTGATGTGAACAAAAAGGAGTCTTTAAATATTCAGTCAATTGGTCTAGTGTCCACCCTTGAGAGTTCCCAGAATTCTTTAACCGAGTTAACTGAACCTCCTTTGAGGGGTAAATTAAATTCTCATGATGAAGCTCCTCTTTTGAGCAGTAACGTGGATGACACTCTCAAGAGTTCATGTGCTAATTTCCTGTCTGATGGTTTTGTCAGTCCTCTGGACAGTAATGACAGGAAATCAGTTAAAATATATTGTGATACAGGTGCTTGCCAATCCCTTATGCTGACCAGTGTTCTAGGCTCTAATGTTAATTCCTCTGATGAAACTGTAATCTTACAAGGTGTAGGGAATAATTACTTCTCTGTCCCTCTGTGCAGAGTGAATTTAGAGTCTGGTTTTGTTAATGATTCCGTTATGGTTGGGTTGGTTGAGACACTCCCAATGTCAGGTGTAACTTTCTTACTTGGAAATGATATTGGTGGAAGTCAGGTGTGTCCAGCTCCTCAGTTGTCTAATGAACCAGTGACTGCAACCCAGGATTGTGACATCCCTGATGTGTTCTCTGCATGTGCTATCACTAGGGCTAAGTCTAAAGTTACTGGTGACTTAGAGGATAATGATGATGATGATGTTATCCTAGCTGACACTTTTCTTGCTAATTTGGACCATTCACCAGATGAGGCAGTACCCCGTAGTGTCGATAATTTGTCTCATCAAGAGTTGGTTGAGTTGCAGGTTGCTGACCCTGAGTTGAAAGGTCTAGCTAACTCTGCTTGCAGTGAGGAAGAGTCAGCTGGTGCTTCTACTTGTTATTATATAAAGTTAGGAGTACTTATGAGAAAGTGGAGACCCTCAACAGCATAAGCCGACTGTAAATGGGAGGTTGTACATTAAGTTGTCATCCCTCGTGTTTGTAGGCAGGATATCATTAGAGTGGCTCATGATTCCAGTTTGGCAGGACACCTTGGAGTGAGGAAGACTGTGGCACGCATTTTGAAACACTTCTACTGGCCAGGTATCTTCAGAGATGTTTCCTGGTATTGTAAGTCTTGTCACACCTGTCAAGTTGTGGGGAAGTGTAATCAGACCGAAAAGGTTGCACCTCTAGTTCCCATTCCTCCTTTTCAGGCGCCATTCACCCGTGTGTTGGTGGATAATGTGGGCCCTCTTCCTAAGACTTCTTCAGGATTTTCTTATGTGTTAACCCTGATTGATATGGCTACTCGTTATCCTGAAGCCGTTCCACTTAGAAATATCTCAGCAAAGAACGTGGTTAAGGAAATGCTGGGGTTCTTCACCAAGTTTGGTCTGCCCAAGGAAGTACAGTCAGACCGGGGAAGTAATTTCATGTCAAATGTTTTCAAGCAGTCTCTGAAAGAGTTTGGCATCACCCAGATAACGTCTTCAGCTTACCATCCCCAGACCCAAGGAGCGTTGGAGAGATATCATCAAACACTCAAATCGATGCTCAAGAAATACTGTTTGGAACATCAGAACGACTGGGATAAAGGTCTTCCATTCGTTGTATTTGCCGCAAGAGAATCTCCAAATGAATCACTGGGCTTCTCACCCATTGAACTACTGTTTGGCCATGAAGTAAGAGGACCCCTTAAGCTACTCAATGAATGCTGGCTGTCGGAGGAAGATGACGTCAACCTGCTGGAGTATGTGATGAAGTTCAAAGAACGGCTGTCCACTGCTTTACAGCTGGCGAGAGAGAATTTAGGAGCTGCTCAGGAGAAGATGAAGACTTGGTATGATAAGAAGTCCAGGTTACGCCACTTTCAGCCAGGAGATCAGGTTTTGATTCTGCTACCAGTGCATGGGCAACCTCTTCAAGCCAAGTTTAGTGGTCCTTATTTCGTGGAGAAGAAACTCAGTGATGTCAACTATGTCATCGCCACACCAGATCGTAGAAAGAACAAGCAACTTTGTCACATCAACATGCTAGAGTTATATCACAGGCGGGATGAAAATAATCCAGTCTGCACTGTAGATGTTCCACCCGAGTCTGCAAGTGAAGCTCTCCCATGCAGTAAGATCCTGAGTGATAGATTGGGGAAGAATCCTGATATCATGAATGATCTCCAGACTAAGCTTTCTTATCTAGCTCCCGAGGAAAGGCAGGAGTTTTCGGCATTACTGCAGGAGTACCCGCAAATGTTCTGTGCCACTCCAGAAAGAACCACTGTGTTGATGCATGATGTCGATGTTGGAGACGCAAAGCCAATTAAACTGCCTCTTTACCGTGTGAACTTAGTAAAAGTTCCTCTCATCCAGAAGGAGCTTGGCTACCTGTTGGACCACAAGATGATTGAGCCCTGTCAGAGCGAGTGGAGTTCTCCTGTCACTCTAGTCTCTAAGCCAGGTGGGTCACAGCGGCTTTGCATCGATTACAGACGTGTTAATCAGATAACCAAAACAGACACTTACCCTCTCCCTCGTGTGGAAGATTTCATAGACAAGATCGGAAAGGCTAGGTACATAAGTAAGTTTGATTTGTTAAAGGGATACTGGCAAGTACCTATGACTGAACGTGCTAGGGAGATCTCATGTTTTGTAACACCAGGAAAGACTTTTGCATGTTCTGTAATGCCATATGGTATGAAGAATGCACCAGCCACATTTCAGAAGCTCATGAATGTTGGAACAGAGGGTTTGGCATGGTGTGTTGTTTATATTGATGATGTATTAATTTTCAGTGACAACTGGAGAGATCACCTATGCCATGTCAGTAAATTTCTTGAGCGTTTTGGTTCAGGCTAATCTTGTAGCTAATTTATCAAAGTGTGAGTTTGGTCAAGCTAAAGTTCAGTACCTTGGGTACGTAATTGGTGATGGACATGTTGCACCACCAGGAGCTAAGGTTCAGGTTATAAGTGATCTTCCCAGACCTAAAAGTAGGAAAGAGCTACAAAGATTTTTGGGAATGGTAGGTTATTACAGGAGATTTGTTCTTAACTTTTCAATTCTTGTATCACCATTTACAGACCTACTGAAAAAGGGAGTTAAATTTGTCTGGACCGATAACTGTGAATCCTCTTTCAGTAAACTTAATGCTATCCTATTAAGTCAGCCAGTGCTCGCTACTCCAAATTTTGCTAAGCCTTTTAAGATGGCTGTTGACGCAAGTGATACAGGAGCTGGGGCTGTTTTACTGCAAGAGGATGATCAGGGTATTGAACACCCTGTATCTTATTACAGTAAGAAGTTCACTCCAGCTCAAAAGAACTACTCAACTATTGAGAAAGAGCTTTTGGCCTTGATTTTGGGTTTACATCATTTTTCATTTTATTTGTGTTCTGGTTTTCATCCCATAGTCATTTATACCGATCATAACCCACTGAAATTCCTTTGTAAGTTTAAAGATAAAAATCAAAGATTGACAAGATGGAGTCTGCTTCTTCAGGAGTATTCATTAGACATACAACATGTCAAGGGGAAAGAAAATGTTATTGCAGATTGCTTATCTAGACTTTAGACAGATTGTTTTATAGTAATAAGAAATTTCCTTTGTAAATTTCTTTTTCTTTGTGGGGAAGTGTTACATAGCCTATGATTTCATCATCCTTTGTATAATTCTAACGTACAGTATGCTGCATGTTTGATCACGATTCTCCTTGTGGCTTCCATAGTGACCAGGCTTGCGTGTTCTACCTCACTCTCCCCTTCTCCCCCTTATAGTAGAGTAAGTCGTTCTTTCTGTTGTTCAGAGCAGGACTGCCAACTCTTCCTCCCCTATGCCTTCATTTTCGCGTCCTTCTCGCAAGTTTAATCAAGCTCTGCCGGCCCCCTATATAATGAGCTCAGTCTCTGCATTAATTGCCACTTAGATCTACTCCTCATTTTGTTCACATCTCTGTCCTTCCCTGTATAGTGTATTATTATTGTGAGTGCTCAGGAAGTCTCCAGCCATCTAGCTGCTGTGTAATTTGAGTATAAGTGTTAATACCATTTTTCTTGTACCGTATAGCATGAGGCGTTAATTCGTAAGCCTGGTAAAGTTTTTGTGATTCATATTGTCAGCCAGAGTTAGTAATATTTTGTATCCGTAATAATATTATATCTTGCATTAACTGAGCATTATCCGGTTTTCTCATTTATCAAGGCTGACTTAGATCAAATTGCTCTTGCTAAATTCATGTTAATAGAGGCTGTTGCACTTAATTATGTAACCTGTTTTGCCATTACATTGTCCTTATGAGTCTTGAATGTTTAGTTGTTAATTTGAGGATTAAACTTTAACTTGTAATTTTACCTAACTCTTTTGTGTTGAACCTGGAACTTTGCGGGACAGTAGTGATTTTAGTATTCTCACTTGAAGTGTTCATTATCTCTCTCTGTTCCGGAACACCATCAACAACTCTACAAGCCTGCGAGTTAATCTCAACAAGTAAGGAAAATCAAACACTACAAGTTAAGAAGAAGAACAAGCAACATCAAGGAAGATTGGGAATGGAAGAAGTGCATTTGCTAACAGTGTTGACCAGCACGGTGATGTATCAGCACAATTGATTCCATTCAGGCTTCCTCCAACCTCCACCATCCTCCACCATCTCCACCTTCTCCACCACGACCCCCACCACCATTTTCTCCACCACCACCAATGTGAGGCAGCGATTCATTAGTGTCATCATTTGCTAAGCGCAGCATAACACGTCAGTCAGCCCAAGTGCCTGACAAAACCAGCCTGCCATCCTGCACCTGCCTGCATGTCAGCCTGTCTGCCTATCCCAGTGACGACACCGAGTGCTGATGCTGTCGTACCAGGACCTGACCTACCTCAACCAAACCCTACTGAGTGAAGTGTGTGACATCTGACCTCCACCACCAGGAAGATGAGAGCAAGTGTCTTGACCCCAGACGTAATCAACAATCAACAACATCTCTCTCGTCACACCACGACTATATCACCACTGCTGTTCTAGTGAGTTGATTTATTCTAACCAAAGTTGTATTAATTAACACTTCACAACTTACATAACTATCCATAAAATATTAACACTTAGTTAACGAACCAAGTAATTATATATATATTCATCATCGTAAATATTACAAACTACACAGTTATAGACAATATCCTTACATGAACATTGTTACGGAAGAGAGAAAGATAATGTACACTGTAAGTGAGAATACTAAAAATCACTACTGTCCCGTAAAGTTCCAGGTTCAAAACAAAAGAGTTAGGTAAAATTACAAGTTAAAGTTCAATGCTTAAACTAACAACAAAACATTCAGGACTCCTAAGGATAATGTAATGGCAAAAAACAGGTTAAATATATGGTTAACTGCAATAGCTTCTATTAACACGAAATTAGCATGAGTAAATTTATCTAAGTCAGCCCTGATAAAATAAAATACCAGATAATACTCAGTGAATGCAAGATATATTATTACAGATACAAAATATTATTAATAAGGGCTGACACCCAAAACACATGAATCACAAAAACCTTACTAGGCCTAAGAATCAACAGCTTACGCCACACAGTAGAAGAAAAAATACAATAACAGTTATACTCAAATTACACAGCTGCTAGATGGTTGGAGACTTCCAGAGCACTCACAATAATAACAACTGTACAGGGGAGGACAGAGATGTGAACAAAATGAGGAGTAGATCTAAGTGGCAATAATGCAGAGACTGAGCTCATTATATAGGGGCCGGCAGAGCTTGATACAACTTGTAAGAAGGACGCGCAAATGAAGCGAGAGGGGACAAAGAGTTGACACTCCTGCTCTGAACAACAGAAAGAACGACTTACTCTACTATAAGAGAGGAGGGGGGGAGTGAGGTAGAACACGCTCGTGATCAAACATGCAGCATACTGTACGTTAGAATTACACAAAGGATGATGAAATCATAGGCTATGTAACACCTCCCCACAAAGAAAAAGAAATTTACAAAGGAAATTTCTTATTACTCTAAAACAATCTGTCTAAAGTCTAGATAAGCAATCTGCAATAACATTTTCTTTCCCCTTGACATGTTGTATGTCTAATGAATACTCCTGAAGAAGTAGACTCCATCTTGTCAATCTCTGATTTTTATCTTTAAACTTACTAAGGAATTTCAGTGGGTTATGATCGGTATAAATGACTATGGGGTCAAAACCAGAACACAAATAAAACGAAAAATGCTGTAAACCCAAAATCAAGGCCAAAAGCTCTTTCTCAATAGTTGAGAAATATATATGGAGTGAACTTCATACTGTAATAAGATACAGGGTGTTCAATACTCTGATCATCCTCTTGCAGCAAAACAGCCCCAGCTCCTGTATCACTTGCGTCAACAGCCATCTTAAAAGAGCAAAATTTGGAGTAGCGAGCACTGGCTGACTTAATAGGATAGCTTTAAGTTTGCTGAAAGAGGATTCACAGTTATCGGTCCAGACAAATTTAACTCCCTTTTTCAGTACGTCTGTAAGTGGTGATACAAGAATTGAAAAGTTAAGAACAAATCTCCTGTAATAACCTACCATTCCCAAAAATCTTTGTAGTTCTTTCCTACTTTTAGGTCTGGGAAGATCACTTATAACCTGAACCTTAGCTCCTGGTGGTGCAACATGTCCATCACCAATTACGTACCCAAGGTACTGAACTTTAGCTTGACCAAACTTACACTTTGATAAATTAGCTACAAGATTAGCCTGAACCAAACGCTCAAGAAATTTACTGACATGGCATAGGTGATCTTTCCAGTTGTCACTGAAGTTTAATACATCATCAATATAAACAACACGCCCTGGCAAACCCTCTGTTTCAACATTCATGAGCTTCTGAAATGTGGCTGGTGCATTCTTCATACCATATGGCATTACAGAACATGCAAAAGTCTTTCCTGGTGTTACAAAACATGAGATCTCCCTAGCACGTTCAGTCATAGGTACTTGCCAGTATCCCTTTAACAAATCAAACTTACTTATGTACCTAGCCTTTCTGATCTTGTCTATGCAATCTTCCACACGAGGGAGAGGGTAAGTGTCTGTTTTGGTTATCTGATTAACACGTCTGTAGTCGATGCAAAGCCGCTGTGACCCAGCTGGCTTAGGGACTAGAGTGACAGGAGAACTCCACTCGCTCTGACAGGGCTCAATCATCTTGTGGTCCAACAGGTAGCCAAGCTCCTTCTGCATGAGAGGGACTTTCACTGGGTTCACACGGTAAGGTGGCAGTTTATTTGGCTTTGCGTCTCCAACATTGACATCATGCATCAACACAGTGGTTCTTCCTTGAGTGGCACGGAACACTTGCGGGTACTCCTGCAGTAATGCCGAAACCTCCTGCCTTTCCTCGGGAGCTAGAATAGAAAGCTTAGTCTGGAGATCATTCATGATATCAGGATTCTTCCCCAATCTATCACTCAGGCTCATACTGCATGGGACAGCTTCACTTGCAGACTCGGGTGGAACATCTACAGTGCAGACTGGATTATTTTCATCCCGCCTGTGATATAACTCTAGCATGTTAATGTGACAAAGTTGCTTGTTCTTTCTACGATCTGGTGTGGCGATGACATAGTTGACATCACTGAGTTTCTTCTCCACGAAATAAGGACCACTAAACTTGGCTTGAAGAGGTTGTCCATGCACTGGTAGCAGAATCAAAACCTGATGTCCTGGCTGAAAGTGGCGTAACCTGGACTTCTTATCATACCAAGTCTTCATCTTCTCCTGAGCAGCTCCTAAATTCTCTCTCGCCAGCTGTAAAGCAGTGGACAGCCGTTCTTTGAACTTCATCACATACTCCAGCAGGTTGACGTCATCTTCCTCCGACAGCCAGCATTCATTGAGTAGCTTAAGGGGTCCTCTTACTTCATGGCCAAACAGTAGTTCAAAAGGTGAGAAGCCCAGTGATTCATTTGGAGATTCTCTTGCGGCAAATACAACGAATGGAAGACCTTTGTCCCAATCTTTCTGATGTTCCAAACAGTATTTCTTGACCAACGATTTGAGTGTTTGATGATATCTCTCCAACGCTCCTTGGGTCTGGGGATGGTAAGCTGAAGACGTGATCTGGGTTATGCCCAACTCTTTCAGAGACTGCTTGAAAACATTTGACATGAAATTACTTCCCCGGTCTGACTGTACCTCCTTGGGCAGACCAAACTTGGTGAAGAACCCCAGCATTTCCTTAACCACGTTCTTTGCTGAGATATTTCTAAGTGGAATGGCTTCAGGATAACGAGTAGTCATATTAATCAGGGTCAACACATAAGAAAATCCTGAAGAAGTCTTAGGAAGAGGGCCCACATTATCCACCAACACACGGGTGAATGGCGCCTGAAAAGGAGGAATGGGAACTAGAGGTGCAACCTTTTCGGTCTGATTACACTTCCCCACAACTTGACAGGTGTGACAAGACTTACAATACCAGGAAACATCCCTGAAGATACCTGGCCAGTAGAAGTGTTTCAAAATGCGTGCCACAGTCTTCCTCACTCCAAGGTGTCCTGCCAAACTGGAATCATGAGCCACTCTAATGATATCCTGCCTACAAACACGAGGGATGACAACTTAATGTACAACCTCCCATTCACAGTCGGCTGATGCTGTTGGGGGTCTCCACTTCCTCATAAGTACTCCTGACTTTATATAATAACAAGTAGAAGCACCGGCTGACTCTTCCTCACTGCAAGCAGAGTTAGCTAGACCTTTCAACTCAGGGTCAGCAACCTGCAACTCAACCAACTCTTGACGAGACAAATTATCAACACTACGGGGTACTGCCTGATTTGGTGAGTGGTCCAAATTAGCAAGAAAAGTGTCAGCTAGGATAACATCATCATCATCATTATCCTCTAAGTCACCAGTAACTTTAGACTTAGCCCTAGTGACAGCACATGCAGGGAACACATCAGGGACATCACAATTCTGGGCCACAGCCACTGGCTCACTAGACAACTGAGGAGCTGGACACACTTGACTTCCACCAATATCATTTCCAAGTAAGAAAGTTACACCTGACATTGGGAGTGTCTCAACCAACCCAACCATAACGGAACCATTAACAAAACCAGACTCTAAATTCACTCTGCACAGAGGGACAGAGAAGTAATTATTCCCTACACCTTGTAAGATTACCGTTTCATCAGAGGAATTAACATTAGAGCCTAGAACACTGGTCAGCATAAGGGATTGGCAAGCACCTGTATCACGATATATTTTAACTGATTTCCTGTCATTACTGTCCAGAGGACTGACAAAACCATCAGACAGGAAATTAGCACATGAACTCTTGAGAGAGTCACCCACGTTACTGTTCAAAAGAGGAGCTTGATCATGAGGATTTAATTTACCCCTCAAAGCAGGTTCAGTTAACTCAGTTAAAGAATTCTGGGAACTCTCAAGGGTGGACACTAGACCAATTGACTGAATATTTAAAGACTCCTTTTTGTTCACATCACGCTGTCTCCTGAAACATTTCTACGTAGTATGACCAAGCTTACTACAATAAGTACATTTACTTTTCTGAAATCTAGAGGTGGAGCTGGTATTTACTTCCTGAGAAACATCATCTTTACTCTCTTTCCTGTTAACTGTACTCTGAGTAGAGGCAACGTACTTCCTCTCAGCTTTCCTTTTTTCTCTAGAGTATCTCTTGTGAGTGAGAACATATTCATCAGCTAAAACTGCAGCATCAGACAAATTATCTATTCTTCTCTCATCAAGATACAGGCTTACATCTTTATTAATACACCTTTTGAAGTCTTCCAGCAAAATCATCTGCTTAAATTTGTCAAAATCAGAATCCACATTCTTAGAATTTAACCACTGCTCTAACAGATCTTCTTTGATTTTTGCATACTCAACATGGGATTGCTTATCTTGCTTATAAGTTGTCCTAAATTTTACTCTATAGGCTTCAGGAACAAGCTCATAGGCCTTAAGAATCAAGCTCTTAACTACATCATAATTATCAGATTGATCCTGAGGCAAAGATGCATAAGTTACTTGAGCTTTACCGGTGAGAACACTCTGTAGGAGTAATGGCCAATACTTTTTGGGCCAATTAAAACCTGTAGCTACCCTCTCAAACAACTTAAAATACTTTGTTAAATCAGATTCATTAAAAGGAGGGACAAGTTTAACATTTTTAGCCACATCAAAATCATCAGAGCTAGATGATCCAGTTCCACCTTGTTTCAAGCGATACTCATGGTCTGCCTGAATCCTAGCAAGTTCAACTTGTGCCTGAAACTCAGCCTCCTGGATACGAGCCTGAGACTCCGCCTCCTTAGCACGAGCCTGAAACTCAGCTTCCTTAACACGAGCCTCCTGCAGAGCTAGCTGTAACTTAGCTATTTCAATCTGCGTTTGCTCATTTGGAGGAGTTACATTAAACAAGCTTTTATTAATCATGCCAACAATTTGATCTTTAGAATGATGAAAGTGAACTGCAATTCCCAATTGTTGAGCAACAAGCTTAAGTTCATTCTTTGTTCTGTTTTCTACATCACACACTGTTTGCACATTTGACAAAAAATCTTTGGCTTCGTCAAGCGTAGTAATAGTAGACATCATGAATAAATCGCAGTCACAAAATATCAAGCAATATCTTTATAATAATGTCCTGAATATCCTGATAAGAGGTCGCCAAATTTATGTTACGGAACAGAGAAAGATAATGTACACTTTAAGTGAGAATACTAAAAATCACTACTGTCCCGTAAAGTTCCAGGTTCAAAACAAAAGAGTTAGGTAAAATTACAAGTTAAAGTTTAATGCTCAAACTAACAACAAAACATTCAGGACTCATAAGGATAATGTAATGGCAAAAAACAGGTTAAATATATGGTTAACTGCAATAGCCTCTATTAACACGAAATTAGCATGAGTAAATTTATCTAAGTCAGCCCTGATAAAATGAAATACCAGATAATACTCAGTGAATGCAAGATATATTATTACAGATACATAATAATATTAATAAGGGCTGACACCCAAAACACATGAATCACAAAAACCTTACTAGGCCTAAGAATCAACACCTTACGCTACACAGTACAAGAAAAAATGCAATAACAGTTATACTCAAATTACACAGCTGCTAGATGGTTGGAGACTTCCTGAGCACTCACAATAATAACAACTGTACAGGGGAGGACAGAGATGTGAACAAAATGAGGAGTAGATCTAAGTGGCAATAATGCAGAGACTGAGCTCATTATATAGGGGCCGGCAGAGCTTGATACAACTTGTCAGAAGGATGCGCAAATGAAGCGAGAGGGGACAAAGAGTTGACACTCCTGCTCTGAACAACAGAAAGAACGACTTACTCTACTATAGGGGAGGAGGGGGGGGGGAGTGAGGTAGAACACGCTCGTGATCAAACATGCAGCATACTGTACGTTAGAATTACACAAAGGATGATGAAATCATAAGCTATGTAACAACATACATATGATAATCTAATAAGACCAGAAAATTGAAATGTAAGTACACGTGTATCCTTCGTATTATAGTGACAAGTAAAATCAAGTGAAAATGCTTAACACAAATGGAGCTAGCAACAGTGTGCCATACTCGACCACGCACATTAACACTTACAGCCAATAGCTAAAGATGAATTTAAAAATGAGCAAACATATCAAGTTAACTTCACAACCTTTGGAGGACTATAGTATCAAGTGATGTGTTGTACAAACGAAACTAAGTGAATACTGTACATATTGTTAATATCATTAAATCTAATTTTATATAAAATAAGAAAATGTGGGGTTACATATAATATCATTCAAATAAACTGTGCAACATAACCAAGCCAATTCATCTATGGTGTCGCACATAAACAAGTACATCAAGTATGGCTGATTCAAGATATGACTGAATTGCTAAGATGGTATAAATTAAAAACATGTGTGACCACACTTGAGATTACTGCAATTATGTTACAATTGCCACATTTATGTAACTATAATTTTATGGCCAACTCAGTTATATAACAGTTGCATTAACAAGATGTAACCACAATTTTATGGCTAAACAATTATGTAACGGTTGCATTAACATGATGTAACTACAGTTTTATGGCCAACACAATTATATAATAGTTGCATTAACAAGATGTAACTACAGTTTTATGGCAAACACAATTATGTAACAGTTACAGTAACACAATGTTATGTTAGAGTCACACTTGCATAACAGCTGCATTAAAATGACGTAACTACATTAGCTTTAGCACGATGTAACTGCAGTTATACAATATTCATACAATTCTGTAACATTTACAGTATTATGTATTTCACTTAATTAAGTTACAATAGGGCAAGAAGGGCTGTGCGTGATGCTAAAGTGGCTGCAGATGAGAGATGGGGTAGGCGGCTGACAGAGAATTTTCAACAGAATAAGAAAATGTTTTGGAAGGAGGTGAAAAGGGTGCGAAAGGGAGAGTCTGTGAAGGAAGAATGAGTAAAAGCAGAGGATGGAAGGATGTTAATTGAGATGGATGCAGTAAGGAAGAGATGGGCAGAGTATTTTGAAAGATTGTTAAATGTAGAGGAGGAAAGGGTGACTGACATTGTGGCAGATGGAAGGGTGCAAAGAATAAATGTGTTGGGAGAGTTGAATGATTCTTTGATCACGGAGGAAGTGGAAAAGGCAGTAAAGGAGATGAAAACAGGGAAACCTGCAGGTATGGATGGGTGTGCTGTGGAATGCCAGAAGGGTGGTGGAGTGACTACTGTTGACTGGTTAGTAAGATTGTTGAATCTGTGCTTTGTGAAAGGTATGGTGCCAGTCGACTGGGCAAGTGCTTGTGTGGTCCCATTGTATAGAGGCAAGGGTGATAAGTATGAATGTACTAGCTTTAGGGGTATAAGTCTGTTGAGTGTTGTAGGTAAGGTTTATGGTAGAGTGTTAATTATGAGAGTTAGAGAGGGTACAGATGGAGTAATTGGTGATCAGCAGTGTGGCTTTAGGAGAGGGAGGGGGTGCGTGGATCAGGTGTTTGCTGTGAGACAAGTGTGTGAAAAGTATATAGCGAAAGGCAAGGATGTGTTTTGGGCATTCATGGATTTAGAGAAAACGTATGATAGAATTGATAGGGAGGCTTTGTGGACTGTTTTAAGATTGTATGGACTTATTGGTAGGTTACTAAATGGGGTGAAAAGTTTTTATGTAAATAGTAGAGCGTGTGTAAGAGTGGGAAATGCTGTGAGTGATTGGTTTCCCGTGAGGGTGGGGCTATGACAGGGATGTGTGATGTCACCTTGGTTGTTTAATATTTACATGGATGGTGTTGTAAGGGAGGTGAATGCAAGAGTTTTAGGTGGAGGTCTTAGTCTGGTGAATGTTGATGGTGGTGATTGGAATCTGAAGCAGCTGCTGTTTGCAGATGATACTGCACTGGTGGCTGATTCAGAGGAGAGATTGAGACAGTTGGTTGAGGAGTTTGGAAGGGTGTGTGAAAGGAGGAAATTGAAAGTAAATGAGAATAAGAGTAAAAGTGATGAAGTGTATGAGGTTGGTAGATGGTAGGGGGATGAATATAGTTTTGAATGGCGAGTTAGTTGAGGAGGTAGAGTGTTTTAAATATCTAGGGTCACATGTTTCTGTGGATGGAAGAATAGGTGCAGAAGTGAAGTTTAGAATAAATGAAGTAGGAAAGGTGCTGGGAGGAATGAAAAGTGTTTAGATGTCGTTCGCTTAGAAAGGATGTAAAGAGAAGGCTGTATGAGGGTGTTGTGGTACCGACTGCATTATATGGGGCTGAAACATGGAATATGGGTGTAGCAGAGAGGAAAAGTTTGAATGTAATGGAGATGAGGTGTCTGAGGAGTATGTGTGGAGTGACGCGTATGGATCGAGTGCGAAATGATGAAGTGCGAAGGAGAACTGGAGTTGTTCGGGAGATGGCTGGTAGAGTTGAGCAGAGGGTTTTGCGATGGTTTGGGCATATGGAGAGAATGGATAATGAGCGATTGGTGAAGAATATAACTAGATCTGATTTGAAAGGTGTAAGGCTGAGAGGAAGACCACGAATAGGATGGATGGACAGTGTGAAGAGAGCGCTGGATGCGAGAGGGATGTTTGTTGAGCAAGGAAGAGTGGCTGTGCATGACAGAAATAAATGGAGAGAAATTGTGAATGAATAATTGATGACGCAGCCCTGAGGGGATATTCTCCCACATTTGGTCTGATCAGCTAGTCAGATCAGGTGCGGGTAAGGGGATGGGTCTGTTATGATGTGGCAGGGGTAAACCAACTCTGCTGTCAGGCCCTGCTGCGGATGTCACTGACTGCATTACGTAGTTGACCCTTGTGCGTTGTGGTGCTGTGAGGATCTGTCCGTCCTTCCCTTTGGGGTTAAGATGCGAATGAATGTGTTTGAATGGATTAGTAATGGGGAGTGTGTCATCCTGTATCGGCTACCTCCCTTTCCTTGGGGGAAGCAGCCTAGGTAGATAGATAGATAAATAGAAGTTTCAAGTTGATTGCAGTGAGTATATAGTATCCATTAATATGTTATGACTATTTTCTGTCACTGGTACGACAGAGGCCTGACCGAGCGATGTGTAGGCATTATATAGGCATTAGTATATATCTCATAAACACAATGTACAGGATGCAGTGTCTGCTGGAAATGTACACAACTTCTCACCAGGAATGTCAATTTACATAATGTCTATCAACAATCCTGTTGTCCCAGCCCATCAAGAATCCTTAACCATATGATGTATTTCAAACAGGCTCTTAGTCCAAACGACCAAGAATTTCATGACGTATTCAAGCATGTGGACTAACCAGCCCTAGTTGGTGTAAGATACAATACATCAATGTCATTTAAACAACATATCACAAACATTAAAAATAAAATAACACCAAGACTCAATGCTTTGAGGTCACTTGCCCATACAACATTCAGACACAACAAAGAAACCACCACCACAGTATACAAACAATACATACGTTCAGTGATGAATTATGCAAGCCCTGCCAAGGCTTCTAACCTCAACAAAACACACTACAACACTCTACAGACCATACAGAACAAGGCCCTAAAAATAATCACAGGCTGCACAGCTACTACACCCACAGACCACCTACATCAAGTACCAAAGTCCTCAAAGTCAAGGATCACCTAGACATGAGAGGCACCCAGTTTCTTGCTGCAGCCTCCACAAACCCACAACATCCACTACAGTACATGGCAGCATAACCACCCACACCAAGGAACATCAAAACAACACCCAGTACACGATATCATACACAAATACTGTCATCTCTCCCCCCTCGCCCACCTCAGACCAGCTTCCAGAAGCACATCCACACTCAGATCATTCGCCGCTCCATTCAGTCACTTAAAGACAACACACAGCTGCATGCACGGCCTCCTGACATCCATCCTTCTGAATCCTATCTTCCCCGTGAGGACAGGGTCCACCTGGCCAGGCTGAGATGTGGGCACCATCCAGCCCTCTTAAGCTACCAGAAGAAGCTGGATGACTCCGTCGCTGATGCCTGTCCAGGATGCAACACAGCACCTCATACTATTAAGCACATTAGGGAAGACTGCATTGCACACAATCACCTACGCCAACACAACATACACTCTTTGAGAGTTCTGTGGGAAAGCCCGGTCTCGGCCATGGCCTTCCTAAGGGACTCGGGGCTGTTCGGCCAGACTGACTAGGGAACAACCACTACTACAACTACCAGGCCTAGTCGGTTAGTCCACATGAACAGAAATTTACTAGACACTATATAACACACACACATCCTCTCTAAGCTCTCTATAATGTCGGAGAGATTCCCTTCAGATCAGAAAGGGGAGAGAGGGGCTAGAGAGAAGGCCCGACGCTAGGGTCAGTAGGCCATCACGCTACGTTACAATGTAACTCGTTACTGATATAACTGTGCAACAGACTTCGTAACCCAAGAGTGCTGTAACTCACCGCGTTGACACTACGTCTCACAACTTTATTCTGGCTGAGCTTGATGATCCACAGTTGACTTCCCTATCTCCCTACAAGTACCTATGACCACGCTATCGAGAAAGAGATATGGAAGAAAAGAAGGACTGAGAAGGTGAAAATGGAGGCGGAGAAACGGGAGCCATGTTAGACAACAGTGAACACTGAGAGTGTAATGACAGGGAGAGATATATTTAACAGAAAGTAGAGAATTTGGGAGATATACAGGAGGTAATTACAAATTGGATGTACAGGAAGTGTAACACAGTGAATGAGATCTGACAGTGCAATCTAGTGGCTCAAAATAAAAAAAACTTTTGAAGAGATTATCAAACTTAACCGTTAACTCTGCCTCACTGTTGCATACTTTATGATATGTAACTTCTTCCTTGCATCCTTCCATTATTACTTGGCGTCACTTTCTAATTTCCTCCTTCCCCTGGCTTCTTTGTGTGTATTGGACCCATCCTCTGTTCTTTGACTTCATAATTCCACCCGTCATTTATCTATTTGTAACTAGACAGAGCTCATTCTTGGTATTTTTATTATATTCCTTTTTTTTTTTCTTTTTTTTTTTTTTTTTTAGGAAGGAGTATATTTATCACAGCTATTTTTCTAGAGCTTTTATTCTTGCTTGTGGTCTAATTTACAGTTGTTATCAGTTATTTTGCCATCAGTGCCATTTAGTCTAGGGTACCGTCAGAAGATTATGCTCAGCTTGGTAGAGACCCCCACAGTCTGCAGGTGTGACGAGTAACCTTCAGTACGATGATGACTTTTCTTTTTCTGGTTTCCAAATTTGGATTTGTACTACATAGGAGGGACCTCATGGACTAAAGATGTTTTTTTTTTTTATCTGACACTGGTCGGTCAACCAGTTTTATTACGCCGTTAACTTCCGTGTCTACATGTCATTTTTGGCTTCCATCTTTTCATCTTTATTTTTCAAAAACTTAGCTTTTCTTGTTCCTCTTGATATTCCAGGAGGGCATGACTACGGCTTCAAATATACCAACTTTCTCAAGGAACTACATCTCTTTTAACTGTTGCTTAGTATCTCCCAAGAGGTATCGCTGCCTTATTATAAGCTTTACCACCATATTCATATGTGTGTGGTTGAAAATGTTCTCTATAATTTTCCATTACGTCCCCTGATTTTTCAGTTCTTAAATGAAATTCAGACGACCCCATCATGTTGCTAACTTTTCTTGTCCTTCTTTCAGACTTCAATATTGCTACTTACTATCTGTTTCTGTAATCATAAAACTGTCTAGTTGTTTTCCATTTCTTCCCACGAATTAAATGCACAGCCGCATTTCTACATACTTCTTTCATTTATAATCACCTTTGCAGTTTAATATTCTCTTGCAGTTCCCTTTCAAATTACTCGTGTTCTCTTGCACTTAATGTCTGATAAATTCATTTGCATTCCTTTCTTATTTTATAGTTGTTTTGTGACATTTTGCCCTTTTTACATTTGCTTACTGAATGCATCCCGATACTCTTCACTCCCCCTCACCCTCCAATTTTTCGCCCATGTTCCCTTCATCTCATTCCTCTCACATCCATGCAGTTATTATTTTTTTTTTTCAGTTTTTATTTTTCATCCTCTAGCTTTTGTCCTCGTCTTTTCCCCATCCTGCTCTTTCTACATGACGACTTCTTTCTCCCTTTAAGTATGTTTTCTCTTAACTCATCTAGTTCACTTTGTTTCACTCTAACTCCCAATAGAACAATGAAACTTTACCATATTTCTTTCCTGTTATCTTCATTCGGATCAAATCTGTATGGAGGACTTATCGTACTGCTTTGTAACAACTTGCATTAATTCGTTCAGTACCACCACGTCTTTTTAATTCCACATTTAATAGTGCAGGAAGTTTTTCATGCTCATTTTAATTATTGTTTTTCTTAATATTCACAGTCTTTATCTACTAACTGAACCAAATAACCATTGTACATTAAGACCAGAATTACTCGCTTTCGTTCACTCCATTCTTCTCCCACATTGTTTTGCTCCCCCTCTTTATTGCCTCGCTTATACATCAGACTATTCTAGTCAGCTTATGAGACTCCGAGGCACCTCATTAGTTATTTTTAAAATATTTATCGAAATATGTTATCATCAACGCTACGCATATTTCGTTGCATTGATATAGTTAATATAAATGCGTTATAGAAGACAGGTGTGTCATATGCAAAAATAAACTAGAAAGCACTAAGAAGGCGCACAGCTCCACCAACGCCACTGCAGGAGACATCGTGTGGGCAAACAAACAGACAGTCATATTGTAGGTGAATACATAACCTCCTCCAACTTCGTTAGCGGAGGTAACTAATTATGAAAGGATGCCAGGGAGCGTCCTTAACCCTGGAGAATGTGGTAATTCAGCTATTATGCATATTTACCGACACACACGTGTACACACAGCAGGGGGTCCGATGTGTTTCATACTGAACAACCTGGCTGTCTCGCTAGGGTTGGTAAGCCTGACAGTGGGTGAATTGCCAGATAGGACGAGGTAGAAATATGCATGGGAGAAGCAATGGATATAGCTTATAATAAATATGCAACAAACACACGCAGGGATACCAATGGAGGAGGCTGTTATCAAAAACCTTCATTCGTGTGTCATTTTATATCGCACAGAAGGTGTAACGATAGTTTTTTTGTTGTGTGTACATACCGTCATCTTTCTGTCGAGTCCCACTGGAGAATGATGAAGCTTGTGAGAAGGAAAGAGATTATCAGCGCTATATGTAGACGCAAACTGGTGAGAATGAGGAGTAACAGAGCTGACTAAGCCCATCTATAGCACTACCCAGCATCCGCTGTGCGTACTCATCGTCATACACTCTTATAGTTCTCTGTATTCCAAGCCCAACAAAAAAGTGCAAAGATTTGAAGGAAGGGGGGATGATCATGAATGCGAAGACGCAAAAATGAGGGACAATATGGTGAGCAGGGAGAGGAAACAGGCGTGACATGTTAAGGATTAAGAAAAGGCATTTCCTCATTACTTCTTGTTGTTGAGGGGCTGATTAGCAATTGTTCCTTAGCAGTATATTTCTGAATTTGTCACATTAATATTCTCACGCATGATATTTATGGAAGTATAATACCAGTATACAGAAAAAAAAAAAAAAAAAACATCGGGTGATGTTGAGGTATAGCAGGCAAACTTCACCTGTAAATAAAAGTGCTTAGTATTCTTCAGAGTCCCCAAAAGATTTCATGGTACGTACTGCTCTGATATCGGGGGGAAAAAAGGTCTCAGTCACGCAAACATGAATCCCCCCAACATGTATGTCTGCTTTTTAACCATGACCGAAAAAGCCAACAGGGCTGCCAAGCCATATAGCACACACGACATTATCAATACTTCATTGTAATTTAACCAGTTTCCCTCACGAAATGAATCAACAACCTCAAATAACACTGCTTAACCAAACTTTTTTTTTTTTTTTTTCAATACAAACATACTTCCAAATCGCTATTTGGATATTTTCGACAAATTATTAGAAATTAATAAATGCAAAGTGAGAAAGGAATTTCTTGTTGAAAAATCTCTGCCATAAAACGTACATTTCATAACCTCCACTATATAGTCGGCATGTAACATTAGTTTTAAAGTATCTTCGGAAAGTTTTATATATTTTCACGTAAAAGTGTATTAGAGTAGACATATGTACAAAGCAGGAACTGGGGCTTTTAAAGTCTTTTAAGGTCAAGGATGCTCTGGATTATGATGGGCCATTTAACAGAGGCTGTGCATGGCGTCCATGAAAATAAATGTATAATAAATTGTGAGGTGAAGGCAGGGGTCCCAGTTCTTAGCGATAATTTTGGTTCAGTATGCCATATCCAAGTGTTTCACTTACTAATCTCTAACAAATATTTTGTATTCAGTTCAACTCAGACTTCGTGGCAGGGGTAGGAGTCAACCAAGTATCGAGTCATTTCATTAATATAAATTTTAAACTCTCTCATTACGATGACGTTTTGCACACGTGATAAAAAGGTAGGTGTCATTTTTTCCCTCCACTTTCTCCCGTGTGTGTGTGTGTGTGTGTGTGTGTGTGTGTGTGTGTGTGTGTGTGTGTGTGTGTGTGTGTGTGTGTGTGTGTGTGAACACAGTATCTCAAACATTTTCATCCTGTTTTGACCGAAAGTGATGTGAGGGTTGAGAGTCAGTCTACAGTACTTACCCATATTGTACTTGAAGACAGTTAGTGAAAAGTCAAGGTCACATGACAAACCTTTTGGTCCAGTTTAGACAAAACATGGTGGAAGAGTTGAAATTAAAGTAATGACAAAGGGATTCGGTTTTGTGAACATTCGGTCAAAGATCAAAGTCACAGAGCAATATCAAAATTATATCAGTGTGTGCATGTTTGTGATGAAAACAGGTGAAACCATTTTTATTTGAACCTAACATGGTGGAACGGTGAAACTTAGCGAAAGGGTTGACCTGTTGTTTATTGTACAAAGAGAGTAAAGGTCACAGTGAAAAATTTAGGTCAGCTTACAGACTTTTCTTCTGATTTAAACAAAACTTAAGGAAACTCATCACTATGGAAAGAATGAAGTGATCGATTTTGTTAGCTAGTCAAAGGTCAAGGTAACAGGATAACGTCAAAATACCATTGTCCTATAACTAGGTCAGTTGTACTGTTGACCAGATTAACACCAAACTTTCTGGAATCTTTACGTCAAGAAAGAGGGAAGCCGATTTTGAGAAAAGTCAGTCAAATATCAGAATCTCGGAACAGTCAAAATACTTTACCCTATGATTCAAACAATTCAGATTCGATTTGGACCAACCTTTGTTGAAGGACTGAGGCCAGGCAAGGATGAAGCAATTCAATAATGAGAACAATAGGTCCAGCTTTAAGGTCACAGTTCAAAGTGAGCTTAAATAGTTTTGATCCAATATGGACCAAAGCTGGCGAAAGGGCAGATACTAGTGATTTTTTTTTTTTTTTTTTCGAATATGTGAAGGTACAGCGGAGCGTTCAGCGGTTGCCTTCAGACCAGCTGATGAGTACAAGTGTTGCAACATATCAGTGCTTCTTGTTTTGAATGTCCTTCCATTGTTTTCAATGCAAACCTATTATTTTATCGATAATGTTGAAAATATATCCAAAATGAAGGAGTATTTCAACAAAAAACGGAAAAAATGAATACCGGTACGTAATTTAGAGTTCAAAAATTATATAATCACCAGTATTATAATAAAAACTATTTCCCGCTATTATGAATGAGGCTGACAGGGTTCATATACTGTACATGAACAAGAAAGCACAAAATCAGGACACATTATCATAAGGGTGGTCATGAAACGGCCATGCATTCATTCACTCGATATTTTCTATAATTTATCAAAATTCTGGCTCTAAACTACATTCGAAGTCATCCACATTAAATCTTCTCAAATGATTAAGTCACGCCCACAACCCATGTGGGAAAAAAAAAAAAAAAAAAAAAGCTCAATTGCCTTTGAAAAAAAAAAAAAAGTTATTGCAGGCTTTGTTTCCTGCAATTACAAACATGCATCATCTATTTGGTTCAGTCTTTCTACACGCAAATGTAATATAAGTGTACAGTATATACACCGAAAAAAATAAGCATATAACATGTGATGAAACGCACGTTAATGAAAGGGAACAAAGAAATATTTAATTAATAATTAGTGTCGAGGATGATGTCGGCTATCCAAATGGCGACTTGCACAAAAATCATTTATTTGTAATACATTTCCCCCGTCGATGGCTGGGAGATAAGCAATGCCCCCAGTGGGTAAAAAGAAGTAAAAAATAAATCTGAGGACTTACTGTAACAAACAAGTGGTGCCAACCCTCGCCCAAAAGTAGTTATTTTATTTTCAACGGTTTTCTAGTAATGGCCCTCTGAAAACTGTGCTCTTGCTTTTGACCTTTCAAGGTCACTGTATTTTGATGATAGTATTATCTCTATCTTCATTCAGTTTCTAGTTATAGCCCCCTGAATATCCTTGACCAAGAGTTTGACCTTTCAACGTCACTTAAGGTCAAAGGTCATGGTACCAATTTAAAACCCATATTGGACGTCCTATATGTCGATAATAGTAATATCTATCTGCAACCAGTTTCGAGATGTAGCCCCCTCAATATCCTGTACCTTGAGTTTGACCTTTAAAGATCGTTTAATTAAAAGTTCATGTTACCAATTTAAAGCCCATCTGGGACTTCCTATATGTTGTTAATAGTAAATATCTATCTGTAACCAGTTTCGAGTTATAGCCTCCTGAATATCCATGACTTTGAGTTTGACCATTTCAAGGTTATTCAACGTCAGAGGTTTTGGTGCCAAATGAAAGCCCACATGGGAGTTCCTTTATGCTGATAATGGTAAATGTTTCTATCTTCAACTGATGTCAAGTTATAGTCCTCTGAAAATCGGTGACCTTGATTTTGACCTTTCAGGGTTGCTCGATTACCTCCAAAATTGAATTGCTTTCTTCTGGGACCAGTGTCCACATATCCTGACAGATTCATGTAACTTCATTCAGCCGTTTTTCATTAATGTTGCTACAAACAATGAAACAAACAAACAAACTCGACTACAAACGACATTCGCCGGACTCTGTCCGGGTGAGGTAAAAATACAGTAGTTACACTCTGGAAGCTCTGGTGTGAAAATACAAGAAAAACAAAGACTCCAGACAAAGGCAAGCAGTACAGACAGCTATGAATGAAAATGAAACCAGAGGGTGATTAATTTTCAACAACGTCTGTTGTGTAACTACAGTATAAACACAGAAGCAATGCTGAAGACGACGATGGTCGCAGAGACACTTGAAGAGAGAGCTGTGTCTTCAAGAAACAGCAGGGAAGAAGGGGCAGCAACTACACAGTCTTTGAGGAGCATAATCGGTAGAGCGGCGGCTTGCAGTCCTGATGGACCCAGGTTCGAATCCTGGCTGGGGCAGGGGACAGTTTAAGGATTTGAATTTCATTAAAAGCAAACTTTCCTGATCTACCAGATGACCCGCCGACATGTCGTAAAAATACCCCCGCTAATACCAATACACCAGTCCTGTATGAGACAGCCCTAGCATGTATTCAATATGGACGGTGGGTGTTAGCGCCGAAGTGGTGACATGTGGAGGTGTAGGAGGACTACTGGGCCTTGGGATAGGCTACTGCCCCCAAGATATAGGCCCTGAAGCCTTTGCCCAGAGTCGGACACATTAAAAAAAAAAAAAAAAAAAATATGAAGCAGATATCGCAGATTTTATGTATGTCTGTATGTATGTATCTATGTATTACACTGGCCATCTTCCACTCGCCTGACGACAACAACAACAACAACAACACACACACACACACACACACACACACACACACACACACACACACACACACACACACACACACACACACACACACACACACCACAAAACGAACTAACAATGTTTCATTATCATAAATACTGGAGAAACCAAATTCCGCAATGGTTGTTGGACTAAAATAGTTCCTTTCTATTTTTTTTCTTTCGAAATACTTGATCAGTAAAACATTTTGAAAATTATAATTACCCGGATTTTTCTTTAAAAGTACTGTAAATATATTACGTACGGTATACAAATCAAAGTAACTTTTAGTTACTCCCACTTTTGCCATCACGTGTGTGGTGGGCAAGTGTGTAGAGAGACGGCACAAGACTGGACAGGGACAAACACATCAGTTATCACCAGGACATATGACGATGATGATACACAAAAGAGAGAGAGAGAGAGAGAGAGAGAGAGAGAGAGAGAGAGAGAGAGAGAGAGAGAGAGAGTCACCTACGGCCAACTAGGAGGGCAGTAAGTTGGTAAGGCAATGAGAAGTTACACACAGAGTTAGAATTTGGCCCAAGACTCACTTCCTGGTATGCCAACAATTTATAATGAATTTCCGTGCAGGTTGTTGAGAACGGAAGGGGCTTATTACAGTCCATTATTTCCGACTTGTGTCTTATTCAGTGACGTTCTGAAATTTCTTATTTATGTGGTAATCTAAATTACTGTACCTTGGTTGCTTTTCCCTCGAATTACTTGCAAAATAAGTCACGAGAGTTACTCTGAAGAAGATAAACGTGTGTAAATTCCACATTTCCAATATTGTAGTGGTATAAATATGAATAACATCAACTTTATAAGTATATTAATTCACTCTGGAGTAGGCTAACTGATCGTACAAAATAGTAATTGACGTGAAGAAAGGTCTAGAGAATTTCCATGCTTTGATTCCATCCAAATATATTTTTGAACATGGGTAACTTTCGATTGATAATGATTTCATGAATGATTCAAGTGTTTGAAGATGGAATGCGATACAAACTGAGTGTACTGATGAATCCTGGAATGTTGTAGTGTTAATATAAATTTACACAGTACAGGGCAGTGAATAATATTTTCCGATATCAACCTCTTTCAGTTAATTGTTGGTATAGTATGCAATATTCATGGTTTGTTCGGTGGACAAATGGGTGGTGGTTGGCTCATGTCACACACTGGATAAGCACCTCATAATTTTTGGACACCCGGCTGGTGACTGTCGCAAGCCACACGCCGGGTGAGAACATGACAGTGTGGGGACACCCGATTGGTGACTGACTCATGCCACACGCCAGGTGAGTACAACACAGTGTAGGAACACGCGAGTGGTGGCTGACTCACACCACAAACTTGTAATACATAGTATAGTATAGGGACACACGGATTCACACCACACACTGCGTTATGTTAACCCGCCTCATCCCGACCACTTTTCCACCACTGACTCCCCCCAGTCCCGACCAATTTTGGAAAAAAAAAATTTTGGCTCAAACCTCCACTTTTGGTGAGAAACATCGAAAATTCATAGAGAAATCGCTCACCTGAGGTTTGAAATACTCAATACAGGTAGCAGTACTCCTTACCTTACTGGGTTTTATATCAGGCTGGCTCCAAAGAAAACGAGTTCTATGGGAGGGTAACTATTCCACACCACTTATAAATGGTATTTATTTAATTATTTGATGCGCATTTTTATGTAGTACGAAAGAATATTGGTTTTCACACAGTAATATAGGCAATATAAGCATTGTTTCACTCACCAGACACATCAACATACCTGACCTTTTTTGGCGACATTACCTGATCATCATTTCTGACTGTTTCTTCCTCTAATGCTACATAAACTTTGTCCTCAACGTTGTCATCAATTGGAGAATCACTCTGGCCCGGAATTTCATACTATGGCACGCCACATGTCTTTACTCTGGTAACAGGTGAATTGCAGAGACAATGGCGTGCAAGGTGGGGGGGAGGTCACGCGGGGTAAGGCATTGTCCCTGCCTGGCATATTGTAGAGGAAGGTGTCCCATGTATACGTGCCAAAAATCATGTGCAAAAATTGAAAATTGTGCAAATAAGGGACCTTGCAATTGATTCGCATTTATATACGTCAACGTGAGTGGCAGTGACAAAACATGCGGACATATATTCACGTCAATGGGATGCGGCAGGTTAAATGGATCATGACTTACACAGTCGCGGGTCCATGTGCCAGTTTTTTTACCTGATTCTGCTAACAGTCAGTGATGATTTTGTTTTCTAACGCAAAAAGAGGAATCAAAAGTCTGAGCGACTGCAGAATTTTGTCTCTGACAAATTACAAAGTATGTCAAACAACAGAGGAAAAATGGAGATCAGGTTGAGATACCTCAACTATAATACAGAAGAAACCTTCAGGATCATAAACAGGGTGTATGGTGCTTAAAAAGTCGGCTCCATTGCTGACTAGATGCTTTCATGAATGACGTGTAGTACTGCTTACTTTCTATGGCAGAGAGTGAAGACATAACATGAATAATATTATGTAGGAAGAGGGAAGTTGCATGACTGGTACTAACTGGTAAATGCAACAATAGCTTTACAGTATATGACAAATGTCTGACATTACCACAATCAACAGAAAGCATACAATGAATGGATGAGAAATAGGGGCGTGGAAGAAGTTGAGAGGCGGAAGAGAGAGTTATATGTAGAAAGAAAGAGAGAGGTGAAAAGATTAGTAAGAGAGAGTAAGAAGAGAGTGGATGAGGAATTTGCAAGGAATTTGAGTGTAAAGTGGAGGGACTGTAAGAAAATGTTCTGGAAAGAGGTGAAAAGAGTAAGATAGGGTGGAAGTGAAGTTAGCAGGGGAGTGAAAGATAAAAATGGTAGATTACTAGTGGAGAAGGGAGAAAAAGAGAGCAGATGGAGAAAACACTTTAAGGAATTGTTGAACATAGAGGATAGAAGTAATGTGAGTATAAGTGGCTGGGGAATGGCTGGGAGAAGGAGGAAGGTGAGAAGACAGGAAGAAATCAGTAGGATAGAAGTTGTGGAAGCAATGAAGAAAGTTAAATCGGGGAAAGCCCCAGGAATTGATGGAGTGTGTGGTGAAATGCTGAAGCATGGGGGAGAGATAGTAGTAGAATGGATGTGGAAGATGTGCAGATTGGCCTGGGAGGAAGGTAGAGTCCCGGAGGATTGGAAGTCAGGTATAATTATTCCCTTGTAAAAGGAAAAGGGGAAAAAGAAGTGTGTGGTAATCATAGGAGCATTTGTCTTCTTAGTATAATAGGAAAAGTGTATGGTAGGATACTTATTGACAGAGTTAGAGAAAGAACAGAGAAATTAGTTGGAGAAGAACAGGGAGGCTTTAGGAAGGGAAGAGGTTGTGTAGATCAGATATTCATTCTTAGATCGTTAGTGGAAAAGTTTCTAGAGAAGGGAATGAAGTTGTATGCGGCTTTCATGGATTTAGAGAAAGCATATGACAGGGTGGATAGACAAGGATTGTGGAAAGTGTTAAGAATATATGGAGTAGATGGGAAGTTGTTGAATTCTGTGAAGAGTATGTACGATGGTGCGAAGGCTGCAGTGCATGTGGATGGTGAACTAAGTGAATTTTTCTCTTTGAAAGTTTGGTTGAAACAGAGATGTCATGTCTCCATGTTTGTTCAATCTTTACATGGATGGGGTAATAAAGAGGTACAAGGTAGGGTAGTGGATGTTGGAGTGGCCCTGGTGAGAGAGGATAGTGTTTGGAAACTCCCTGTACTGTTGTTTGCAGATGATACTGTGTTGTTGAGTGAAGACGAAGGGGAGCTGCAAGGCTTGGTGGATGAGTTTGGGAGAGTGTGTAAGAAACGGAATGTAAAGGTGAATGTAGGGAAGAGTAAAGTGATGGTCTTTGAGAGAGGTGAAGTCAGTGAATGTACAGCGAGGTTGGATGGTGAGGAATTGGAAAATGTGACTACGTTTAAGTACTTGGGTAGTGTGATGAATAAGGATGGAGGTTTGGAGGGTGAAGTGCGTGAAAGGGTACAGCAGGGAAGAAAGGTTGCTAGTTCTTTGAAAGCAGTGATAAGAAACAGGGAAGTGAGCATGGAAGTGAAAAAGTTACTACATGACATTATTGTGATACCAACTCTAACGTACGGAAGTGGAGCTTGGACGTTGTTGGAAGGACACAAGGCAAGAGTGAGAGGAATGGAAATGAGTTATTTAAGAGGAGCCTGTGGAGTAACATGGAGAGACAGGCTGACGAATGAGGATATAAAGGAGAGTTGTGGTGTGGATGTGGATGTGATAGGAAGCGTTATGAGGAACACACTGAGGTGGTTTGGCCATGTGGAGAGGATGGAGGGTGAAAGACTGACGAAGAGAGTGTATGTGAGTGAGGTGGAGGGGAGAAGAGGGAGGGGGAGGCCGAGGATGAGATGGAGGGATGGGGTGGAGAGGTATATGAGAGAGGGGGGTGTGAGCTGGGAGCAGGGCAGTGAGATGGCGGGGGACAGGGCGACTTGGAGGCGATTTGTTTGTGGCCACCCCAAACGGGATTGAGGCGTCTGGCAATAGATAGATAGAACAGTGTTCCCCTGAATACCAAGATCAACAGCTTTACCATTTT
Source organism: Coenobita brevimanus (assembly GCF_032717465.1). Lineage (NCBI taxonomy): Eukaryota > Metazoa > Arthropoda > Malacostraca > Decapoda > Coenobitidae > Coenobita > Coenobita brevimanus. The sequence continues at coordinate 22,789,420 of NC_136981.1, forward strand.
CACTACCCAACCAAAATTTTCAGTGCTTCAACGTCTGGGTGCGCTAATTAAACTACTGTAATTAATTAATCAATTAATCACCTGTATTACGTTCATTCAAAGTTGCCTTTTTCCTTGCCCTAATTAGGATAGGAGAGGGGCAAGCGCAAGGTGAGCAGAGTTCGAGAGTCCAGCGAGATACTTAACAGTAGTCCAATGTCTTGTTGCTGGCGTCACCCTTTTACACCACCCAATATTTGCCTTGACAGAATTGTTAACAATGCAGTGCTGGAGAAGGGAGGAGAAGGTTCACTGGTGGTATGAAGAACATGGTTAGAAACTGTGAGCGCATTCTGGCATCCGTTCCTCTTACCATGTATTAAGGGAAAGATATGGAAGCCACAGGCCTCCAGCTGTGATGAAGGGACCTGCCTGCAGTTTTTTTTTTCTCTCTCTCTCCCTTTTATTATATAATAAGGTTTATGTTCATGTCCCTTTCTTTCAAAAGGTATGATCAAGCACCATTAAACTATTCATATGTATCTAAGAGAGAGAGAGAGAGAGAGAGAGAGAGAGAGAGAGAGAGAGAGAGAGAGAGAATTATTGTACAAGCAGTCTTGTAAAAAAAAAAAATGTTTAAAAATAATACTACATCTGATAATAATGTCCAAAGAGGCTGATTTATTCCGTTGTCCAGAAAGCATGTTTAGATCTGCATCAACATTTCTGCATTTGTTTAATATGATGATTGTGGTAGCACGATAACAGGCTCACATTATTAGTCATCAGAAAGGGATACAGTATAATCTTATGCCATAACTACGTTTTTAACCCCAAACTAAAATTATTATTCACAATTGAAAATTCGGTAACAAAGAAATTATTAGGCCTATGTAGAATATGGTTAGAAATGCTAAAGATATGTGTTGTTGCATGTAGCTTTTTGTTGCGGCTCAACTGGGGCCTAGGCTTAACAACTCGTTCTCTGAGGCCTAGCAGTCCTTCATATCATACATCTTCCACATGACACCACTTCGGCGCTAACACCCACCGTCCGTACTGAATCCCTGCCGGGGTTGACTCATACAAGGCTAGCGAATTGGTAATAGCCGGGGCGTTTTTGCGATATGGCGGTGGGTGTTTGGTACATCAGTAATGTCTGTCGTTAACGAAATGCAAATCCTCTAACCTGTTCCCTAAACCTGTCAGGATTCGAACCCGTGTCCATTGCGACAGAAGATCACCAGTGTACTGACTCGCCCATCACCTCCTCCAGCTAACAAGAAAAGAAGAAAAGAGTGGGGTGTAGAAGGAGAAAGAGCAATGTAGGAGGACAGTCTTATAACCATTCCAAAAACTGGCAATGCACTCCAGATACCAAGAAATAAGGTAGGAATAAGAGATAATGTTCAATTCCACCCAGTACACAAAACTAGTGTATTACGAGTGAGACAAGCAAGACCGGGAGCAGAGCAGCAGCCCACCTTGCTCTCAACCAATCGCTGCCGAACAAAACAGGAAACTCACACCCTGCAGCAACCTTATCATTGGTCATCCACCGGCACCTTCTGTAATCTCCACTCACCCATCAATATTTCCTTCAATCTCCAGTCATCCAACAACATTTTCCTCGGTTTCTGGTCATCCAATGACATTCCTTCTGCCCTTGATAACTCTTCACTTACTCCTAAATCTCAAAGACAACATCAATGACACATCTTCCCATCGTTGTTTTTATCCACATTCTTATCTCGATCCTCATTCTCCTTGTCAGGTTTGTCCTAGTCGCTGATCCTCAAGCACCACTTTCATTCTTGGCATCACCTCCACACTCCCAGGTTTCCTCATTGCCACCAGGATGTCTCCAGTCAGTACTACGACTATCTCATAAGTGCTTGTCCAAATGTGGGTCTGTTGCCACGAGGCAAATATTGAGCCGTTGCTGAAGAGATAGAGAGGACCTCCCTGCAATGGAATGTTAAAATTATGATTTCAGTCCTTGAGCCATTCTCACCTCGTGCATTTCAGCTTACACCTCAGGCTGTTTTATGCACTCCTGGCCGTTGAGGCTGCTATATACTGTACAGTGCCGCCACCTCAGCTATATTATGAAGACTTACCCTTCAGACTATGCTATTAATTTCCACCATTTTGGCTGTGTTGCAAAATTCTACTCATAAAACAGTCCTTCGCAATTTTGCCCTTCACTATGTTGAATACAATCTGACACATTATGTGATCCTGTGTAATTCTTCCTTTTAGCCTTTGACATTATTAATAGAAAAAATGCAACTAAGGGTTCTATAAATTCTACAAAAACAGGAAATGATCAAGTTATATAGAAATGCGAGGAAAGTTTCGAATTATGAGAATAAGAAATATAATTGGAAGAGTTGTCACGGATGCAACAAAAACTACAGCAGCACACAGAGAGCGCATACCTCCGCCAATGCGGATCCGTATCCGTCCCCAAATTTAATAGATTCTTTCATGGCCCATGGCCCACCCTTCCACAAAATTTCATTAAGATTCATTGAGAACTTTTGAAGATATTGTGTGGTAGGATCCGGATCCGGACCCGCCCCAAAAATTAAAGAATTTTTTCTTGGCCCATAGCCTACCCTTCCACTAAATTTCGTTGAAACTCATTGAGAAATTTTGGAAATACTCTGCATAGGATCCGTATGCAGATCCAATCCAAATTTAGAGAACTCTTTCTTTGCCCATGGCCCACCCTTTCAAAAAATTTCATAGAAATTCATTGAGAACTTTTGGAGATACAGTGTGAACAAACCAACAAGAAATTGAGGATCACAACCAAAATCTAATCGATTGTTCATCGGGCCATACCTTATCCCTCCAAAAACTTTCATTAAAACTCATTTATAACTTTTTGAATAATCCTTCTGACAGACAGACAAACCAACAATTAAACAAATGCGGGGTAAAACATATACCTCCTGGCGGAGGTAAATAATTGACAGACTTTCTGTTCTATTTCTATATACCTAGGCTGCTTCCCCCAAGGAAAGGGAGATAGCCGAGACAGGACGACACACTCCCAATTTACTCATCCATTCAAACACATTCATTCACATCTTAGCCCCAAAGGGGAGAAGGGACAGATCCTCACCGCATCACACCGCACAAGGGTCAACTGAGCAGTGCAATCAGTGATATCCGCAACAGGGCCCGACAGCAGAGCTGGTTTACCCCTGCCACATCATAATAGACCCATCCCCTTACCCGCACCTGACCTGACTAGCTGATCAGATCAGGGCTCCGTCATCATTTATTCATTCACAATTTCTCTCCATTTATTTCTGTCACGCACAGCCACTCTCCCTTGCTCAACAGACATCCCTCTTGCATCCAGCGCTCTCTTCACACTGTCCATCCATCCTATTCGTGGTCTCCCTCTCAACCATACACCTCTCATATCAGATCTAGATATCTTTTTCACCAACCCTCATTTTCCATTCTCTCCATATGCCCAAACCTTCACAACACCATCTGCTCAACTCTACCAGCCATCTCCCGAACAACTCAAGTTCTCCTTCGCATTTCATCATTTTGCACTCGATCCACACGCGTCACTGCATACATACTTCTCAGACACCTCATCTCCCTTACATTCACACTTTTCCTCTCTGCTACACCCATATTCCATGTTTGAGCCCCATATAACGCAATCGGTACCAGAACACCCTCATACAGCCTTCTCTTTACATCCATTCTAAGCGAACGACATCTAAACACTTTTTTCATTCTTCCCAGCACCTTAACTACGTCATTCATTCTAAACATCACTTCTGCATCCATTCTTCCATCCACAGCAACATGTGACCCTAAATATTAAAGACAATCTACCTCCTCAAGCAACTCTCCATTCAAAACTATATTCATCCCCCTACCATCTACCATCCTCGTACACTTCATCACTTTACTCTTATTCTCATTTACTTTCAATTTCCTCCTTTGACACACCCTTTCAAACTCCTCTACCAACTGTTTTAATCTCTTCTCTGAATCAGCCACCAGTGCAGTATCATCTGCAAACAGCAGCTGCTTCAGATTCCACTCTCCACCATCAACATTCACCAGACTCAGACCTCCACCTAACACTCTTGCATTCACCTCCTTTACAACACCATCCATATAAATATTAAACAACCAAGGCGACATCACACATCCCTATCACAGTCCCACTCTCACGGGAAACCAATCACTCACAGCATTTCCCACTCTGAAACACGCTCTACTATTTACATAAAGACTTTTCACCCCTTTTAGTAACAGACAGACGTGTCTTACGAAAAGAAAATATTAATGGGATTGTCGAGATCGTCGTCATGGATCCTCTTACTCAGTATGATAATGCACAAGAAAAGGCTAAATTGACTATACCGAAATTGATGATGAGGTAATTACAGTAATTATAAAAATGAGAACTCTAATTAAAATTATGCTAAACAATCTTTAAAACTGTCAAGAAGCAATGAATCATTTGGATGTTGCCTGCCTCAGCACAGTCAGGGAGCCTAACGTGCCACATACCAGGAATAATAAGGCGCTCAGGTTGTTGCCAGTCCACTACGTGGACATTCACTTTACGTTAAGCTCTAGTTTTTACCGATACTGCGACAAACAATTCCAGGTACGAAGAGGATTACGTGCAAATTCTGACGAAACGTTTCACGGTCGTCCCAAAACTTCTAGCGGGATCTCTAGACTGCACGTCGAGTGTACTTCATACTACATCACAGCCACCCCCTGGGAATATTACCCTGAAATTTAAAAGAAAATGATTCTTAAATGCAAAGCAGACTTTAAAAAGGCTCTGTATGGGATATATTACCATTTTACCGTAATGCACGACTCAGATATTTGCTAACTGGTTTGAAGATAAGGATGAATTGAATAAATCAGTCTTTGTAAGACTGTAGGGAAGAAACTAACTCATCACCCAGCACTTATGTAGCAATAGACCCGTATACCTACCATGCCATTGCAGGGGTAAGGGCCTGTACATCGTCATTCATAATAATGACAATGATTACGAGCGATGCCAGCAAGCATAACGAATCGATGTTCACTCTACGTTCAGCTAAAAAATGAGCGGCAGGGCACGACACGACCCTACCGCGGTGTTTCCAGAGGCTAATAACTTTTCTACTACGTGAGATAGAGAAGAGATCCTTTCAGCAGGTAGTGGAAACATTCAATAAATTTTATTTTTAGCTATATATTTTCTCATGAGACCAAAGAAACCCCTTGGAATCCCAGCTTTCCAAGGGAATGCACAGAGAGCGCCAACTGACATGCTCCACTATGAAATCGATTTGAAGCACAATAAAAGATCCACATGCGAGGTATGAGTTGTTTTTCAGTTTCCTGTGTGTGTTCTTACCTAATTCTATCTTTACAGGAATGAGTCAAGCTCGTACTGTCCCGTGTCTTAAACCATATTTATCGTACATATCCTTAAATCTGTGAATTGTTTTGGCACACACTATTTCATTCGGTAGTGATTTCCACTGATCATTTGCTCTGTTTGGGAAACTGAATTTCCTTACGTCTTTATCACCTCTCTTCTTATGCAGTTTTTGCAGTGTCCTCTTGCTGATGCTTCCCCATATGTTAAGCAATCATTTATGTCTATTTTCTCCTTCCCTGATATGCATATATATAGCATTATCATGTCACCTCTTTTCCTTCTCTCCTGTAGTGTTGGTAGATTCAGTCTTTATTCGTAGCTTAGATCCCTTAAGCTTGGTATCCATCTTGTAGCGGCCCTTTGAACATTTTCAATCTTGTCTATGTGTTTTTTTAGATGAGGACTCCAGACTACTGATGCATACTCCAGGGTTGGACTGATGAATGATATTATTATCCTTCATAGCATGTCTTCATTTATGTATGTGAATGCTATTCTCATATTTGCAAGCAGTGTACACATGTTCCACACCTTCTCATTGATCTAGTCGGCCGGAGAAAGACTGTTATTGATAATAACACCTAGGTCTTTTCTCTTTCTGATGTGTGTAGGGTTTTATTTCCTAATGTATAATCCCAATCAGGTCTTTTTCCACTTTTACCAAACTTGATTACATGACACTTGTCCACATTGAATTCCATTTGCCATGTATTACTCCATTCATGAAGTTTATTTAATTCTTCTTGTGGCTCTTTACAAGTCTGTGTTAGTAATACTCCTTTGTATTTTTGCATCATCTGGAAACATATTTAGATAGCTTTCATTTCCAGTGTTACTGTCTATATCATTTATATACACTAAATACATGATTGGTGCCAGCACTGAGCGCTGTGGTACTCCACTAGTTACTTCTTTCCATGATGAGCAATTTCCCCTTAGTACTGTTCTCATTTCTCTTTTTATGAGAAAATCATGCATCCAACAAAACAGTTTTGCCTCGAATTCCTCCTTGATGGTACAGTTTTCTTAAAAGTCTTTGGTGTGGTACTATTTCAAATGCTTTCTTGAAATCTAAATAGATACTGTCCACCCATCCCTCTCTTTCCTGTATTGTCTGTTACTCTGTCATAGTTGCTCAACAGATTAGTAACACATGATTTTCCTTTTCTGAAACCAAACTGTCTTTCTGTTATGATATTGTTCTTCTAGATGATTTACCCAAGCTTTTCTTATAAGCTTTTCTAATACCTTGCTTACAACACTGTGTGTGTGTGTGTGTGTGTGTGTGTGTGTGTGTGTGTGTGTGTGTGTGTGTGTAAGTGAGAGAAAAAGGCAAAACTTAATATTTTAGCTCAATTATTCTTCCGTTATTGTTCAGCTACCTCACCAAAAACGTTGAAAGTTTACACCATGGTGAAATTTTGATGTAATAGGCGTATCTACAAACGCTAGCTCACTCATCAAGCGCTCACAATACGCATTTTCCTATTTATGATGATGATCAAGAAGAAGCAAAGGCACTATGTAAATCACGATCGTCTATAAAGGGAAAAATATACAGTAAACTTTCCATTCTGTGAGTCATCACTGCAACTGATCCTCGCACTTCATACTCGTGGAGGCACGAGAGGCACCACACTGCAGCAACGACAGCAGCGGCACACTGCCACACAGCAACTCTAGTAACTCCACGTTAATTTCACCACAGTATTTGGTGAGCCGTTAGCTGAGGGGAATGAGAGGTAAGGTGAGAAGGAGAGGGTGCATCGGAAAAAGAGGAAATGTAAAACGAGAGTGAGAAACCTTCGGGAGGTCAAGTCAAAATTCCAACCTATCTATTCTGCTATATAAAGAGGTACCGTATATAAAGCGAGAGGCCTGATAAAAAGTGTGAGAAAAAGTTACAAAGAGTGGAAAACCACTGATATATTCTAAATCAAGCTTAAAAACGGAGAACGCTATTCGGAGAGAGAGAGAGAGAGAGAGAGAGAGAGAGTTAAACTCACAATGATATGTCAAAGATTTTACAGCAATGGAGAAAAAAAAAAGATTTGTGAGGCATTTTGTTGAATTTTCAGCATTTTTATGAGAAGAAAGGAACTTTATATACCCGACTTTGTGACCAAAACCTGGAATGTTGATAGGATCAGCATTTTCAGCATTTTTTTTTACCAGACCAATATATGTGACATCTTTCATTAATATTCCCCTCCACAGCTCGACACCAACACTGGGCCATATTATTGCTGTCTAAAGAGATTTCGTATGGCTTTTCCTCTGCAGTTTTGCAGATTACCTGTTTACAATCTCTTATATATTTGTGATGAAACGTATGTTGGTAATTAAAACATATATAGGAAATAAAAATTTTCTTCTAAACTGATTGTTAAGAAGTAGGAATGGCAAAAGTGCACAGATAAGAGATGAAAAACACACACACACACACACACACACACAGATACAAAAGAGTATTCAGAATGGGAGGAGATCTGAAGACCTATATCCATTAATACATTTCACTCTGTAGCTTCAGCCTTGTAGCTGGTAGAATGTAGTAATGGTTATAGGTCTCGAAATTCCCTCCTGTCTAGAATGCTCTCTTGTTTCTGTGCTTTTTGCATCTCCTATCTGTGCAAATTTTCGATTCCTACTTAACAATAATTTTAAATGAAAATTTTTGTTTTCTATTTTATGATCCCTCTGTGCAAGTATGATCATGCATAAAGGGAGGTGTTAGATTTGGATTGTTACATGCATAGCATAGTGAAAGTTTTAAAGGAGGGTGCCCTCCCTCGAAAAGAGGTGTTTTGGTACGTGCTTTGACTATAGGCGAACTGTAGCCAAACAACACTGCGCAAAATGGCGTACTTACCTGTGACCGTGATGCAGTTTACAGGCCATAACTCCCGAACCGAAGCCTGAATACTTTTCTAAACATGAAAAGAAACATTTGTACTTGACAAGCAACAATTTGGTGTTAGTACGCTCGCGTGCTTCTAATTGTTTTGGATTTAAGACTTATGAAGAAGAAAGAAAGAACAAAATCGATATTTTTGCGGTTCGATTTTGCGACTCATACGAAGGTTAGCAAGACTTTACAGATAGTTTTGCACTTGAAAAGCGAAGGTCTTTTAGTTCATAACCTTAGAACTAAGTTTTGCGATCGATCTCGCGAATCCTCCTATACCGTATTAAAAAGGACGCCACACTGAAGCTGGCCATTCCTACTTACAGAGTGCTACAACACTCCGTGATATACATGAGAATATGAAAGTGTAAAAGAAAAAACAATCACGAGATTAGGACTCAATCTGATCCTTGCAGACACAACAGCCACACGCAGTCATTTCATTTTCAAGTCTTACTATGTCCGTTCAGACTCATTCTGCGCGCGTGTGCGTGCGTGCGGGCGTGTGTGTGTGTGTGTGTGTGTGTGTGTGTGTGTGTGTGTGTGTGTGTGTGTGTGTGTGTGTGTTGTTAAAGTCAGATGATTTAATTCAGTCTGAGGGACAACTACGAGTATTATCTTTATAGACGATCGTGATTGACACAGTGCCTTTGCTTCTTCTTGATCATCATCACAAATAGGAAAATGCGCATTGTGAGCGCTTGACGAGAGAGCTAGCGTTTGTAAATACGCCTATCACATCAAAATTTCACCATGGTGTACACTTTCAACTTTTTTGGTGAGGTAGCTGAACAATAACAGAAGAATAATTGAGCTATAATATTAAGTTTTGCCTTTTTCTCTCACTTACACACACACACACACACACACACACACACACACACACACACACACACACACACACACACACACATGAAACTGAAACACAACTCATACCTCGCATGTGGAACTTTTATTGTGCTTCAAATTGATTTCATAGTGGAGCATGTCAGTTGACGCTCTCTGTACATTCCCTTGGAGAGCTGGGATTCCAAGAAGTTTCTTTGGTCTCATGAGTAAATATGTAGCTAAAAACAAAATTTATTGAATGTTTCCACTACCTGCTGAAAGGATCTCTTCTCTATCTCACGTAGTAGAAACGTTATTAGCCTCTGGAAACACCGCGGTAGGGCCGTGTCGTGTCCTGTCGCTCATTTTTTAGCTGAACGTAAAGTGAACATCGATTCGTTATACTTGCTGGCATCGCTCGTAATCATAGTCATTATTATGAAGGACGACGTACAGGCCCTTACCCCTGCAATGGCATGGTAGGTTGGGGAAGTGGACTTTCTGACCACTACTTGGTGGTGGACAGAATTAGGATCCAAGTAAGGTGGAGGAATAGAAGAAGGGAAAGACGAGAGGAAGGAGTAGTTGCAAGGAGAGTGGAAAGGTTACAAGAGGATGAGAAAAAGGCAGAGTATAAGAAAGAAGTGGAGGAACGCTTGGGCAAATATGCATTGGAGCAGATGGGGGACGTGGAAGGTGTGTGCAGGATATTTACAGAAGAAATATGTGCAGCATGTGATGTGGTGTGTGGGAGGAAGAGAAGACGGAGGGGGGTGCAAGGAACAGCGTGGTGGACTGAAGAGGTGAGACAGGCTGTGGCACAAAAGAAAAAAGCATACAATGAATGGATGAGAAATAGGGGCGTGGAAGAAGTTGAGAGGCGGAAGAGAGAGTTATATGTAGAAAGAATGAGAGAGGTGAAACGATTAGTAAGAGAGAGTAAGAAGAGAGTGGATGAGGAATTTGGAAGGAATTTAAGTGTAAAGTGGAGGGACTGTAAGACAATGTTCTGGAAAGAGGTGAAGAGAATAAGACAAGGTGGAAGTGAGGTTAGCAGGGGAGTGAAAGATAAAAATGGTAGATTACTAGTGGAGAAGGGAGAAAAAGTGAGCAGATAGAGAGAACACTTTAAGGAATTGTTGAACATACAGGATGGAAGTAATGCGAGTATAAATGGCTGGGGAATGGCTGGGAGAAGGAGAGAGGTGAGAAGACATAAAGAAATCAGTAGGATAGAAGTTGTGGAAGCAATGAAGAAAGTTAAATTGGGGAAAGCCCCAGGAATTGATGGAGTGTGTGGTGAAATGCTGAAGCACGGGGGAAGAGATAGTAGTAGAATGGATGTGGAAGATGTGCAGTTTGGCCTGGGAGGAAGGTAGAGTCCCGGAGGATTGGAAGTCAGGTATAATTATTCCCTTGTACAAAGGAAAAGGGGAAAAAGAAGTGTGTGGTAATCATAGGGGCATTTGTCTTCTTAGTATAATAGGAAAAGTGTATGGTAGGATACTTATTGACAGAGTTAGAGAAAGAACAGAGGAATTAGTTGGAGAAGAACAGATTGAACAGGCTTTAGGAAGGGAAGAGGTTGTGTAGATCAGATTTTCATTCTTAGATCTTTACTGGAAAAGTTTCTAGAGAAGGGAAAGAAGTTGTATGCGGCTTTCATGGATTTGGAGAAAGCATATGACAGGGTGGATAGACAAGGATTGTGGAAAGTATTAAGAATATATGGAGTAGATGGGAAGTTGTTGAATGCTGTGAGGAGTAGGTACGATGGTGCTAAGGCTGCAGTGCGTGTGGATGGTGAACTAAGTGAATTTTTCTCTTTCAAGGTTGGGTTGAAACAGGGATGTGTCATGTCTCCATGGTTGTTCAATCTGTACATGGATGGGGTAATTAAAGAGGTACAAGGTAGGGTAGTGGATGTTGGAGTGGCCCTGGTGAGAGAGGATAGTGTTTGGAAACTCCCTGTACTGTTGTTTGCAGATGATACTGTGTTGTTGAATGAAGACGAAGGGGAGCTGCAAGGCTTGGTGGATGAGTTTGGGAGAGTGTGTAAGAAACGGAATCTAAAGGTGAATGTAGGGAAGAGTAAAGTGATGTTCTTTGAGAGAGGTGAAGTCAGTGAATGTACATCGAGGTTGGATGGTGAGGAATTGGAAAATGTGAGTACGTTTAAGTACTTGGGTAGTGTGATGAGTAAGGATGGAGGTTGGGAGGGTGAAGTGCTTGAAAGGGTACAGCAGGGAAGAAAGGTTGCTGGTTCTTTGAAAGCAGTGATAAGAAACAGGGAAGTGAGCATGGAAGTGAAAAAGTTACTACATGACAGTATTGTGATACCAACTCTAATGCACGGAAGTGAAGCTTGGACGTTGTTGGAAGGACACAAGTCAAGAGTGAGAGCAGTGGAAGTGAGTTATTTAAGAAGAGCCTGTGGAGTCACATGGAGAGACAAGCTGACAAATGAGGTTATAAAGGAGCGTTGTGGTGTGGATGTGGATGTGATAGGAAGCGTTATGAGGAACACACTGAGGTAGTTTGGCCATGTGGAGAGGATGGAGGGTGAGAGACTTACGAATAGAGTGTATGTGAGTGAGGTGGAGGGGGGAAGAGGGAGGTGGAGGCCGAGGATGAGATGGAGGGATGGGGTGGAGAGGTGTATGAGAGAGGGGGGTGTGAGCTGGGAGCAGGGCAGTGAAATGGCGGGGGACAGGGCGACGTGGAGGCGATTTGTTTGTGGCCACCCCAAACGAGATTGAGGCGTTTGGCAATAGATAGATAGACCTCATCATCAATTTCGGTCTAGTCAATTTAACGTTTTCTTGTGTACTATCATACTAAGTCAGAGGATCCATGACGACGATCTCGACAATCCCATTAATATTTTCTTTTCGTAAAATACGACTGTCAATCGTTTACCTCCGCCAGGAGGTATATGTTTTACCCCGCGTTTGTTTGATTGTTTGTTTGTTCGTCTGTCTGTCAGAAGGATTATTCAAAAAGTTATGAATGGGTTTTAATGAAATTTTTTGGAGGGATAGGGTATGGCCCGATGAACAATCGATTAGATTATGGTTGTGATCCTCAATTTCTTGTTGGTTTGTTCACACTGTATCTCCAAAAGTTCTCAATGAATTTCTATGAAATTTTTTGAAAGGGTGGGCCACTGGCCAAGAAAGAGTTCTCTAATTTTGGAGGCGGATCTGTGTCCGGCTCCTATGCAGAGTATTTCCAAAATTTCTCAATGAGTTTTAATGAAATTTAGTGGAAGGGTAGGCTATGGGCCAAGAAAAAATTCTTTAATTTTTGGGGCGGTTCTGGATCCGGATCCTGCCGCACAATATCTTCAAAAGTTCTCAATGAATCTTAATGAAATTTTGTGGAAGGGTGGGGCATGGGCCAAGAAACAATCTATTAAATTTGGGGACGGATACGGATCCAGCATTGGCAGAGGTATGCGCTCTCTGTGTGCTGCTCTAGTTTTTGTTACATTCGTGACAACTCTTCCAATTATATTTCTTGTTCTCTTAATTCCAAACTTTCCTCGCATTTCTATATAACTTGATCATTTCCTGTTTTTGTAGAATTTATAGAACCCCTAGTTGCATTTTTTCTATCAATAATGTCAAAGGCTAAAAGGAAGGATTACACAGGATCAAATAATGTGTCAGATTGTATTCAACATACTGAAGGGCAAAATTGCGAAGGACTGTTTCATGAGTAGAATTTTGCAAGACAGCCAAAATGGTGGAAATTAATAGCATAGCCTGAAGGGTAAGTTTTCATAATATAGCTGAGGTGGCGGCACTGTACAGTATATAGCAGCCTCAACGGCCAGGAATGCATAAAACAGCCTGAGGTGTAAGCTGAAATGCACGAGGTGAGAATGGCTCAAGGATTGAAATCATAATTTTAACATTCCATTCCAGGGAGGTCCTCTCTATCTCTTCAGCAACGGCTCAATATTTGCCTTGTGGCAACAGACCCACATTTGGATAAGCACTTATGAGATGGTCGTAGTACTGACTGGAGACATCCTGGTGGCAATGTGGAAACCTGGGAGTGTGGAGGTGATGCCAAGAATGAAAGTGGTGCTTGAGGATCAGCGACTAGGACAAACCTGACAAGGAGAATGAGGATGGAAATAAGAATGTGGATAAAAACAACGATGGGAAGTAGATGTGTCACTGATGTTGTCTTTGAGATTTAGGAGTAAGTAAAGAGTTATCTAGGGCAGAAGGAATGTCGTTGGATGACCAGAAACCGAGGAAAATTTTGGATGACTGGAGATCGAAGGAAATACTGATGGGTGAGTGGAGATTACAGAAGGTGCCAGTGGATGACCAATGATAAGGTTGATGCAGGGTGAGAGTTTCCTGTTTTGTTCGGCAGCTATTGGTTGAGAGCAAGGTGGGTTGCTTGTCTGCTCCCGGTCTTGCTTGTCTCACTCGTAATACACTCGTTTTGTGTATTGGGTGGAATTGAACATTATCTCTTATTCCTACCTTATTTCTTGGTACCTGGAGTGCATTGCCACTTTTTGGAATGGTTATAAGACTGTCCTCCTACATTGCTCTTTCTCCTTCTACACCCCACTCTTTTCTTCTTTTCTTGTTAGCTGGAGGAGGTGATGGGCGAGTCAGTACACTGGTGATCTTCTGTCCCAATGGATACGGGTTCGAATCCTGACAGGTGTAGGGAACAGGTTAGAGGATTTGCATTTCGTTAACGACAGACATTACTGATCTACCAAACACCCACCGCCATATCGCAAAAACGCCCCGGCTATTACCAATTCACTAGCCCTGTATGAGTCAACCCCGGCAGGGATTCAGTACGGACGGTGAGTGTTAGCGCCGAAGTGGTGTCATGTGGAAGATGTATGATATGTAGGACTGCTAGGCCTCAGGGAACGAGTTGTTAAGCCTAGGCCCTAGTTGAGTCGCAACAAAAAGCTACATGCAACAACACATATCTTTAGCATTTCTAACCATATTCTACATAGGCCTAATAATTTCTTTGTTACCGAATTTTCAATTGTGAATAATAATTTTGGTTTGGGGTTAAAAACGTAGTTATGCCATAAGATTATACTGTATTCATTTCCGATGACTAATAACGTGAGCCTGTTATCGTGCTACCACAATCCTCACATTAGACAAATGCAGAAATGTTGATGCGGATCTAAACATACTTTCTGGACAACGGAATAAATCAGCCTCTTTGGACATTATTATCAGATGTAGTAATATTTTTAAACAGTGATGTTTTTTTACAAGACTGCTTGTACAATAATTCTCTCTCTCTCTCTCTCTCTCTCTCTCTCTCTCTGTTTGTCTTAGATACATATGTATAGTTTAATGGTGCTTCCTACCCGTTGAAAGAAAGGGACATGAATATAAACCTGATTACATAATAAGAGAGAGAGAAAAAAAAATGCAGGCAGGGCCCTTCATCACAGCTGGAGGCCTGTGGCTTCCATATCTTTCCGTTAATAAACGGTAAGAGGAACGGATGCCAGAATGCGCTCACAGTTTTTACCTATGTTCTTCATACCACAAGTGAACCTTCTCCTCCCTTCTCCAGCACTGCATTGTTAACAATTCTGCCAAGGCAAATATTGGGTGGTGTAAAAGGGTGACGCCAGCAACAAGACATACTGTTAACTATCTCGCTGGACTCTTGAACTCTGCTCACCTTGCGCTTGCCCCTCTCCTATCCTAATTAGGGCAAGGAAAAAGACGACTTTGAATGAACCTAATACAGGTAATTAATTTATTAATTAATTACAGTAGTTTAATTAGAGCACCCAGACGTTGAAGCACTGAAAATATTGGTTGGGGAAGTGAAAATGGTAAAGCTGTTGATCTTGGTATTCAGGGGAACACTATTGATTGCAGTAATGTCAGACATTTGTCAGATACAGTAAAGCTATTGTTGCATTTACCAGTTAGTACCAGTCATGCAACTTCCCTCTTCCTACATAATAATATTCATGTTATCTCTTCACTCTCTGCCACAGAAAGTAAGCAGTACTACACGTCATTCAAGGTCCCTTTATAGCTCGCCTTCTAGTAGACAATGGCTGTGGGAAGTTTTTTCTTTATCTAAATTATCCTTGGACAATTTTACGATGTTCTTGTTTCAAATTCGTTCTGATCTTGGCCATCAGCAGCGTCATTTTGGTAAATGCAATGTATACATATTAACTCGTCGTAAAAAGTTTCACCTGTTCGAACTGTTTAGAGAATTCTGTTTCCAGCCCTATCGTTTTCATAAAGGAGAGGTAGATAGACAGACAGATAAACATACATTTTATTCTATATGTATACGGATTTTGGTTGGGGAAAAAAAAAATGATATAAGACATAAAGAATACATAACCTGTAAGAGAATACTAACACTATGCAAAGTTTTTTCCTCTAATAAAAAAATTGCAAAGCTTAAGACCTACTGATTAGAGAGCCCTTCTTTTTTTTTCTTCTTCTTCTTCCGGCAATCATCACTGTGACCATCATTACTACGATTATCGTCACAACCACTTTCATCACTGCCACTGTTATTATTACCGATGTTATAGTAACACTGTCATTTACTATCACTAATTACCACGTGTCTTATCATCACAATTAGCATCAATAGCACTGTGTGACACTATCATCACTGTCATTAATACCAGTATCATCCCAGTCACTATCGTCGCAACCACTACCACAACTAAGATCATTCACTACCACTATCATCTTTTCTGATCCTCAACTCTTTCATCATAACTGCGAGACGGAACTAGTGCAGTACAACCTGATAACCCTTACTTACGTGTGAGTGACTAGAAAAACGCCCAGTGTTGTGAGTCATTGCCACCAGCTCGGAAGGCAGGAAGGGGAAAGAAGAAGAATTATTTAGTGAGGATGAGAATTTCTGGATTTCGAACACGTCCTGGGGCTTAATTCAATATATACTGAGTCAGTTTTTTGTGGGTTTGGTACAATTACAAACTACGGACGACAAGGAATGCACCCGACACCTTATTTACAGACTAAGACACCCAACCATCGAGTTATTGATTCAGGCTCCATGTTTAGTTTTAGGTGCGAGCAAGCTGGAGTGAATGACACCCTAACCATAGGCTTGTGTTAGGAGCAGTAGTAGAAGGAACAGTTATAATAGTAGTAGCAGCAGCAGCAGCAGCAGTAGTAGTAGTAGTAGTAGTAGTAGTTAAGGTTGATATTGTAGCTGTTACTGTTTTTGTTGCATTAGACCACGTTTCATCTGCAATATGAATCCAGTGGACTGCAAGCCGAAGTTAACCTCATATTATTGTTCACCATCCTTCTTTGGGGGAATAGAGAGGAAACTGATGGAGGTTTGTATAACGGGCTGTGAGGTGGAAGGGAGCCACCAAGTGAAGGCGTCTCTCACAAGCACCACGTCTCGTGAATTTTCAGAGAATCGAACCAGACACTTCTCGCTTGTATTACAAGGCGAGTGTGCTTCCGTTTACACCATCGCCGCCCCACACTTCCAGACAACTTGGTGTCATACATACATGCCTACATGCACACGCATGCATACAAATGCATTACTCACATGCATAAATTGTCACTGGCACAGTTACATTTTGATTTGTTTATCATCTAATTACATGAGGAGATGGCGTTGTTGGGCATTTAAACATAGTCCATGGGCTACGAGGGGTTACCGTGCACCCCCCTCCCACCATTCTACTTCTTTGGTGCCAAAATTTTCCTCGAAGCCTCTGGATCACGACAAGACATGTTAACATTGAATATCTTGGGATGCACTATCCATACCACAACAATATTGAAGGTGGGGTCGTGCCGGTCAAAATCGCCACTTGGTGCAAAGGTTCCTCTTGTATTTTCTAATACAACTCATTTACTCTTCAGATCTGACATACAAACCGCATGTCATTGGAAAGTGAATAAAATACTCTTTCCAATGGTATATTTGAAATGGTATTTTGATTTGATATACACAGTAGCTATTACACTTAATTTTACTTGGTGAAGGTTATATTAATAAAGTGAATTTATACTCATGCAATTTTTTTTTCTTTTTGTGGGGGGATGTTGAAAATTCATCAGGAATTGAGTTAATATTACCTGTTGTGTAGAAAACTGACAAATATATGAATCCTTAAATCTAAAATACCTTTTAGAATGCTTTGGAGAATTTAGGGCTCTGGTTGTGTGATACTGCTCCAATATATAATACCCATGCATTCCTAACGTATGAGTGCTCATTGTCAAAGGATGAAACTTACAGTTGTGCATGAAAAATAATAATATAAATGTTGTGTCTTTTTTGACTGACTAAAAAAATAAGAGCAAAATGGATGGAGGTGAAACGACACACGGAAAAGGCGGGAGAGTCCAACAAGACCTAGGCCACAAGTGTGTGTTCTTCACTGGAGTGGATCTAACTGCAAGGCGTTTATACAGTATACTTCTCTGACACAGATGATTCACAGCAGAGACTGTCCCAACTACATGACATCCGTGACAAAAGAATGGCACAGCCTGTGAATTCACCTCATCGAATGCCAGATGTATGTGCATGTTTACTTATCCCCTAATTCTACTGACTATCAAAAATTCTTCGACTATCTTACTTCTACGATGGAACACATTCTATCCATTTCTCCTTTCTCTGAAATCTCCATTCTAGGAGATTTTAATGTTCACCACCACTTTTGGCTCTCCTCTCCTTTCACTGATCCACCTGGTGAACAAGCCTACATCTTTTCTATCCTTAATGACCTAGAGCAGCTTGTACAGCACGCTACCCGTATCCTTGACCGCGTTGGAGAGAGCTCCAACATACTTGACCTCTTCCTCACAATTAATCCTTCTGCTTATTCTGTTAATCTTTTCTCTCCGTTGGGCTCCTCCGATCACAACCTTATCACCTTAACCAGTCTTATCACTCCGGTATGGCCTGTGGACCCTCCAGGGAAACGTCGTCTGTGGCATTTTGGAGCCGCGGACTGGGAATGATTATTGCTTCCATGGCCGGGAGCCATCTGAGTGTGCCTTGCGCATTACGGAGGTTATTCTCTTGGGCATGGAAGCATACATTCCTTTCTCATATCCTTTGACTAAAGCAAGAAAGCCTTGGTTTAATCACGCTTGTTCTAATGCTGTCCGCAACAAGGAGAGGGCCTACAAAAGGTACCGGAGCCAACCCACCCCTGAATCACATCATCTTTACGTTTCTGCCCGGAATCGTGCTAAGTCTGTTCTTCGCTCTGCTAAAAATAATTTCATCCATACTAAATGCTCTCAACTCTCCAACTCGAATTCTTCCCGCTTCTTCTGGCACCTTGCCAGAAACCTTTCTAACAACTTTACCTCATCATCCTTCCCTCCTCTTTTCTACTCTGATGGTTCTGTAGCTATTTCTTCTACTGATAAAGCAGATCTCTTTGCACAGACTTTCTCCTCCAGGGAGTGCTGGAGCTCCCGTTTCATCAGCCCTAAGGACTAGTTCGTGACCATCCCCCTTTGCTGAACTTTTTCAGTGTCTCAGTTACACAGACAGTAGGCCAGCATGCTCTCCAGTACAAATTTCTCTATCTATCTTCACCAAACTACATGCACAGTACACACTACACTTCCTATTCAAAATTTACCAAAATGGCGTCAATTCACCCAGCCTCGGAGTCCCCAGGGGGGGGGACCATAAATGCCCCCGCCATCTGCCCCTCTCCCGGTGACGACTCGAGGTGCCTGGAACCACTGTCTGACTCTCTTCTTCTTCATTTCTGCAACATTCGCGGCCTTTCATCTAACTTTCGCTCTGTTGAGCACCACCTCTCCTCCTCTAAACCTCACCTTCTTTTTCTAACGGAGACTCAGCTGTCTGAGGCAACTGACAGCAAACCCTTTTCTGTATCCTCCTACTTTCTCTATTCTCATTTCAAAGCCAAAGGTGGCTGTTGTGTATACATACGCAACGACTTATCTTGCTCTCGTGTTCCTGAACTTGATTCTTCTGAATTCTCCACTCTCTGGCTTCGGCTTTCCTGTCATTCTCTGACTAAATATATCTGTGCTGTTTACTTATCCCCTAATTCTACTGACTATCAAAAATTCTTCGACTATCTTACTTCTACGATGGAACACATTCTATCCATTTCTCCTTTCTCTGAAATCTCCATTCTAGGAGATTTCAATGTTCACCACCACCTTTGGCTCTCCTCTCCTTTCACGGATCCACCTGGTGAACAAGCCTACATCTTTTCTATCCTTAATGACCTAGAGCAGCTTGTACAGCACCCTACCCGTATCCCTGACCGCCTTGGAGAGAGCTCCAACATACTTGACCTCTTCCTCACAACTAATCCTTCTGCTTACTCTGTTAATCTTTTCTCTCCGTTGGGCTCCTCTGATCACAACCTCATTACCTTAACATGTCCTATCGCTCCAGTACGGCCTGCGGACCCTCCAGGGAAACGTCGTCTCTGGCATTTTGGAGCTGCGGACTGGGAGGCCCTCAGGCAGTACTTCTTTGATTTTCCCTGGAATGATTATTGCTTCCATGGCCGTGAGCCATCTGAGTGTGCCTTGCGCATTACGGAGGTTATTCTCTCGAGCATGGAAGCATACATTCCTTTCTCATATCCTTTGACTAACGCAAGAAAGCCTTGGTTTAATCACGCTTGTTATAATGCAGTCCGCAACAAGGAGAAGGCCTACAAAAGGTACCGGAGCCAACCCACCCCTGAATCACATCATCTTTACGTTTCGTCCCGGAATCGTGCTAAGTCTGTTCTTCGCTCTACTAAAAATAATTTCATCCATACTAAATGCTCTCAACTCTCCAACTCGAATTCTTCCCGCTCCTTCTGGCACCTTGCCAAAAATCTTTCTAACAACTTTACCTCATCATCCTTCCCTCCTCTTTTCTACTCTGATGGTTCTGTAGCTATTTCTTCTACTGATAAAGCAGATCTCTTCGCACAGACTTTCTCCTCCAATTCCACCTTAGACGATTCCGGTGCTGTTCCTCCATCACTTCCCCCCTCTGACTTCCTCATGGCTGACATTAAAATTTCTTCAGTTGATGTATTTTCTGCCATTACTGGCCTCAGTACTAACAAGGCATATGGGCCTGATGGGGTCCCTCCTGTTGTTCTCAAAAACTGTGCTTCTGTGCTTACACCCTGCCTAGGCAAACTATTTCGCCTTTGTCTGTCAACTTGTACCTTTCCTTCTGGCTGGAAGTTTGCTCTCATTCAGCCAGTCCCAAAGAAGGGTGACCACTCCCAACCCTCCAACTATCGTCCAATTGCTTTAACGTCCTGTATTTCAAAAGTTTTCGAGTCAATTCTTAATAAAAAAATTTTAAGGCATCTTTCCTATCACAACTTTCTTTCCGATCGTCAGTATGGGTTCCGTCAGGGACGCTCCACTGGCGATCTTCTCACCTACCTTTCAGACTCCTGGTCATCCTCCTTTCGGGACTTTGGCGAAAGCTTTGCCATTGCACTTGATTTCTCAAAGGCTTTCGATCGAGTCTGGCATAAATCTTTAATTTCCAAACTGCCCTCCTACGGTTTCTATCCTTCTATCTGTACCTTCATCGCTAGCTTCCTTTCTGGTCGTTCTATAGCTGCTGTCGTAGACGGCCATAGTTCTTCTCCTAGATCTATCAACAGTGGTGTTCCTCAGGGGTCTGTCCTATCACCAACTCTCTTCCTTTTATTCATCAATGATCTTCTAAGCTGTACATCTAACCCTATCCACTCATACGCTGATGACTCCACCCTTCACCTTTCCATTCGGTTCCCGCAAAGCCCATCTCAACAGTTACTTCAAGAAACAAGGGATGAGGCTATGGCACACCTAATGTCTGACTTGGCTCATATCTCTGACTGGGGTAAAAATAATATGGTTGTCTTTAATGCTTCTAAGACTCAGTTCTTACACCTATCAACCCGACAAAATCTTCCACAGGTATACCCACTAATGTTTAATAATATTCAGATTAATCCTGCATCATCCTTGAACATGCTTGGGGTTTCATTTACTCGGGACTTATCTTGGAAAGATCATATTACATCTCTTGTAAAATCTGCTTCCAAGAGATTGGGTGTGCTAAGCCGACTCCGCTCTTTCTTTACCCCTGCACAATTGTTGACTCTATACACGGGTTTTATCCGCCCCTGTGTGGAGTACAACTCTCATATGTGGGGAGGGTCCCCACATACAGCTCTTCTCAATAGGGTGGAGTCAAAGGCTTTTCGTCTCATTAACTCTCCTCCTCTTACTGACTCCCTTCAACCTCTGTCTCTTCGCCGCACTGTTGCATCTTTATCTCTTTTCTATCGCTACTTTAATGGTCACTGCTCCTCTGAACTGTCTGCTTGCATTCCTCCACCTCTACGACGGGCGCGTAGCACCCGTCTGGCAGCAAACTCTCATCCCTTTTCTGTCCAACTCTCTAATGCAAGAGTTAACCGTTACTCCCAGTCTTTCATTCATGCAACAGGTCAGCTCTGGAACTGTCTCCCTCTGTCTGTATTTCCTCCTGCCTATGATCTCCAGTCTTTCAAACGCAGTGTGTCCAGCCATCTCAAAATGATCGGATCTTGAATTTGGCTCTCTATTGTATTTTGTTTTTCTCTTGGAGGGAACTGTTACTGCGGGCTCATGGCCTTTGGTTCCTTCTTCCTCGCATAAAAAAAAAAAAAAAAAATCCACCTTAGATGATGCCGGTGCTGTTCCTCCATCACTTCCCCCCTCTGACTTCCTCATGGCTGTCATTAAAATTTCTTCAGCTGATGTATTTTCTGCCATCACTGGCCTCAGTACTAACAAGGCATTTGGGCCTGATGGAGTCCCTCCTGTTGTTCTCAAGAACTGTGTGTCTGTGCTTACACCCTGCCTAGGCAAACGCTTTTGCCTTTGTCTGTGAACTTGTACCTTTCCTTCTTGCTGGAAGTTTGCTCTCATTCAGCCAGTCCCAAAGAAGGGTGACCACTCCCAACCTTCCAACTATCGTCCAATTGCTTTAACGTCCTGTATTTCAAAAGTTTTTGAGTCAATTCTCAATAGAAAAATTTTAAGGCATCTTTCCTATCACAACCTTCTTTCTGATCGTCAGTATGGGTTCCGTCAGGGACGCTCCACTGGCGATCTTCTCACCTACCTGTCAGACTCCTGGTCATCCTCCTTTCGGGACTTTGGTGAAAGCTTTGCCATTGCACTTGACATCTCAAAGGCTTTCGATCGAGTCTGGCATAAATCTTTAATTTCCAAACTGGCCTCCCACGGTTTCTATTCTTCTATCTGTGCCTTCATCGCTAGCTTCCTTTCTGGTCGTTCTATAGCCGCTGTTGTAGACGGCCATCGTTCTTCTCCTAGATCTATCAACAGTGGTGTTCCTCAGGGGTCTGTCCTATCACCAACTCTCTTCCTTTTATTCATCAATGATCTTCTAAGCTGCACATCTAACTCTATCCACTCATATGCTGATGACTCCACCCTTCACCTTTCCATTCGGTTCCCTCAACGTCCATCTCAACAGTTACTTCAACAAACAAGGGATGAGGCTATGGCACACCTAATATCTGACTTGGCTCGTATCTCTGACTGGGATGAAAATAATATGGTTTTTTTTAATGCATCTAAGACTCAGTTCTTACACCTATCAACCCGACAAACTCTTCCACAGGTATACCCCCTAATGTTTAATAATATTCAGCTTAGTCCTGCATCATCCTTGAACATGCTTGGGGTTTCATTTACTCGGGACTTATCTTGGAAAGATCATATTACATCTCTTGTAAAATCTGCTTCCAAGAGATTGGGTGTGCTAAGCCGACTCCGCTCTTTCTTTACCTCTGCACAATTGCTGACTCTATACAGGGGTTTTATCCGCGCCTGTGTGGCGTACAACTCTCATGTGTGGGGAGGCTCCCCACATACAGCTCTTCTCCATATGGTGGAGTCAAAGGCTTTTCGTCTCATTAACTCTCCTCCTCTTACTGACTCCCTTCAACCTCTGTCTCTTCACCGCACTGTTGCATCTTTATCTCTTTTCTATCGCTACTTTAATGGTCACTGCTCATCTGAACTGTCTGCTTGCATTCCTCCACCTTTACGACTGGCACATAGCACCCGTCTGGCAGCAAACTCTCATCCCTTTTCTGTCCAACTCTCTAATGCAAGAGTTAACCGTTACTCCCAGTCTTTCATTTATGCAACAGGTCAACTCTGGAACTGTCTCCCTCTGTCTGTATTTCCTGCTGCCTATGATCTCCAGTCTTTCAAACGCAGTGTGTCCAGGCACCTCAAAATGATCAAATCTTGAATTTGGCTCTCTATTGTATTTTGTTTTTTCTCTTGGAAGGAACTGTTACTGCGGGCTCATGGCCTTTGGTTCCTTCTTCCTCGGATAAAAAAAAAAATGTCTTCCCAAAGAATATGAGGTTAATGAAGGATATCATGGGGATTGTTATCAGCGATTCACCATGAATCTGAACAGGCTTAAACCCATCCCTGCACCAAGTGAGCCATCATGTTCATCTCGAGGATCACGAAGATCAAGTGAAGGAGACAAAATCATCTTCAAACCTGACTGTATATTTTGCAACAAAGAAGGTCGCAAAAAAGTCAAAGTTGGCGGTATATACACAACAGAAGGCCTTTCGTCGTTCACATTATTTTGATGGGGGTAAAAAAGGTCTTTGAAACTGCTGAAAGAAAAGGTGATGAAAAACTGCTTACACGTATTCGAGGACATGACCTGTTTGCCTGTGAGGCCAAGTATCACACCAGCTGCAGATCAAAATATACGCATGACTCTCAGAAATGAAGAGGTAAGGATGTCAAGGCCAAGAAAGAACAAGAAGAGCTTGAAGGTGCCCACGAAGAGGCATTCTTGGCCGTTAGCAAAGTTATTGATGAGAACATCGTAGAAAAACAGCATGTGATGTTTATAAAGCAAGTCTACAGAAATCAAAGTTTCCTAATCCTGCTTATCGAGGTGAAAATCTAAAGAAAAAGCTACAGAAACATGAGAAATATGGACAACTATTGTCATTTTCTTCTTGGCCAGGAAGGGAAAATTCCAGTCGTACTTGATGTACAGTGCTTCGATTGATACTGGAACAATAGTCAAATTTGCTTACGAGCTTGGAACGACAGATCTTATAAAAGAAGTGGGCACTGCACTTAGACACGCCATTCTGGATGCATTCAATACGTCAGAGATTCTCCCATAGCCTCCTACTGCACATCACCGTGGCAACATGCAAGATGTTATACCCAGGCAGCTGCAGACGTTACTTTGCTACATCATATGTGGAACCCCAACATCACCCAAACCTAAAACCGTTAGGTTTATATTCTCCATTGGGCAAGATATTTGTCGTGCTGTGACTAACGGTACATGGAAGCTTCCAAAACAAATACTGGTATGCATGACTCTGCGTTACCTGTTTCGCAGTGCTGAGTCAATAACACTCAAGAACCGCTTAGGCCATTGTGAAAGTTATTCATTTTCCCTAGAACTAGAAACAACAATAGCTCTAGCTGTAGAAGAAACATCTACTCTACTGACAACACAAATCATACAGAATCCAGCTGTGCCTCGTGTCTTTTATTCAGACTTTGATAACTTCGACCAGCTGTTGAATGAGCTAACAGGATCTGGGTCCATACACACTGGACATAGAATCATGCTTCAGGAAATTGAGGGTAGCAAAGAAAACCATGGAGGAACACTTCCAGACATGCCTTGTATTCCAAAAGGTGGTGACCGTTCACTCAAGCTGATTCAAGAGCCCAACCTACCAGAGTGTACGTGACAAACAGACAGAGCCCAGACTACCCAATATCGCGATGGATGTTTCCTGGAGAACAAGCAATGAAGGAGGCCACTAGAGACTCAACAGGAAGTATCAAGCTGGGGAGGATTCATATCACTGACAGGGATCAAGCCAATCAATCTGATAACTATTGTTTATTATCCAGTTGTCAACAACCCCATAACAGAATATAAAACTGTAAAAGAATGTCTGCGATATGCAGATGAAGCCACCCACGAGGCTGGCCAGAATTACATCATCACTACATTCGACCTAGATGTAAGCATGAAAGCCTATCCACTCACCCGGTTTTACCCTGAGAAATATTCCAATCATATTGTCATGATTGGATCATTCCGTTTGGTGTGTACTTATTTTCATATGATTGGTAAGAAGATGGCTGGATCTGGCTTTGGAGATGTGTTCACTGAAGCCGGCCTCATTGCCACTGGATCCTTGCGTGTTCTCTCTGGGAAGCACTACTATCGGGCAGTAAGATGTCACAAAATCATGCTGGAATGTCTTGAAAGGCTACTCATGGAACAATACATAAAACACTGACAGAAAGAACATATGACCTCTGATCTCTCTGATGCTTCCAAGAAAGCACCTTCAAGATTTGTTGGAATCTCCTTCACAAGAAAATCTATGTCTGGTGAATGATGATGCAGCTGTCAAGAATCTCTTGGATGATTACACCCAAT
Organism: Coenobita brevimanus; assembly: GCF_032717465.1. Lineage (NCBI taxonomy): Eukaryota > Metazoa > Arthropoda > Malacostraca > Decapoda > Coenobitidae > Coenobita > Coenobita brevimanus. The sequence continues at coordinate 22,815,114 of NC_136981.1, forward strand.
TCAAGGACGAAGTGCGTCAAGGACTGCTGGGAAAAACAGCTACATTCTGTCTTTCATACATGGATCACGTCTGGCTTACACTTACTCTGATTCAAGCTGTAAAGTCAAATGACTTTGATCTGTATGCAAGGTGTTTGTTTCTATTGCCAGATTTGTTTTTTAGTTTTGATGGCCACAATTATTCTCGCTATCTGACTTTCTTCAGCATATTTATTGCCAATATTGAGGATACACATAGGGAGCACTGGAGCTCTTGAAAAGAGGGACGATAAGTGTTGCAAGGTCAATCATTCCGGGCAATCGAACAGCTGTTGACAAGACCATTGAAGAAACATTTGTGAAGCATGCAAAATCCAGAGGAGGAACAGGCGGGACTGGAGCAGGTCTATCTGGTCTTCTCAGCAACTATGACTCATACCAGCGATGGGTGCGAACAACACATGAGAGGTCTCAGTTTGTTCATGCAACATTCAACATGGATGAGATGTGAGAAGAATCTAACACTGGGAATAAGCATCGTGACGTTCGTCCCACTAAAATTTATGAAAGTGAAAAACAGGTCTGCAAGACAAAGGAAGCCATCACTGGATTAGTTAATTCTTTCACCATTGAGGACACTGAAAAGGTCTACTGTATCTCTACTGGGGCACCTGCACCCCCAGACGTAGACTATGATGCCTTAAGAGCAGAAGCTGCTGGAAAAGAAGAAAAGGAGAAATTCGTAAAGGAAAGATTAGAAAGAAGGAAAAAAATTTTGAGCCAGTAGAGAAGCTGATGTTGAATGCACTTGCGGAAATGCAAAAGACCATCAAAGTCAAGACGTCAAGGAACAAGGTCGTGGAATACAAACATCAAGGGAATATAGTTTTTCAGTTACTATTGCACTCCCAAAACACAAGGACTACATTTGGATTTAAAGGAAATTATGTCTTTTCCCCTGACTCCGATACCCTACAGCATTGGAACTGCTGATGGATTATTGGCCAAAAATTAAAAATCCTGAGGACAACGGTATCTGCTGAAAGAAGTTGATAATGCCGCTGCACCACCAGCATCCATAACTCTTGTCATTGAAGATGGGAACGCATTCTTCTATTACATGACTCAAGTACCTGGAACTTTCGGACAGATCAGCCAGAAGGTATTTGACATGATGCAGAAGGCTTCTGACACAATCTTCAGCACAGACACATATCTGCCTGGATCTGTTAAGTCTATGGAAAGGATGCGAAGAGGATGTGCTGAAAAACTTACCATCAAAGGTGCCAGTACCAGAAAGCCGCCAGAATGGAAGAAGTATCTGACAAATGATGAAAACAAGAAACAAATGATTCATCTTCTGCATGAAGAATGGAGCAGCTACTCATACGCAAATAGACTGCAAAATCGTTATGTCGTCTACATCTGTGATGGAAAAACCTATCAGCTGAGCTCTGAAGATGGAAAGAATACACAAGCAAGTGAGGTACATCAGCTACATGCAACGCAAGAAGAGACTGATATCAGAGTAATCATCTATTGTTTCTACGGGTAGGAAAAGGGGTATGAGAACATCAAGGTCAGAAGTCCAGACAGTGATGTCTTTTTCATACTTCTTCATTTTGCACTTCATCTAGTAGATGTTAATATCTATTTCGATACCGGAAGTGGAAACCATAAACGACTGATCAACATCACTGAAATTCCCGAGAGTTACACTCAGCAGTACTGCACAGCCCTGATGGCACTCCATGCCTTCACTGGAACTAACACAAGTGCCTTTAAAGGCATTGGGAAAGTAAAACCAATCAAGGTCCTTTTAAAGATGCCAAAATTCCAGCCAATGTTAGCTGAACTTGGTAACAATTGAAATATTCCTGACGACCTGATTACCTGGAAGAGTTTGTGTGTGCCATGTACTCAAAGCCACGTGTTAAAAAAATTAATGACCTCCGACTTCTCTTGATAAATAACCCATACTGTTGACATGGCAGCACTTCCTCCATCAAGGAGCTGCTTGATACAGCACATTCGACGTGTTAATTATCAAGTGGCTCTCTGTAAACGAGCCAACATTGCTGAACCTGTCATTCCTCCAAACCACGGATGGACTTTAAAGAATGGTGCCTTGGAACCATTGTGGATGGAAGAGATGATATTGCCACAGCAACTTGCAGACATTCTTGAGGAAGGTACTGCTGATGACAGTTCGGAAGACGAGTTTGTAAGTGATAGAGAATAGGTGGATGAGGACATGGCATCGTTTACTGAGGGCAGTGAATACAGTGTTTAATGTTTATACTTCGATATGTTCTTAATCTGATTTGTAAGTTACATGCATTATGTAAGAAGAAATGCTATATGCAAATATTATATGTACGTTAATGAACCTACCCATACTCAGCAAATTATCGTTGTGTCTAGTTCTGCCCGTTAAGTGATCTCATGTCCATTAATAATAAGTGATCTAACCTTCATTGACAATCAGTGATTTAATCTTTGTCAAAACTGATGTCAATTCTCACTGATTTTTAAGATGAGAATTTTCAACAGAAAGCACAATCTGTGGAATTAAAGCATTACTGTGATCTGTACATGTAATGATAATGTAATGTAAATAGTATATATAATTTTGTGGAAAATTACATCCTCTCTTATTATTTTCAATTTAGCTGCAAAAGATGGTATTTAGATATACAATATGCCATTGGAAAGAGTATTTTATTCACTTCCAATGACATCCAGTTTGTATGTCAGATCTGAGAAGTAAATGAATTGTATTAGAAAATACAAGAGGAACCTTTGCACCAAGTGGCGATTTTGACGGGCACGACCCCACCTTCAATATTGTGGTGGTATGGATAGTGCATCCCAAGATATTCAATGTTAACATGTCCTATCGTGATCCAGAGGCTTCAAGGAAAGTTTTGGTACCAAAGAAGTAGAATGGTGGGGGGGGGGGGAGGTGCACGGTAACCCCTCACAGCCCATGTACTAACAACTTCCCCAAACCTCGCCCCCACTACATCATGGAGAGTGGTCAAAACCCTAGCTTCTGATCACCTCCCAATCATCATCACTATCAAAACCAGAATCACCCCAGCTGGCCACAAACACACATACACTAATTATAAGAGGGCCTACTGGGAGGCCTTTGTAACTGAAACAGAACAACATTTCAAAACACTAAAGAGTACGCCCATCACAAACATCAACACCGCTGTGCACACTTTCATTACAGTTATACAAAACGTAGACAAAAGACACATCCCTAGAGGCAACAGAAAGAGACACAACCCCAACTTCACACCAGAAATTCAAGGCCTCATCAGACAACGGGATACACTGCGACACTCTCCAATACCCCATATACAAGACACCGTACAACAAATACAAGAACTCAACACTCAAATAAACAATAAAATATCAGAACAACAAACACTAAGCTGGAAAAATTACCTTCAAACACTTGACCACAAAACAAACATCAGCAAACTCTACAAAACACTAAACAGCATCACACTTTCCAACAGCAACACCACACAATCACACGCTGCCATCAAAACAACAGACACCATACCCTCAAACAAACAACAATCACTTTTCACAAGTCAGCCATCTAAACCCCCATCCCGAAGACTGAGGTATCATCCGACGTAAAAGACAGTTCCCCACAGACCCAGACTACGCACCTTTCGCTTACAACCAGACGAAGCACATCATTAACAACCTCAAGCACTCATCTATCTGTGGACCAGACAACATAAGCAACATTCACCTTAAACACCTTGGACCACAAGGCATACAAGCACTCACCAAAATATCAAACTACAGCTACTCGCACAACATAATACCCAACATCTGCAAACATGGCAATATCATCACTATCCCTAAACCCAAGAAAGACCTCACTTTACCCACCTCACACCGCCCCATCACACTCCTCTGCACCCCCTATAAAGTCATTGAACGACTGGTACTACAACTAGTCACACCTCACATTCCCCTAGCCCAGTCACAACATGGCTTTAGGCCACTACACTCCACAAACACCCTTCTTACAGACCTTACACAGAGAGTTTTCGATGGCATGAATTCAGCTAGGCCACCACACAGAACACTCATATTCACACTAGACATTAGCAAAGCTTTTGATGACATCCCCCGCCACAACCTCACAAACAAAATACTCAACACAAACATGCACAATAACACAAAAAGATGGCTGGCAAACTACTTAGCAGGCAGATGTGCACACGTAACATTTGCCGGTCAGTCTTCTAACATTAGAAACTTCACAAACGGCATCCCCCAAGGATCTGTTTTGTCCCCTACACTCTTTAACCTATACAGGCATGACATACCCACACCCCACACACCACAGATACACATAGCTTCCTATGCAGATGATATAACACTTACATGTACGCAACAAAACGCAAACACAGCTGCAC
>NC_136981.1:22819646-22972533 GCF_032717465.1 Coenobita brevimanus
GTGCAATCTTTTCAGTCTGATTACACTTCCCCACAACTTGACACGTGTGACAAGACTTATAATACCAGGAAACATCTCTGAAGATACCTGGCCAGTAGAAGTGTTTCAAAATGCGTGCCACAGTCTTCCTCACTCCAAGGTGTCCTCCCAAACTGGAATCACGAGCCACTCTAATGATATGCTGCCTACAAACACGAGGGATGACAACTTGATGTACAACCTCCCATTCACAGTCGGCTGATGCTGCTGGGGGTCTCCACTTCCTCATAAGTACTCCTGACTTTATATAATAACAAGAAGAAGCACCAGCTGACTCTTCCTCACTGAAAGCAGAGTTAGCTAGACTTTTCAACTCAGGCTCACCACCGTGCAACTCAACCAACTCTTGATGAGACAAATTATCAACACTCACGAGTGGTACTGCCTCATTCTGGTGAGTGGTCCAAATTAGGCAAGAAAAGTTTCAACTAGGATAACATCATCATCATCATTATCCTCTTAAGTCACCAGTAACTTTAGACTTAGCCCTAGGTGACATCACATGCAGAGAATACATCAGGGACATGCAATCCTGGTCGCAGTCTCACTGGTTCACTAGACAACTGAGGAGCTGGACACACTTGACTTTCACCAATATCATTTCCAAGTAAGAAAGTTACACCTGACATTGGGAGTGTCTCAACCAACCCAACCATAACGGAACCATTAACAAAACCAGACTCTAAATTCACTCTGCACAGAGGGACAGAGAAGTAATTATTCTCTACACCTTGTAAGATTACAGTTTCATCAGAGGAATTAACATTAGAGCCTAGAACACTGGTCAGCATAAGGGATTAGCAAGCACCTGCATCACGATATATTTTAAGTGATTTCCTGTCATTATTGTCCAGAGGACTGACAAAACCATCAGACAGGAAATAAGCACATGAACTCTTGAGAGTGTCACCCACGTTACTGCTCAAAAGAGGAGCTTCATAATGAGAATTTAATTTACCCCTCAAAGCAGGTTCAGTTAACTCGGTTAAAGAATTCTGGGAACTCTCAAGGGTGGACACTAGACCAATTGACTGAATATTTAAAGACTCCTTTTTGTTCACATCACGCTGTCTCCTGAAAGATTTCTCCGTACTATGACCAAACTTACTACAATAAGTACATTTACTTTTCTGAAATCTAGAGGTGGAGCTGGTATTTACTTCCTGAGAAACATCATCTTTATTCTCTTTCTTGTTACCTGTACTCTGAGTGGAGGCAACGTACTTACTCTCAGCTTTCCTTTTTTCTTTAGAATATCTCTTGTGAGTGAGAACATATTCATCAGCTAAAACTGCAGCATCAGACAAATTATCTATTCTTTTTTCATCAAGATATAGGCTTACATCTTTATTAATACACGTTTTGAAGTCCTCCAGCAAAATCATCTGCTTAAATTTATTAAAATCAGAGTTTACATTCTTAGAATTTAACCACTGCTCTAACAGATCTTCTTTGATTTTTGCATACTCAACATGGGATTGCTTATCTTGCTTATAAGTTGTCCTAAATTTTACTCTATAGGCTTCAGGAACAAGCTCATAGGCCTTAAGAATCAAGCTCTTAACTACATCATAATTATCAGATTGATCCTGAGGCAAAGATGCATAAGTTACTTGAGGCCTTACTCGAGGTGAGAACACTCTGAAGGAGTACTGGCCAATACTTTTTGGGCCAATTAAAGCCTGTAGCTACCCTCTCAAACAACTGAAAACTCTTTGTTAAATCAGATTCATTAAAATGAGGGACAAGTTTAACATTTTTAGCCACATCAAAATCATCAGAGCTAGATGATCCAGTTCCACCTTGTTTCATGCGATACTCATGGTCTGCTTGAATCCTAGCAAGTTCAATTTGTTCCTGAGCCTCTGCCTGTGCCTCCTGAATACGAGCCTGAGACTCAGCCTCCTTAGCACGTGCCTGAAACTCAGCCTCCTTAGCACGAGCCTCCTGCAGGGCTAGCTGAAACTTAGCTATTTCAAAATGCGTTTGCTCATCTGGAGAAGTTACATTAAACAAGCTTTTATTAATCATGCCAACAATTTAATGTTTAGAATGATGAGACCGAACAGCATTTTCCAATTATTGAGCAACAAACTTAAGTTCATTCTTTGTTCTGTTTTCTACATCACACACTGTTATCACATTTGACCAAAAATCTTTGGCTTCATCAAGAGTAGTACTAGTAGACATCATGAATAAATCACAGTCACAGAATATCAAGCAATATCCTTATGATAATATCCTGAATATCCTTATAAGAGGTCGCTAAATTAATGTTACGAAACAGAGAGAGATAATGAACACTTCAAGTGAGAATACTAAAATCACTACTGTCCCGCAAAGTTCCAGGTTCAAAACAAAAGACTTAGGTAAAATTACAAGTTAAAGTTTAATGCTCAAACTAACAACTAAACATTCAGGACTCATAAGGATAATGTAATGGCAAAACTGGTTACGTATATGGTTAACTGCAATAGCCTCTATTAACACGAATTTAGCAAGAGCAAATTTATCCAAGTCAGCCCTGATAAAATGAGAAAACTGGATAATGCTGAGTTAAAGCAAGCTATAATATTATTACAGATACAAATATTACTAATACTGGCTGACAGTCTGGAGCCAATAGAATCATAAAAACTTTACCAGGCTTATGAATTAACGCCTTAGGCTATACAATACAAGAAAAATGGTAATAACACTTATACTCAAATTATACAGCAGCTAGATGGCTGGAGACTTCCTGAGCACTCACAAAAATAATAATATACTGTAAAGGGGAGGACAGAGATGTGAACAGAATGAGGAGTAGATCTAAGTGGCAACTAATGCAGAGACTGAGCTCAGTATATAGGGGTCCGGCAGAGCTTGAGTCACCTTGTAAGAAGGACGCGCACATGAAGGCATAGGGGACGAAGAGTTGACAATCCTGCTCTGAACAACAGAAACAAAGACTTACTCAACTATAAGGGGGAGAAGGGGGGAGTGAGGTAGCACACGCAAGCCTGGTCACTATGGAAGCCACGTGGCGAATCGTGAACAAACATGGAGCATACTATGCATTAGGATCATACAAAGGATGATACAATCATGAAGAAAACTGTATCATAAGTTAGAATTCTATAAGGGATTATGAAATCATAGGCTATGTAACACCTCCCCACAAAGAAAAAGAAATTTACAAAGCAAATTTCTTATTACTCTAAAACAATCTTTCTAAAGTCTAGATAAGCAATCTGCAATAACATTTTCTTTCCCCTTGACATGTTGTATGTCTAATGATTACTCCTGAAAAAGTAGACTCCATCTTGTCAATCTCTGATTTTTATCTTTACACTTACTAATGTATTTCAGTGCGTTATGATCGATATAAATGACTATAGGGTCAAAACCAGAACACAAATAAAATAAAATGAAAAATGCTGTAAACAAAAAATCAAGGCCAAAAGCTCTTTCTCAATAGTTGAGTAGTTCTTTTGAGGTGGAAGGTGAACTTCTTACTGTAATAAGATACAGGGTGTTGTCAATACCCTGATCATCCTCTTGCAGCAAAACAGCCCCAGCTCCTGTATCACTTGCGTCAACAGCTATCTTAAAAGGCTTAGCAAAATTTGGAGTAGCGAGCACTGGCTGACTTAATAGGATAGCTTTAAGTTTACTGAAAGAGGATTCACAGTTATTGGTCCAGACAAATTTAACTCGTTTTTTCAGTAGCTCTGTAGAGTGGTGATACAAGAATTGAAAAGGATTAAGAACAAATCTCCTGTAATAAATTACCATTCCCAAAAAATCTTTGTAGCTCTTTCCTACTTTTAGGTCTGGGAAGATCACTTATAACCTGAACCTTAGCTCCTGGTGGTGCAAACGTGTCCATCACCAATTACATGTGCACCCAAGGTACTGAACTTCTTAAGCTTGACCAAACTCACACTTTGATAAATTAGCTACAAAATTAGCCTGAACCAAACGCTCAAGAAATTTACTGACATGGCATAGGTGATCTTTCCAGTTGTTACTGAAGATTAATATATCATCAATATAAACAACACACCCTGCCAAACCCTCTGTTACAACATTCATGAGCTTCTGAAAAGTGGCTGGTGCATACTTCATACCATATGGCATTACAGAACATGCAAAAGTCTTTGCTAGTGTTTCAAAACATGAGATCTCCCTAGCACGTTCAGTCATAGGTACTTGCCAGTATCCCTTTAACAAATCATACTTACTTATGTACCTAGCCTTTGCGATCTTGTCTATGCAATCTTCCACGCGAGGGAGAGGGTAAGTGTCTGTTTTGGTTATCTGATTAACACGTCTGTAGTCGATGCAAAGCTGTTGTGACCCACCTGGCTTAGGGACTAGAGTGACAGGAGAATTCCACTCGCTCTGACAGGGCTCAATCTTGTGGTCCAACAGATATCCAAGCTCCTTCTGGATGAGAGGAACTTTCACTGGGTTCACACTGTAAGGAGGCAGTTTAACTGGCTTTGCATCTCCAACATCGACATCATGCATCAACACAGTGGTTCTTCCTGGAGTGTCACGGAACACTTGCGGGTACTCCTGCAGTAATGCCGAAAACTCCTGCCTTTCCTCGGGAGCTAGATGAGAAAGCTTAGTCTGGAGATCATTCATGATATCAGGATTCTTCCCCAAACTATCACTCAGCCTCATACTGCATGGGAGAGCTTCACTTGCAGACTCGGGTGGAACAGCTACAGTGCAGACTGGGTTATTTTCGTCCCGCCTGTTATATAACTTTAGCATGTTGATGTGACAAAGTTGCTTGTTCTTTCTATGATCTGGTGTGGCGATGACATAGTTGACATCACTGAGTTTCTTCTCCATGAAATAAGGACCACTAAACTTGGCTTGAAGAGGTTGCCCATGCACTGGTAGAATCAAAACCTGATCTCCTGGCTGAAAGTGGCGTAACCTGGACTTCTTATCATACCAAGTCTTCATCTTCTCCTGAGCAGCTCCTAAATTCTCTCTCGCCAGCTGTAAAGCTGTGGACAGCCGTTCTTTGAACTTCATCACATACTCCAGCAGGTTGATGTCATCTTCCTCCGACAGCCAGGTATCCTTGAGTAGCTCAAGGGGTCCTCTTACTTCATGGCCAAACAGTAGTTCAAAGGGTGAGAAGCCCAGTGATTCATTTGGAGATTCTCTTGCGGCAAATACAACGAATGGAAGACCTTTATCCCAATCTTTCTGATGTTCCAAACAGTATTTCCTGAGCATCGATTTGAGTGTTTGATGATATCTCTCCAACGCTCCTTGGGTCTAGGGATGGTAAGCTGAAGACGTGATCTGGGTGATGCCCAACTCTTTCAGAGACTGCTTGAAAACATTTGACATGAAATTATTTCTTCGGTCTGACTGTACCTCCTTGGGCAGACCAAACTTGGTGAAGAACCCTAGCATTTCCTTAACCACGTTCTTTGCTGAGATATTTCTAAGTGGAATGGCTTCAGGATAACGAGTAGCCATATCAATGAGGGTCAACACATAAGAAAACCCTGAAGAAGTCTTAGGAAGAGGGCCCACAATATCCACCAACGCACAGGTGAATGGCGCCTCAAAAGGAGGAATGGGAACTAGAGGTGCAATCTTTTCAGTCTGATTACACTTCCCCACAACTTGACACGTGTGACAAGACTTATAATACCAGGAAACATCTCTGAAGATACCTGGCCAGTAGAAGTGTTTCAAAATGCGTGCCACAGTCTTCCTCACTCCAAGGTGTCCTCCCAAACTGGAATCACGAGCCACTCTAATGATATGCTGCCTACAAACACGAGGGATGACAACTTGATGTACAACCTCCCATTCACAGTCGGCTGATGCTGCTGGGGGTCTCCACTTCCTCATAAGTACTCCTGACTTTATATAATAACAAGTAGAAGCACCAGCTGACTCTTCCTCACTGAAAGCAGAGTTAGCTAGACTTTTCAACTCAGGCTCACCACCGTGCAACTCAACCAACTCTTGATGAGACAAATTATCAACACTACGGGGTACTGCCTCATCTGGTGAGTGGTCCAAATTAGCAAGAAAAGTTTCAACTAGGATAACATCATCATCATCATTATCCTCTAAGTCACCAGTAACTTTAGACTTAGCCCTAGTGACAGCACATGCAGAGAACACATCAGGGACATCACAATCCTGGGTCGCAGTCACTGGTTCACTAGACAACTGAGGAGCTGGACACACTTGACTTTCACCAATATCATTTCCAAGTAAGAAAGTTACACCTGACATTGGGAGTGTCTCAACCAACCCAACCATAACGGAACCATTAACAAAACCAGTCTCTAAATTCACTCTGCACAGAGGGACAGAGAAGTAATTATTCTCTACACCTTGTAAGATTACAGTTTCATCAGAGGAATTAACATTAGAGCCTAGAACACTGGTCAGCATAAGGGATTAGCAAGCACCTGCATCACGATATATTTTAAGTGATTTCCTGTCATTATTGTCCAGAGGACTGACAAAATCATCGGACAAGAAATAAGCACATGAACTCTTGAGAGTGTCACCCACGTTACTGCTCAAAAGAGGAGCTTCATAATGAGAATTTAATTTACCCCTCAAAGCAGGTTCAGTTAACTCGGTTAAAGAATTCTGGGAACTCTCAAGGGTGGACACTAGACCAATTGACTGAATATTTAAAGACTCCTTTTTGTTCACATCACGCTGTCTCCTGAAAGATTTCTCCGTACTATGACCAAACTTACTACAATAAGTACATTTACTTTTCTGAAATCTAGAGCTGGAACTGGTATTTACTTCCTGAGAAACATCATCTTTATTCTCTTTCTTGTTACCTGTACTCTGAGTGGAGGCAACGTACTTACTCTCAGCTTTCCTTTTTTCTTTAGAATATCTCTTGTGAGTGAGAACATATTCATCAGCTAAAACTGCAGCATCAGACAAATTATCTATTCTTTTTTCATCAAGATATAGGCTTACATCTTTATTAATACACGTTTTGAAGTCCTCCAGCAAAATCATCTGCTTAAATTTATTAAAATCAGAGTTTACATTCTTAGAATTTAACCACTGCTCTAACAGATCTTCTTTGATTTTTGCATACTCAACATGGGATTTCTTATCTTGCTTATAAGTTGTCCTAAATTTTACTCTATAGGCTTCAGGAACAAGCTCATAGGCCTTAAGAATCAAGCTCTTAACTACATCATAATTATCAGATTGATCCTGAGGCAAAGATGCATAAGTTACTTGAGCCTTACCGGTGAGAACACTCTGAAGGAGTACTGGCCAATACTTTTTGGGCCAATTAAAGCCTGTAGCTACCCTCTCAAACAACTGAAAATACTTTGTTAAATCAGATTCATTAAAATGAGGGACAAGTTTAACATTTTTAGCCACATCAAAATCATCAGAGCTAGATGATCCAGTTCCACCTTGTTTCATGCGATACTCATGGTCTGCTTGAATCCTAGCAAGTTCAATTTGTTCCTGAGCCTCTGCCTGTGCCTCCTGAATACGAGCCTGAGACTCAGCCTCCTTAGCACGTGCCTGAAACTCAGCCTCCTTAGCACGAGCCTCCTGCAGGGCTAGCTGAAACTTAGCTATTTCAAAATGCGTTTGCTCATCTGGAGAAGTTACATTAAACAAGCTTTTATTAATCATGCCAACAATTTAATCTTTAGAATGATGAGAGCGAACAGCAATTTCCAATTGTTGAGCAACAAACTTAAGTTCATTCTTTGTTCTGTTTTCTACATCACACACTGTTTGCACATTTGACCAAAAATCTTTGGCTTCATCAAGAGTAGTACTAGTAGACATCATGAATAAATCACAGTCACAGAATATCAAGCAATATCCTTATGATAATATCCTGAATATCCTTATAAGAGGTCGCTAAATTAATGTTACGAAACAGAGAGAGATAATGAACACTTCAAGTGAGAATACTAAAATCACTACTGTCCCGCAAAGTTCCAGGTTCAAAACAAAAGACTTAGGTAAAATTACAAGTTAAAGTTTAATGCTCAAACTAACAACTAAACATTCAGGACTCATAAGGATAATGTAATGGCAAAACTGGTTACGTATATGGTTAACTGCAATAGCCTCTATTAACACGAATTTAGCAAGAGCAAATTTATCCAAGTCAGCCCTGATAAAATGAGAAAACTGGATAATGCTGAGTTAAAGCAAGCTATAATATTATTACAGATACAAATATTACTAATACTGGCTGACAGTCTGGAGCCAATAGAATCATAAAAACTTTACCAGGCTTATGAATTAACGCCTTAGGCTATACAATACAAGAAAAATGGTAATAACACTTATACTCAAATTATACAGCAGCTAGATGGCTGGAGACTTCCTGAGCACTCACATAAATAATAATATACTGTAAAAGGGAGGACAGAGATGTGAACAGAATGAGGAGTAGATCTAAGTGGCAACTAATGCAGAGACTGAGCTCAGTATATAGGAGTCCGGCAGAGCTTGAGTCATCTTGTAAGGACGCTCAAATGAAGGCATAGGGGACGAAGAGTTGACAGTCCTGCTCTGAACAACAGAAAGAAAGACTTACTCAACTATAAGGGGGAGAAGGGGGGAGTGAGGTAGCACACGCAAGCCTGGTCACTATGGAAGCCACGTGGCGAATCGTGAACAAACATGGAGCATACTATGCATTAGGATCATACAAAGGATGATACAATCATGAAGAAAACTGTATCATAAGTTAGAATTCTATAAGTTATTATGAAATCATAGGCTATGTAACACCTCCCCACAAAGAAAAAGAAATTTACAAAGTAAATTTCTTATTACTCTAAAACAATCTTTCTAAAGTCTAGATAAGCAATCTGCAATAACATTTTCTTTCCCCTTGACATGTTGTATGTCTAATGATTACTCCTGAAGAAGTAGACTCCATCTTGTCAATCTCTGATTTTTATCTTTACACTTACTAAGGTATTTCAGTGGGTTATGATCGGTATAAATGACTATAGGGTCAAAACCAGAACACAAATAAAATGAAAAATGCTGTAAACAAAAAATCAAGGCCAAAAGCTCTTTCTCAATAGTTGAGTAGTTCTTTTGAGGTGGAGTGAACTGTAATAAGATACAGGGTGTTCAATACCCTGATCATCCTCTTGCAGCAAAACAGCCCCAGCTCCTGTATCACTTGCGTCAACAGCCATCTTAAAAGGCTTAGCAAAATTTGGAGTAGCGAGCACTGGCTGACTTAATAGGATAGCTTTAAGTTTACTGAAAGAGGATTCATAGTTATCGGTCCAGACAAATTTAACTCGTTTTTTCAGTAGCTCTGTAAGTGGTGATACGAGAAATTGAAAAGTTAAAAGAACAAATCTCCTGTAATAACCTACTATTCCCAAAAATCTTTGTAGCTCTTTTCCTACTTTTGCGGGTCTGGAGAAGATCACTTATAACCTGAACCTTAGCTCCTGGTGGTGCAACGTGTCCATCACCAATTACGTACCGAAGGTACTGAACTTTAGCTTGACCAAACTCACACTTTGATAAATTAGCTACAAAATTAGCCTGAACCAAACGCTCAAGAAATTTACTGACATGGCATAGGTGATCTTTCCAGTTGTTACTGAAGATTAATATATCATCAATATAAACAACACACCCTGCCAAACCCTCTGTTACAAGATTCATGAGCTTCTGAAAAGTGGCTGGTGCATACTTCATACGATATGGCATTACAGAACATGCAAAAGTCTTTGCTAGTGTTTCAAAACATGAAATAAACCTAGCACGTTCAGTAAAAGGTACATGCCAGTATCCTCTTTAACAAATCATACTTACTTTATGTATCTAGCCTTTGCGATCATGTCTGGATGCAATCTTCCACGCGAGGGAGAGGGTAAGTGTCTGCTTTTGGTTATCTGATTAACACGTCTGTAGAGTCGATGCAAAGCTGTTGTGACCCACCTGGTTTAGGGACTAGAGTGACAGGAGAATCTCCACTCTGCTCTGACAGGGCTCAATCTTTGTGGTCCAACAGATATCCAAGCTCCTTCTTGAGATGAGAGGAACTTTCACTGGGTTCACACGGTAAGGAGGCAGTTTAACTGGCTTTGCATCTCCAACATCGACACATCATGCATCAACACAGTGGTTCTTCCTGGAGTGTCACGCAGAACACTTTGCGTGGTACTCCTGCAGTAATGCCGAAAACTCCACTGCCTTTCCTCGGGAGCTTAGATGAGAAAGCTTAGTCTGGAGATCATTCATGATATCAGGATTCTTCCCCAAACTATCACTCAGCCTCATACTGCATGGGGAGAGCTTCACTTGCAGGACTCGGGTGGATCAGCTACAGGTCTGCAGACTGGGTTATTTTCGTCCCGCCTGTTGAGTACAACTTTTAGCATGTTAATGTGACAAAGGTTGCTTGTTCCTTTCTATGATCTGGTGTGGCGATGACATAGTTGCAGATATCCACTGAGTTTCTTCTCCTCCACAGGGCCAAATAAGGACCACTAAACTCTGGGCTTGCAAGAGGTTGCCCATGCATCTTCGGTAGAATCAAAACCTGATCTCCTGGCTGAAAGTGGCGTAACCTGGACTTCTTATCATACCAAGTCTTCATCTTCTCCTGAGCAGCTCCTAAATTCTCTCTCGCCAGCTGTAAAGCTGTGGACAGCCGTTCTTTGAACTTCATCACATACTCCAGCAGGTTGATGTCATCTTCCTCCGACAGCCAGGTATCCTTGAGTAGCTCAAGGGGTCCTCTTACTTCATGGCCAAACAGTAGTTCAAAGGGTGAGAAGCCCAGTGATTCATTTGGAGATTCTCTTGCGGAAAATACAACGAATGGAAGACCTTTATCCCAATCTTTCTGATGTTCCAAACAATATTTCCTGAGCATCGATTTGAGTGTTTGATGATATCTCTCCAACGCTCCTTGGGTCTAGGGATGGTAAGCTGAAGACGTGATCTGGGTGATGCCCAACTCTTTCAGAGACTGCTTGAAAACATTTGACATGAAATTATTTCTTCGGTCTGACTGGGTAGCAGACTGACCTTGGGCAGACTCAAACTTGGTGAAGAACCCTAGCATTTCCTTAACCACGTTCTTTGCTGAGATATTTCTTAAGTGGAATGGCTTCAGGATAACGAGTGCAGCCAGTTATCAATGAGGGTCAACACATAAGAAAACCCTGAAGAAGTCTTAGGAAGAGGGCCCACAATATCCACCAATGCACAGGTGAATGGCGCCTCAAAAGGAGGAATGGGAACTAGAGGTGCAATCTTTTCAGTCTGATTACACTTCCCCACAACTTGACACGTGTGACAAGACTTATAATACCAGGAAACATCTCTGAAGATACCTGGCCAGTAGAAGTGTTTCAAAATGCGTGCCACAGTCTTCCTCACTCCAAGGTGTCCTCCCAAACTGGAATCACGAGCCACTCTAATGATATGCTGCCTACAAACACGAGGGATGACAACTTGATGTACAACCTCCCATTCACAGTCGGCTGATGCTGCTGGGGGTCTCCACTTCCTCATAAGTACTCCTGACTTTATATAATAACAAGTAGAAGCACCAGCTGACTCTTCCTCACTGAAAGCAGAGTTAGCTAGACTTTTCAACTCAGGCTCACCACCGTGCAACTCAACCAACTCTTGATGAGACAAATTATCAACACTACGGGGTACTGCCTCATCTGGTGAGTGGTCCAAATTAGCAAGAAAAGTTTCAACTAGGATAACATCATCATCATCATTATCCTCTAAGTCACCAGTAACTTAGATTTAGCCCTTAGTGACATCACATTACCAGAGTAATACATCAGGGACATCCACAATCCTGGGTCACGCAGTCACTGGTTCTACTAGACAACTGAGGAGCTGGACACACTTGACTTTCACCAATATCATTTCCAAGTAAGAAAGTTACACCCTGACATTGGGAGTAAATCTCAACCAACCCAAACCATAACGGAACCATTAACAAAACCAGTCTCTAAATTCACTCTCTTGCACAGAGGGACAGAGAAGTAATTATTCTCTACACCTTGTAAGATTACAGTTTCATCAGAGGAATTAACATTAGAGTCCTGAGAACACTGGTCAGCATAAGGGATTAGCAAAGCACCTGCATCACGATATATTTAAGTGATTTCCTGTCATTATTGTCTGTAGAGGACTGACAAAAATCATCGGACAAGGTGAAATAAGCACATGAACTCTTGAGAGTGTCACCCACGTTACTGCATCAAAAAGAGGAGCTTCTATAATGAGAATTTAATTTATCCCTCAAAGCAGGTTCAGTTAACTCGGTTCAAAGAATTCTGGGAACTCTCAAGGGTGGACTACTTAGACCAATTGACTGAATATTTAAAGACTCCTTTTTTGTTCACATCACGCTGTCTCTGAAAGATTTCTCCCCGTACTATGACCAAACTTACTAAGCAATTAGTACATTTACTTTTCTGAAATCTAGAGCTGGAATCATGAGTATTTACTTCCTGAGAAACATCATCTTTATTCTCTTTCTTGTTACTCTCGTGCTCTGACCTGGGAGGCAACGTACTTACTCTCAGCTTTCCTTTTTTCTTTAGAATATCTCTTGTGAGTGAGAACATATTCATCAGCTAAAACTGCAGCATCAGACAAATTATCTATTGCTTTTTTCATCCAAGATATAGGCTTACATCTTTATTAATACACGTTTTGAAGTCCTCCAGAAGCAAAATCATCTACTTAAATTTATTAAAATCAGAGTTTACATTCTTAGGAATTTAACCACTGCTCTAAACAGATCTTCTTTGATTTTTGCATACTCAACATGGGAGTTTCTTATCTTGGCTTATAAGTTGTCCTAAATTTTTACTCTATAGGCTTCAGGAACAAGTTTTCATAGGCCTTAAGAATCAAGTTCTTAACTAGATCATAATTATCAGATTGATCCTGAGGCAAAGATGCATAAGTTACTTGAGCCTTACCGGTGAGAACACTCTGAAGGAGTACTGGCCAATACTTTTTGGGTCAATTAAAGCCTGTAGCTACCCTCTCAAACAACTGAAAATACTTTGTTAAATCAGATTCATTAAAAGGAGGGACAAGTTTAACATTTTTAGCCACATCAAAATCATCAGAGCTAAATAATCCAGTTCCACTTTGTTTCATGCAAAACTCATGGTCTGCTTGAATACTAGCAAGTTCAGTTTGTTCCTGAGCCTCTGGCTGTGCCTCCTGAATACGAGCCTGAGACTCAGCCTCCTTAGCACGTGCCTGAAACTCAGCCTCCTTAGCACGAGCCTCCTGCAGGGCTAGCTGAAACTTAGCTATTTAAAAAAGCGTTTGCTCATCTGGAGAAGTTACATTAAACAAGCTTTTATTAATCATGCCAACAATTTAATCTTTAGAATGATGAGACCGAACAGCATTTTCCAATTATTGAGCAACAAACTTAAGTTCATTCTTTGTTCTGGTTTTCTTTACACTCACACAATTGCTGTTTGCACATTTGACCAAAAATCTTTGGCTTCATCAAGAGTAGTACTAGTAGACATCATGAATAAATCCACAGTGAGCCAGAATATCCGTAGCAATATCCTTATGATAATATCCTGAATATCCTTCATAAGAGGTCGCCAAATTAAATGTTACGAAACAGAGATAGAGATAATGTGGAACAACTTCAATTAGAATACTATAAATCACTACTGTCCCGCAAAGTTCCAAAGGTTCAAAACAAAAAGACTTAGGTAAAATTACAGAAGTTAAAGTTTAATGCTCAAACTAACAACTAAACATTTCAGGACCTCCCATAAGGATAATGTAATGGCAAAACTGGTTACGTATATGGTTAACTGCAATAGCCTCTATTAACACGAATTTAGCAAGAGCAAATTTATCCAAGTCAGCCCTGATAAAATGAGAAAACTGGATAATGCTGAGTTAAAGCAAGCTATAATATTATTACAGATACAAATATTACTAATACTGGCTGACAGTCTGGAGCCAATAGAATCATAAAAACTTTACCAGGCTTATGAATTAACGCCTTAGGCTATACAATACAAGAAAAATGGTAATAACACTTATACTCAAATTATACAGCAGCTAGATGGCTGGAGACTTCCTGAGCACTCACATAAATAATAATATACTGTAAAAGGGAGGACAGAGATGTGAACAGAATGAGGAGTAGATCTAAGTGGCAACTAATGCAGAGACTGAGCTCAGTATATAGGGGTCCGGCAGAGCTTGAGTCACCTTGTAAGAAGGACGCGCAAATGAAGGCATAGGGGACGAAGAGTTGACAGTCCTGCTCTGAACAACAGAAAGAAAGACTTACTCAACTATAAGGGGGAGAAGGGGGGAGTGAGGTAGCACACGCAAGCCTGGTCACTATGGAAGCCACGTGGCGAATCGTGAACAAACATGGAGCATACTATGCATTAGGATCATACAAAGGATGATACAATCATGAAGAAAACTGTATCATAAGTTAGAATTCTATAAGGGATTATGAAATCATAGGCTATGTAACACCTCCCCACAAAGAAAAAGAAATTTACAAAGTAAATTTCTTATTACTCTAAAACAATCTTTCTAAAGTCTAGATAAGCAATCTGCAATAACATTTTCTTTCCCCTTGACATGTTGTATGTCTAATGATTACTCCTGAAGAAGTAGACTCCATCTTGTCAATCTCTGATTTTTATCTTTACACTTACTAAGGTATTTCAGTGCGTTATGATCGGTATAAATGACTATAGGGTCAAAACCAGAACACAAATAAAATGAAAAATGCTGTAAACAAAAAATCAAGGCCAAAAGCTCTTTCTCAATAGTTGAGTAGTTCTTTTGAGGTGGAGTGAACTTCTTACTGTAATAAGATACAGGGTGTTCAATACCCTGATCATCCTCTTGCAGCAAAACAGCCCCAGCTCCTGTATCACTTGCGTCAACAGCCATCTTAAAAGGCTTAGCAAAATTTGGAGTAGCGAGCACTGGCTGACTTAATAGGATAGCTTTAAGTTTACTGAAAGAGGATTCACAGTTATTGGTCCAGACAAATTTAACTCGTTTTTTCAGTAGCTCTGTAAGTGGTGATACAAGAATTGAAAAGTTAAGAACAAATCTCCTGTAATAAATTACCATTCCCAAAAATCTTTGTAGCTCTTTCCTACTTTTAGGTCTGGGAAGATCACTTATAACCTGAACCTTAGCTCCTGGTGGTGCAACGTGTCCATGACCAATTACGTACCCAAGGTACTGAACTTTAGCTTGACCAAACTCACACTTTGATAAATTAGCTACAAAATTAGCCTGAACCAAACGCTCAAGAAATTTACTGACATGGCATAGGTGATCTTTCCAGTTGTTACTGAAGATTAATATATCATCAATATAAACAACACCCCCTGCCAAACCCTCTGATACAACATTCATGAGCTTCTGAAAAGTGGCTGGTGCATACTTCATACCATATGGCATTACAGAACATCCAAAAGTCTTAGCTAGTGTTTCAAAACATGAGATCTCCCTAGCACGTTCAGTCATAGGTACTTGCCAGTATTCCTTTAACAAATCATACTTACTTATGTACCTAGCCTTTGCGATCTTGTCTATGCAATCTTCCACACGAGGGAGAGGGTAAGTGTCTGTTTTGGTTATCTGATTAACACGTCTGTAGTCGATGCAAAGCTGTTGTGACCCACCTGGCTTAGGGACTAGAGTGATAGGAGAATTCCACTCGCTCTGACAGGGCTCAATCTTGTGGTCCAACAGATATCCAAGCTCCTTCTGGATGAGAGGAAGTTTCACTGGGTTCACACGGTAAGGAGGCAGTTTAACTGGCTCTGCATCTCCAACATCGACATCATGCATCAACACAGTGGTTCTTCCTGGAGTGTCACGGAACACTTGTGGGTACTCCTGCAGTAATGCCGAAAACTCCTGCCTTTCCTCGGGAGCTAGATGAGAAAGTTTAGTCTGGAGATCATTCATGATATCAGGATTTTTCCCCAAACTCTCACTCAGCCTCATACTGCATGGGAGAGCTTCACTTGCAGACTCGGGTGGAACAGCTACAGTGCAGACTGGGTTATTTTCGTCCCGCCTGTTATATAACTTTAGCATGTTGATGTGACAAAGTTGCTTGTTCTTTCTATGATCTGGTGTGGCGATGACATAGGTGACATCACTGAGTTTCTTCTCCATTAAACAAGGACCACTAAACTTGGCTTGAAGAGGTTGCCCATGCACTGGTAGTTTCAACACCTGATCTCCTGGCTGAAAGTGGCATAACCTGGACTTCTTATCATACCAAGTCTTCATCTTCTCCTGAGCAGCTCCTAAATTCTCTCTCGCCAGCTGTAAAGCAGTGGACAGCCGTTCTTTGAACTTCATCACATACTCCACCAGGTTGACGTCACCTTCCTCCGACAGCCAGGTATCCTTGAGTAGCTCAAGGGGTCCTCTTACTTCATGGCCAAACAGTAGTTGAAAGGGTGAGAAGACCAATGATTCATTTGGAGATTCTCTTGCGGCAAATACAACGAATGGAAGACGTTTATCCCAATCTTTCTGATGTTCCAAACAGTATTTCCTGAGCATCGATTTGAGTGTTTGATGATATCTCTCCAACGCTCCTTAGGTCTAGGGATGATGAGCTGAAGACATGATCCGGGTGATGCCCAACTCTTTCAGAGACTGCTTGAAAACTTTTGACATGAAATTACTTCCCCGGTCTGACTGTACCTCCTTGGGCAGACCAAACTTGGTGAAGAACCCTAGGATTTCCTTAACCCCTTAACAGCGGGGCGTCACTTTCGTGACGCTTGGGAGCAAGGGATCATACCGCGGGGCGTCGCTTTTGTGATTCTGTGTTATTTTGAATTTACCCGGGCTTCCAAGTGGGGGCATGTATCATCTATCAGTACTGCCAATGTCCAACACTAGTCAGCATCTCCTAATCTCATCTGGTACTCCCATCCATTGTTGACAATTAAACTAGCCATTTCTCCCCGTTCTTGACTCACTCCCTACCCCCTCCATTACACTATCCTCTCACCTGCCCACGGCCGTGCTACGCTAAGTAAATCTTCCCTGGAATTTTTCACTGATTTCATCCATTGAAATAAGCCCCTATCGCCCTATTGTTATACCATTTAATATATTCAAGAAAGAAATAAGGTAAGTGAGAGTGCCACACACCTGCAATTGGCTACTTATCACCTGCCACCACCACACGTGCACCCGTTCGCTAATTTTCGCTGTTTTTTCCCTTGAAATATGCCATATAATCTATTTTCGTAATAAATATACATATAAGGAGGGAGCGAGGAGAAGCCTAAGTGATATTTACATTCACCTGGAACTACTTAATTTATAATGTATTGTCTAGATTTCCTGCCAATCAGTTTCCAGTGAAATACATAGCTGTTTCAAGAGCTACGTTGGTAGCAACTGAATAATCCCCCAAGTAGACCTCAACCCGGGCCGGCCTTCCTTTATCAGTTCTCTCTCATCTTCCGAAGAGGAGGTACGGCTCATCCTCTTGCTGACTTCAGGGCCTTTTTCTACTCACCCCCATGCAAAGGGCCCTGTGACCTTTACCCCCTACTAAACCTCGTGTGGAAAGAGGGTAAAAGGGCTGCAGCAAATTGATAAAAGAGTGACCTACGATCTTTCTATTGAGTAAAACAGTGCAAGTGGAATTGTAAATAATGTGTAAATAATGTGTAAACAGCAAGTGAAAGTAATGAATGTAAATATACGTGAACAATGGAAAATAGTTTTATAAGTTACTTCAAGTGACAGTGCATAACACAGTGTAAATAAAATAGAAATGTAAATAACGTAAATAAAATAGAGAACGTAAATAGAAATGTAAATGAGTAGTATTATAAGAATACGAGTATATACCCTAGGAGTAATGAAAGTGAAAGTTTCACTATAGCATGTCTAAATACTATGAGTTATGAGATTGAAGATAAAAGTGACATTCACTCTCAATGCCAGTATACAGGACGAGAAAGTGAATGCTACGTATTTTACTGAAAGAAATTGAATCCCTACAGTGACAATAAACTAATACTACTGAAGGAAACTTATGGATAAAGACTGTAGATATACAGTATATAAGTGTTATATAGTAATGGAAATATAAAGTGTGAGGGGTTTTATGAATAATAAATGACAGACTACCAAGAGCGAACTAGCGCAAGTGCGGCGGTCAGACGCGCTCATAATTTTCATTGCTTTCACAGTTTTTTTTTTTTTTTTGAGTAAGGATCCCAAACTACTTGAAAATCATAGAGTAGTGTTTATAGTGTTAATATCTGGCTGTTGTAATCATATTACGGGTTGTCGGGAAGTGTAAAGTGGAGACTTCGTTACCCAACTTCAGATGTCTTCACAAGTCCTACGGTAACGGACGAAGGCTCAACAAAAATTCCAGGAGAAAGCCGAAGGTATGTGCTATAAGCATATATAATTTTAATATTCTAGGACTAATAACTGATTTTTGGCAAATATTTTTTGAGAGTCTGTCAGAGCCCGAATAACCCCGAGGCACACGCAAAACATCGGTAAACATGCCCGCGGTGTAGGGGTTAACCACGTTCTTTCCTGAGATATTTCTAAGTGGAATGGCTTCAGGATAATGAGTAGCCATATCAATCAGGGTAAACACATAAGAAAATCCTGAAGAAGTCTTAGGAAGAGGGCCCACAATATCCACCAACGCACAGGTGAATGGCGCCTCAAAAGAAGGAATGGGAACTAGAGGTGCAACCTTTTCGGTCTGATTACACTTCCCCACAACTTGACAGGTGTGACAAGACTTATAATACCAGGAAAAATCTCTGAAGATACCTGGCCAGAAGAAGTGTTTCAAAATGCGTGCCACAGTCTTCCTCACTCCAAGGTGTCCTCCCAAACTGGAATCACGAGCCACTCTAATGATATGCTGCCTACAAACACGAGGGATGACAACTTGATGTACAACCTCCCATTCACAGTCGGCTGATGCTGTTGGGGGTCTCCACTTCCTCATAAGTACTCCCGACTTTATATAATAACAAGTAGAAGCACCAGCTGACTCTTCCTCACTGCAAGCAGAGTTACCTAGACCTTTCAACTCAGGCTCAGCATCCTGCAACTCAAACAACTCTTGATGAGACAAATTATCAACACTACGGGGTACTGCCTCATCTGGTGAGTGGTCCAAATTAGCAAGAAAAGTGTCAGCTAGGATAACATCATCATCATCATTATCCTCTAAGTCACCAGTAACTTTAGACTTAGCCCTAGTGACAGCACATGCAGAGAACACATCAGGGACATCACAATCCTGGGTCGCAGTCATCACTGGTTCACTAGACAACTGGAGGAGCTGGACACACTTGACTTCCACCAATATCATTTCCAAGTAAGAAAGTTACACCTGACATTGGGAGTGTCTCAACCAACCCAACCATAACGGAACCATTAACAAAACCAGACTCTAAATTCACTCTGCACACAGGGACAGAGAAGTAATTATTCTCTACACCTTATAAGATTACAGTTTCATCAGAGGAATTAACATTAGAGCCTAGAACACTGGTCAGCATAAGGGATTAGCAAGCACCTGTATCACGATATATTTTAAGTGATTTCCTGTCATTACTGTCCAGAGGACTGACAAAACCATCAGACAGGAAATAAGCACATGAACTCTTGAGAGTGTCACCAACGTTACTTTCACTAAAAGAGGAGCTTCATCATGAGAATTTAATTTACCCCTCAAAGCAGGTTCAATTAACTCGGTTAAAGAATTCTGGGAACTCTCAAGAATGGACACTAGACCAATTGACTGAATATTTAAAGACTCCTTTTTGTTCACATCACGCTGTCTCCTGAAAGATTTCTCCGTACTATGACCAAAAACCACTACAATAAGTACATTTACTTTTCTGAAATCTAGAGGTGGAGCTGGTATTTACTTACTGAGAAACATCATCTTTATTCTCTCCTTCCTGTTACCTGTACTCTGAGTAGAGGCAACGTACCACTTACTCTCAGCTTTCCTTTTTCTTTAGAATATCTCTTGTGAGTGAGAACATATTCATCAGCTAAAACTGCAGCATCAGACAAATTATCTATTCTTTTCTCATCAAGATGTGAGGCTTACCTCTTTATTAATACACCTTTTGGAAGTCCTAAACCAGCAAAATCCATCTACTTAAATTTATCAAAATCAGAGTTTTACATTCTTAGAATTTAACCACTGCTCTAACAGATCTTCTTTGATTTTTTGCATACTCAACATGGGATTGTTATCTGTTTATAAGTTGTCCTAAATTTTACTCTAATAGGCTTACAGGGAAACAAGCTCATAGGCCTTAAGAACCTGGTCATGCTACTCTCAATACAAAATCCTTCCAACAACTCTATCCCTTGTCAATTTTCTTGTCTCGTCAACCTGCATACTCTTGTGTTCCCACACTTTCATCTATCAAATTTATCCAATTCTCTACTACTTAGCCTACTACGCTCTCCTTCCACGCACAAATTCAGTCACATAATTTTTTTACTGCCTTATTTTACACCCAGTCGTACTGAGACGAGTAAATTATCTTAAAGAAAATATGTGAGTTACCGAGATATGTATTTACGTATATTAACTCTAAGGCATCAAGAGGATAGGAAGGGGAAGCGAGTGTCATTGTTAAGTTTCTCTCTCTCTCTCTCTCTCTCTCTCTCTCTCTCTCTCTCTCTCAGGATCAGTGATGAGCGAAAGTAATGAGTTGAAAGGAGAGACTAATGGCGGGTGAAAAAGTTGGAAGAAAGATCATCGATGGGATTATGACAAAGTTTCAGCTAACAGAATGGTGCGGGATGATGTGGATTTTTCTTTTTTACTTGGAGTGAAAGTAAAAAAAAATCATCAGTGTACACCTTAACAGCCTATGGTACATTCTTCACACATACACACACACACACACACACACACACACACACACACACAGTGTCCAAGGTTCCACACAACTCTTTTTAAGAATTGCATTATATGTAATGGTCCTCTTATATGGAATGCACTACCAGTAAATATTAAGATCTTGTTTCTTACTAATAACATATCTATGTTTAAGTAGATGGGACATCATTTAATTACTGTACAGAATTTATAGGTCTTTGCCATTCCATTTCTACAGCTGATCCCAAGTAAATTAAATTTAATGGATCATTATTGAAATAAAGTGCTATTACTGTAAAGCAAGATACTAAGGTTACCTTTACTACATATTATATATATATATATATATATATATATATATATATATATATATATATATATATATATATATATATATATATATATATATATATATATATATATATATAGTAAAAGTCCATTTATCCGAACACTGATAATCCGAAAATCCCAATAATCCAACTTTCTGAAGAAGGGTGACAAAAACTTCAATAGTACACAAAATCTATCTATCTCTCTATTGCCAGACGCCTCAATCCCGGTTGGGGTGGCCACAAACAAATCGCCTCCAAGTCGCCCTGTCCCCCGCCATTTCACTCCCTGCTCCCAACTCACACCCCCTCTCTCATATACCTCTCCACCCCATCTCTCCATCTCATCCTCGGCCTCCCCTCTCCCTCTTTCCCCCTCCACCTCACTCACATACACTCTCTCTTCGTCAGTCTTCTGACCCTCCATCCTCTCCACATGGCCAAACCACCTCAGTGTGTTCCTCATAACGCTTCCTATCACATCCACATCAACACCACAACGCTCCTTTATATCCCTCATTTGTCAGCCTGTCTCTCCATGTGACTCCACAGGCTCCTCTTAAATAACTCATTTCCTCGCGGCTCTCACTCTTGACTTGTGTCCTTCCAACAACGTCCAAGAAAGCTTCACTTCCGTACGTTAGAGTTGGTATCACAATACTGTCATGTAGTAACTTTTTCACTTCCATGCTCTGCCACTTCCCTGTTTCTTATCACTGCTTTCAAAGAACCAGCAACCTTTCTTCCCTGCTGTACCGTTTCAAGCACTTCACCCTCCAAACCTCCATCCTTACTCATCACACTACCCAAGTACTTAAACGTACTCACATTTTCCAATTCACTCACCATCCAACCTCGCTGCGTACATTCACTGACTTCACCTCTCTCAAATTAAAAATTCAAACTGGGCGCCAAATGCGCCGAAGTGCCGAGCGGTGTGGTGCATGGAAGTTTCATGGAAGGAAGCTTCTGCGTACTTTTGATAAAACTGGTGCATTTCGTTGGAGCAAAATAATCATTACAATGGGGCTGAGGTGATCAATTTCCATGTCTTGTGAAACGAGTTCTACAAGAAACATGCGCAGGCTGTCAGGCAGGCTGATATCCGTGACTGGCTGAAGTGCATGAGCAACAGGCAGGTAAATCCACTGATCGTTTCGGGACAATTCGCCGTCAAGTCAATTCGCCGTCACAACAATAACAAGACAATTCGCCGTCAGGACAATTGGCACCGTGAACGATTCCCCGTTATTCTATAAATATACATATTATTGATTAATTGATACTTTAAAAACTAATTTTCAGGGGGACGTATCAAAGTCTATGATCATTCAATAGCGTAGGCTTTGGATTTCATTTATTAAGTTGCACTTTTAGACAATAATTAACGTTTCTACCTCGCTCTAGTTGACTTTGAGTCTAGCCTTACCCATAGCTGTCTTCATAATTTCCATTGGTACTACAACATCCTGGGTATATTTTAATACGATATTGAAGAGATACAAGTATTCAAAAACTAGTGTACTTGCTATATAGAATGATATGCAAATAAATGACGGGGAGTCGTCCTGATGGGAAATCCTCCATATTTTGACGGCGAATTGTCTGATGGCGAATTGTGCTTTTACAATACGAGCACATTATTATTACCCCTGGACTTACTCTCTCTAATTGGATTCACCTGCCTACAACTGCCGTTTTCAACACTACGCATTACTGGTGAGTTAAACAACCCATAACATCTCTTAATTTACCAATTACAGTTCGTGTCTTCAGTAATACATTGTTAAGTAAAACATTTATGTACTACGTAATGTAAATATGTGCCATATTGTATTATGAATGAATGAAAAGTGATCCATTCGGTAAAAATTTCACTTTAAACATGAAATTAAGTGTCATAGAGGGTCGCATCCAAAAATCCGAAAAATATGATAATCCGAATGATTTTCGGTCCACTGTCATTTGGATTAATGGACTTTAAGTGTATATATATATATATATATATATATATATATATATATATATATATATATATATATATATATATATATATATGTGTGTGTGTGTGTGTGTGTGTGTAAATTTGTCTGTCAGGGAGCTTTTGCTCGACAGACCGTGCCTGTACTTTATATTAACATTAACTTTGGTTTGCAGAATTCGGTAATGGCAGTAAACATACATTTACTTTACTTTTACTTTTCACACACACACACACACACACACACACACACACACACACACACACACACACACACACACACACAGGTTACGTTCGCATAAGATCTTCATTTCTCTTGTATTTATTTGTAATAACATAATATATCCTGTTATATAAATAATTTTATGACTTTTGGTAGCGTTAATACACTACATATTCCAGTAACGAGTTGTCTAATTAGCCACTACTGGTATTATAGTAAACCAGCAATATGAAAAGTACCTGAACTCACTGAAAGATATGAATTTATAAACCTTCTAACGATGTAATCGCAGCTAATCTAGATCAGAATAATCATTGTATAAACGACTGGTTAATCTCGTCCTATAGGGTCAGAACTGGGCAACCTAGCAACGGGCCATTAAGCTCTTAGCTTGGCAATAAACGATGAAGGAATACCAGCAAACACCAGTTCCATACATACATTAACTGTTTCTGCCTACTGTGCCTACAGTAGGTCATGATGCAGTATTTACTGTAATATTATTAAACTCATTGATCTGGCTCCTTCAGGGTGCTAAGATTCGCTCAGCTGAGTATAATTGTCTGGCAGCAGCTGAAACAGAATACAGTAGTGGTATCGACCAAAAGACTGCTAATGGTGCAATTACTAACATTCTCAGGCTCTTTTAACTCCCTCTCATCTGACGGAAATCGTTTGGCGTTAGCTGAAAGAATAATAATAAAAAGAACTATGGTTCTGATCACTGGATGGTTAAATCTAAAACATCCCTCATTAACCTCACGCCGTGTGACCAAACACTGAACTGCTGGGGAGGTTATGGGCCTCAGTACTCCCACACTGATGGGAAATTACACTAGATTGAGACATTTCTACGATTTTAGTGACAAGTCTGGGGAAAGGGAAAACTTTACGGAACTATACGGAAATCTTAAATACATATTATAGAAAAAGTCCAAATATCTGTAATCCATAACTTTGGAGTAATTAATATTAAAATAAACTATTGCAGCTCAGTCTAATAACATTTTCACAATAAAAATTATCTTAGACATTGAAAGTTTTTTTTTCCCCTGCCATTTTATCACTATAGGCCTGGAGCATTAGCTCAAATTCGAAGGAAACCTGTAAAAGTATTCGATAAAGCTGATTCTTTTTAGGAAAGCTACTTCGATGCATGCTAAGTCGAAATTCACAAACATTCTAAACATTCCACATGAGCTAGCAGTGTGGGACGAAAATTCAAAATGGCCACCAACAGCATGGAACGCTTACGTAGGTCTGGAACCAGAAGTAGCAGATTGTCATGCAATACCTCATTTTAAGAGTTTCTGGGTATGAAAAAAACCATTTCCAAAATTATTTCAATTATTTTAAGACGTATGCTCAAGATATACAGTAATTAGGGTAGTATACTATTTAAAACAAATGGTTAATTCAACACATTTATGTCAACTAGTACTAACATTTGCCAGCAGCAGTTATTGAACTATTACTAAATAAATCATTTTCTAGTATCATACCTACTTATGGTCACAGTTATAGCATGGGGACTCAGTATCTTCTCCATCAGGTGGGCATGAATTATTACAAGATTTGTCAATACACGAGGAACACATAGGTATACAGTAGAGTCCTGCTTTCCTACATTTGCATCTCATGCCACACATTTACACCCACATGAAGCAATGAGAAGAACATGCTGTTTTGCTACTGGTCTGCCAGTCAGAATGGAATTGAGCATTCCACCTTGAAGCTCCCATCCCATTCAGAACAATTTAGATCCTCAACATTGCCCAACCACTCCTGAAATGCGAATTAGGCTCGATATGATTGGTACTTTGCAGCTGAGAAGGTGGAAGGTAGGCTCTGAAATTTGAAGCTGCTGGATGCTTGCTCATCCTCTAATGTACTGCACAAATCTCAGCTTGTCAAGTGTTGTACATGTCGGATTGATATTGTATAACTTTAGTAAGAATATTTCCCCTATTCTGACTACTTTTTCATAGCTGGCATCGCTCTTCTTAAACACATCCAACGTCCTTCAGTCCTTGCTTTCCAAGACTGTCATGGCCTGCTTTTCAAAAAAGGGAGAGACTGTGTCACATCTGGTGATAGCGTGTGCCATCAATATGTGTTGTTGGGTGTGTAGATGCATTGCCTGCTGGAAGCTGTGTATGATATAAATAAAGTCTCTTGCATACTGCACGTAGATATTGTCTGTTATGGCCCTGTCAACTAACATAACAAGCAGATTTGTATCCTTTGCCACAAGTACAACAGGTCGTGCGATATACCCAGCAAATGCCAATGCTGTGCTACATATTAAGTAGTCAGCATCAGCCTGACTCTGACAGCAAGCAACACCTTCAGATGTAAGCCGGTCCTTCAGCCTACTGATTAACCGTGACTTGTTGTTACGATTTGCTAAAATGGAGCGTTGACTGACCGTGACTGAGACCTGGAACTGATGGTTCTCTGTAAGTCTTTACTGGTACCTCAGAATATCGACCGGCAGTAGCAGCTGACTGTACTGTGACTGAACGAGGGGGATGTGGTTCAGCAAAGTTCTTTTCAAGGGTGATACCAGCAATGTCACCCATAGCATGCCATGTTCCATATCCAATTAATGTGCGAATGTTAATGTCTGCATTGTCAAATACAAAATTAACAAATGCCCCTTCCCCAGTCATACTCTTTCTCCCCAGATGGTATCATTGCATCATACAGGCATTGTACCTCTCGACAGTCGTCTGCAAATCCCAAGCTACTAAGCAAATCAACTAGTTCTCGAGATTCTAACCTAGAATTGATGTATACAGATATCGCCAATAGAATTGGTGATATGAAAGATCTGGGACGTGCTGCACTTGTTGTACTGTGTGCTATTCCTATATGACAGTGCTTACTTTTGATTAGCCGAGAAAGTAAACGTACTACAAGTTCTGACACCATAAGTTGATTTGTCCATGTCAGATAATTTGGGATATTTGGATGTCATACAGGATGGCCCTCATTTGGTCATCAATAAGTGATGCAGCCATGTCTACAACATCCTTTGGTGTCACACCTGTTGCTTTGTAATTCCCCCTCAGTATCCTCATACCTTCATCCAGAAATTTGTATATGATATCATTCCAATTGTAACATGTCATTATCATGCTATCTCTGTGGTGCTCATGTAACTTGTCATTCAAGCACTTTGTACTGTAGCATTCACCATCGTCAGAGTACTTTCTTATCAATGACTCTAGTTCTGTGATAGACAACTGATGTTCATCACTTTTATCTATGTGCTCACAGAGTTTCATGAAAGCATGTTGTTTTCTGATGTCGATGACCCTGAAGGCCTCCTCCTTGGTTTCCTCTGAAGCCCTCGCCCATCATGAATACGGATTTGACAATCACGGTGGTACTTGGCCTCAGCTGCCAAAAGATCTATCTATCTATCTATAGCCCGACGCCCTAATCCCGCAAAGGGTGGCCGCAGACAAAACGCCTTCAAGTCGCTCTGTCACCCATCATTTGATTACCCTCCCCCCAACTCACCCCCCCCCTCCCTCATATACCTCTCAACTCCATCCCTCCACCTCATCCTCGGTCTACCTCTCCCTCTCCCTCCCTCCACCTCACCTACATACACCCTCTTAGTCAGTCTTTCATTCTCCATTCTCTTCACATGTCCAAACCACCTCAGTGTATTTCTCCTAATCTTCTCAACCACATCCACATCCACCCCCACAGCGTTCCTTCACTTCTTCATTCGTCAACCTGTCCCTCCACGTCACTCCACATGCTCCTCTCAAGTAACTCATTTCCACTGCTCTCACTCTTGACTTGTTCCCCTCTTGCAAGGTCCATGCCTCGCTTCCATACGTCAGGGTAGGGATCACAATACTATCATGCAGTGACTTCTTAACTTCCATACTCACCTCCCTATTTCTCATCACTGCTTTCAGTGTACCAACAACATTCCTTCCCTGCTGTACCCTTTCACGCACTTCATCCCCCAAAGTTCCATCCTTACTCATGATGATGATGATCATGATGATGATCATCATCATGATAAAAAACACAGTGTAGTTGCTGTTATTTTTGTTTTTGTCCTTCTGGATTCGCTGTATATATGTACGAGAATATTTGCCTTCATTGATGACAGAGAAGCTGACATATAGCTCAGGATGATTTCCTTCTGAACCTAAGTTGGCTAGAACTTATATTAATACTATTGGCTGGATCTGAGAAATTTGTAGGAGAAATAATTCTCATCTGAAAATCCTTATTGTTTAATTTTCAATCAATGAAAGCCTAAGAGTTTGATGTTTTAATGGTTACTGTCACATAAATATGTTCACCATCTGCTACCTGTGTTCTTACTGTTGGTATCAATGCAAGCTAGTATTTGTGTGTATGATATTTCCCATGACAAGGGTCTTTAAGGTTGATTATCCAGTTCGTAGCACATTTTAGCAATGGGCATACTTGGAAATTTATTCTGCCTCCAACAAGACGACTTTATTCGATCGAGGAGAATCCCTGGCACAAAAATTAAAGTTTCAATTGATATCACCCCAGGGAATGAATACCTCTAGTTAATTTACAGCTATCGCCAGGCAAATTATTCACCAGGGACAACTCTTGGCAGGTAGAATTAATTAATACTACCATCCCAACATGGCAACATAGTAAGCACAGCATCAGGAAGTTCATTGTGTAATTTTCGTGCGATGTTGTCGCGCCTTTACCAGATGCATCACATGAGTACACTAAACGCTTTCACATCCGCCCGACCGTGCCGAAAGAAGATTCCTTGCTATTGTAGAGTATATATGATTATTTAGGCGTAGACATAGCACGAGGCAAGAGCGAGCAAACACACACACACACACACACACACACACACACACACACACCTAGCATGTACAGTCGACTGCTTTCCAACCATCGCTATCAGTCAAAGCAAGCCCTCAGTGAAAGCAAGGACGCACTCAAAACAAATGATTCTAATCTTGTGTAAGCGCCGCACAAGAGCTTCTTCGGCGAATGATAAAGCCACAGTCTTCCTGACGACAAACAGGATGCTTATGCAGAGCAAGCGATGATCAGTCTTGCGAGATGCCTTGGCAGTGGAATGACTGAGATCATTAGGAGGATGACAATGAAAGGAAGGCACGGAGACTGTAGGGAGGAGAGAGAGAGGGAGAGACTGATAATGAGAAGGAGGAGAGGTTGAGAGAGGAACAGAATGAAACAGGATATCTGGAATGGGACAGGAGACAATAAAAAGGGGAAAGGAACAATATGAGATGCAAATCAAAGACGGGTGGATGCTTTGGGTATATATACGTATATATATATATATATATATATATATACGTATATATATATATATATATATATATATATATATATATATATATATATATATATATATATATATATATATATATATATATATATGCCGTTTCCTATTCTATCGTTAAATAAATCTGTGTAATTTTTTTCACACAGGCATTGAATATCTCGGAAAAATCTGTCTGAAATTTAACAAGTATCCTTTTCTTCAACTGATTCATTTATAAATATTCATTTGCATCTGTGTTAGAAAACACCAGTGAACAGAGATTACACACACACACACACACACACACACACACACACAAAATCATTAATGCGAGCAAAGAGGCAGCAAAAATTGATACAACAGGACAGGGCGAGGTTAGTCTTGAGAGTACTGAGATACAATGACAAACAAAAATTTAAGAAAAGAAACAACACCAGCTGATTATATACAAGAGGTATAATGTAACATGATTTAGGTTGTAACAAAAAAAACTTCATGTTACATGATTAAGGGTTTTTTTTCAAGAATACTCCCCAGTATCCATGCTTGTCTTAAAATGAGACTAAAAGGGTTTGCGGATTGTTATTGCCCCTCCACGGAAAACAACTAACTAAAAAAACAAACAATAAGCCTCGGACAAGGACTGACCAAACGATGACGACCAAGGACCGGACAAAGGACATTGTAATTGGAATGTGGAATGTCAGGGGAGCGAATGATGAGGTGAAAGAGAGAGACATTGTCCAGGTGCTTGAGGGTGCGAAAGTGGATGTATGTGGAATGACTGAAACAAAACTGGAGAGGAGAAAATGTGAGAGAATGGGAGTATGGATGGGGTATATGTGCAGGAGGAGGTGAGAATGAGAGGGCAAAGGAAGGAGTATGTATAGTTGTGAGTAAAAGATGGAAGAGGAGCATAAGACAGTATGGATCAGTTGGATCAAGGATTGTGTGGGTAAAGTTGAAAGTTGGAATACAAATGTGGGTGATTGTGTGTGTGTATGCGCCAACGCAAGATCGTGCTAGAAGAGTGAGAGAAGAGTTCTGGACAAATGTAGAAGTGTGCATGGATAAGTTTGGAAGGAATGAGAGAGTGTTTTTGATTGGTGATATGAATGGTAAAGTTGGGAATGTGAAGGTGGTTGGAATAGTTGGTGAGTGGGGTGTGCCTGCTGAGATAGATGAGAATGGGAGTGCGTTAGTGGACATTTGTGCTGGGAGGGGGTTGGTGATAGCCAATACCCTCTTCAGGCATAAAATGATCCATAGGTATACATGGCGAGTGACGAGAATGGTGGGTGGTGAACTGAATGAAAGGAAGGCAATGATTGATTATGTGTGTTTGGATGAAAGGATGCGAAGATGTGTAATGGATGCAAGAGTTTATAGAGGTTAGGGGAGTGGACTTTCTGACCACTACTTGGTGGTGGCCAGAATTAGAATCCAAGTAAGATGGAGAATAGAAGAAGGGAAAGACGAGAGGAAGGAGTAGTTGCAAGGAGAGTGTAAAGGTTACAAGAGGATGAGAAAATGGCAGAGTATAGGAGAGAAGTGGAGGAACGATTGGGCAAATATGAATTGGAGCAGATGGGAGACGTGGAAGGTGTGTGTAGGATATTTACAAAAGAAATATGTGCAGCATGTGATGTGGTGTGTGGAAGGAAGAGAAGACGGAGGGGGGTGCAAGGAACAGCGTGGTGGACTGAAGAGGTGAACAGGCTGTGGCACAAAAGAAGAAAGCATACAATGAATGGATGAGAAATAGGGGCGTGGAAGAAGTTGAGAGGCAGAAGAGAGTAGTAGAAAAAGAGAGAGAGGTGAAAAGATTAGTAAGAGAGAGTAAGAAGAGAGTGGATGAGGAATTTGGAAGGAATTTGAGTGTAAAGTGGAGGGACTGTAAAAAAATGTTCTGGAAAGAGGTGAAAAGAGTAAGACAGGGTGGAAGTGAAGTTAGCAGGGGAGTGAAAGATAAAAATGGTTGATTACTAGTGGAGAAGGGAGAAAAAGTGAGCAGATGGAGAGAACACTTTAAGGATTTGTTGAACGTAGAGGATGGAAGTAATGCGAGTATAAGTGGCTGGGGAATGGCTGGGAGAAGGAGGGAGGTGAGAAGACAGGAAGAAATCAGTAGGATAGAAGTTGTGGAAGCAATGAAGAAAGTTAAATCGGGGAAAGCCCCAGGAATTAATGGAGGTGTGGTGAAATGCTGAAGCATGGGGGAGAGATAGTGGTAGAATGGATGTGGAAGATGTGCAAATTGGCCTGGGAGGAAGGTAGGAGTCCCGGAGGATTGGAAGTCAGGTATAATTATTCCCTTGTACAAAGGAAAAGGGGAAAAAGAAGTGTGTGGTAATCATAGGGGCATTTGTCTTCTTAGTATAATAGGAAAAGTGTATAGTAGGATACTTATTGACAGAGTTAGAGAAAGAACAGAGAAATTAGTTGGAGAAGAATAGGAGGCTTCAGGAAGGGAAGGGGTTGTGTAGATCAGATATTCATTCTTAGATCTTTAGTGGAAAAGTTTCTAGAGAAGGGAAAGAAGTTGTATGCAGCTTTCATGGATTTGGAGAAAGCATATGACAGGGTGGATAGACAAGGATTGTGGAAAGTGTGAAGAATATATGGAGTAGATGGGAAGTTGTTGAATGCTGTGAAGAGTATGTACGATGGTGCGAAGGCTGTAGTGCATGTGGATGGTGAACTAAGTGAATTTTTCTCTTTGAAAGTTGGTTTGAAACAGGGATGTGTCAAGTCTCCATGGTTGTTCAATCTGTACATGGATGGGGTAATAAAAGAGGTACAAGGTAGGGTAGTGGATGTTGAAGTGGCCCTGGTGAGAGAGGATAGTGTTTGGAAACTGCCTGTACTGTTGTTTGCAGATGATACTATGTTGTTGAGTGAAGACAAAGGGGAGCTGCAAGGCTTGGTGGATGAGTTTGGGAGAGTGTGTAAGAAACGGAATCTAAAGGTGAATGTAGGGAAGAGTAAAGTGATGGTCTTTGAGAGAGGTGAAGTCAGTGAATGTACAGCGAGGTTGGACGGTGAGGAATTGGAAAATGTGAGTACGTTTAAGTACTTGGGTAGTGTGATGAGTAAGGATGGAGGTTTGGAGGGTGAAGTGCTTGAAAGGGTACAGCAGGGAAGAAAGGTTGCTGGTTCTTTGGAAGCAGTGATAAGAAACAGGGAGGTGAGCATGGAAGTGAAAAAGATACTACATGACAGTATTGTGATACCAACTCTAACGTACGGAAGCGAAGCTTGGACGTTGTTGGAAGGACACAAGTCAAGAGTGAGAGCAGTGGAAATGAGTTATTTAAGAGGAGCCTGTGGAGTCACATGGAGAGACAGGCTGACGAATGAGGATATAAAGGAGCGTTGTGGTGTTGATGTGGATGTGATAGGAAGCGTTATGAGGAACACACTGAGGTGGTTTGGCCATATGGAGAGGATGGAGGGTGAAAGACTGACGAAGAGAGTGTATGTGAGTGAGGTGGAGGGTAAAGAATGAGGGGGAGGCCGAGGATGAGATGGAGGGATGGGGTGGAGAGGTATATGGGAGTGGGGTGTGTGAGCTGGGAGCAGGGTAGTGAAATGGCGGGGGACAGGGCGACTTGGAGGCGATTTATTTGTGGCCACCCCAAACGGGATTGAGGCGTCTGGCAGTAGATAGATAGATTAAGGTTGAGATGATAGTTAAAAGTGTAAGAAGAGGAAACTGACAGAATTATTGTGAGGTTTGAGAGGCAAAAGTACCTGCTTATTAGAAGATTGCAGGGAAAAACTAAATATTCTGAATACAAAATAGCAGTATGGATGAAACTATAAAATTGGAGACAGAAGACTGTGAGCATGAATATAAGTAAAAAACCAAGACGGCAGTAATTTGATCAAACGGTAATGGAGGCAAGGAGTGCAACTGGCATGGGGAGAGAAATTTTTAATTGGAGAATATACAATAAGAAGACAAGGCAAGAGCATACAAGGAGATTATGGATGAAGAAGATAACTATACAATAACAGTGGTCAAGGAAAGAAGTGACAATGTATTCCGAAATTTAAGGAATATAAAAGCACAAAGAAAGTACAGTAGTGTATAGTGTCACTGGGCAGTAATGCTGTAGAAAGAAAGTTCCATGTTACTGCAGATAAATGATGGGGTACAGAGAAGCAGAAGGGGAGGGATAAGGATGCCAGGAAGGAGATCTCGCACATAAGAAGAGATTGGAAGGTAAGTGAGGCAATGGTAAAAGAAGAGGTGGTGTAGAAATTGTAGAAATCTGCCAAACTGTGGCTCGCTAGTGGCTCTGTTTTTGTCTAGCCTGAAATTAAAGCTTTTCGCCAGTTACCCGACTCAGGCAGTCATGTCCGTCTTCATAAATGCATGAGAGTGCAGCGCATACTATTTTTAAGAACGATTTTGTAAAGAACATATTACCATAATTTAGAGCAGTACTCCGCAACCATATTTACACCACGACACATTATTCTGTTTGTTGAAGTCTTGCAGTACACTTAATATTTTTGATAAGTGTCAAAAAGGGGGGTGCTCACCATCCACTCACTCGATGTAGTGCTGCTCTAGGATGTCTGCCCTGTCCAATCCTCCATCCATCTTTCCTCCCATCCTCTTCTGTTTTTCCTTCATTCTTTCCTCATCCTTCTGCCTACGAATGACTTTCCGCTCCCTCTTCTGTCTTTCCTTCGTTCTTTCCTCTCCTTCTGCTTGTGGGTGACCCTACACTGAGTGACAAACCAAATGGTTTCCTGTACACCATGAAACCATTTACTACGCAGGGTGGTAACCATATAGCCAAATTATGGCGCCTGGTGGTTTAGTGGGTAATTAAGGCGCTCTAATCGCATTGAGCCAGTGAAGGTTTATATCCAAGGGGTGGTTGAGGTTTATTCCTCACGTAATGCCACTCGAGGATGAGTGGGGCTAGTCACTCTCATCTTAAATGGCAGGACCAACTCGCCTAGCTTCGGGCTCCTACGCTCCTCAGGACAAAGTAGGATTGGATGATAAATAAATGAATGAATGTAAAAATTGCACAAAATTATTTTCATTTGCTAACAAATAATGAATGGAAACAACAACTGATAGGTGTACAGCACCAGGTATTTAAAATAAAGTATTGATTTTTTTTTTTTTCCTCAGAAGATAAACTCGGGCAATTTTGCCGAGACAGGTTACTAACTGAACATTTACAACAACATTTGTATTTCGAGTGTAAAATAAAATTTTTCGTTTACCTGTAGTAAATATATATCAAAATGTTTCCCCCAGAATATACATGTGATACTTTTACAGAAAATTAATGAGAAGTTTGGTCCCATTTTAAGGAACAGTTTCTTAATGTCTGCTGTAGTTATAGAAAAACTCACACGAAATTCTTCGTCTGGAGACTTTAAATATAATCTTTTTTTGTTATTCATACTGTTCCTGTTAATGATGATAGCTTAATTCGCGAGCGAGAGCACGAAATTTAGTCACAGGTTGGACTCCCAACATATGTAACCAAGGGAAAGATTTATCACATCAGCAAGAAATAGGGGCAGGAGTCGGGAGGAAAACTCTGCAGTACAGTAGCGAACTTTTTTGGGTATCTCAGCCAATTTTGAAGTTACAAGAAATATAGACACCAGTTTGGAAATCGCATAAAAATCCTCAATTATTTTCATTTCATAGACAACCCGTAATTCCCAACATTATTTCCGTAAATCGACGGAACGTTTTTTTTAAAAGGTAGATTAGCGTAACAGCCGGCTGCGCAAGAAGTAGTGGTCTAAGGTTGCGTGAGTAGCGTAGCAGTATTTTCCGACGATTGCTGAGAGCAACCAGGTTTTGCCTTTTCAGAACAAATAATACCTTCTGTTTGGCTTTATTATTTTATTTTTTGGAAAATTTTGACTGAATCCGAATCAAACTAATACATTAACCTGATCGACGACAGAAACTCTGAATTTCTTATTTCTGATTCGAATTGGAGTGCACTGAGAGATTTGGTGAAAGTAATTTTTGTGAATGAACAAAAAGCAAAGTCAGAATTCGAATACTTTTACTACAGTGTACAGCTTAGCAAGTCACTGTCTTTCTGAAGAGAACTGCGGTAAAATGTCAGGTAAGCAAATTAAGCATTCGTTACATTTCATCATGTATTGAAATCAAATATCATTTGCTCGCTGGAACATTCGCCCCCTCAAGCATGTTCTACATTCTCAATGTGGACGCCTATGGCATTTTTATTAAAAATATATTGTAGTAAATGTCATTGCACGTCAAGAGCACACTTAAGGATAGCTCGGTTCTCTCATTTCAGCTCTACCCATATACAGCATGTTTTTGGTTACTTCGCTGAATGTTAGAGGTTACGATCACTCTTGATATCCACAAGTTCCTCTCGTGCCTTCAAGGAAAGATAACAGACTGATGCTTGAGTAGATGAAGCAAAAGGATGACGAACCCAGTTACACTGTTCTGTATAACACTGGTGTTTTTCTACTACGATATTCTTTCTACATGAACAGCTCAGTGGCCAGATAAACTTTATAAAAACACTAACACACACCAGCAGTCAATGCTCCTACAAGTGTGAGAGTCTTAAGCCTATGACCCACTGTCAGAAACTTTCCCACGACAAGCCACGATCTTCATGTCTTCGTGTGTCGCCGCATGTCACAATGAGTAACGTGGCGTGACTTAGCGATGGCGTAGCGCTGACATGGAGAACTTAGTCATTCTTCGCGGTCCTTGATGTGCTACGACAATACTTGTAATGTTCAAAAATTGTCGGCGTGGGCACTGACAAGGAGGAGAACGTGGCATGCCGTGAAGGTAACGTCATTTGTCTTACCTGTGACTCAGCGTGTCTTAGCTTGTCGTAGGTTGTCGTAGCTTGTCGTTAGGTGCGACTTGACGTGTCGTAGCAATAACTTGGAGATCTGATCCTAAAGACTTGCTAAGACACACGAAATTATACCTACTACAGACAGTTATACCTAAGACACGCTACGACAACTTGCAACACATTACGTGGCGCTGTCATGGCATGATGTGGAGTCAAAGTGACGGTTATTTTTTAACTGAGCGATGGTCGTAGAGTGTTGTCAGGATAACGTGACGCTTCCGTAGGCTGTCATGGGATGCCGTAGCAATGTCTCTGTGTGTCTTAGCACTAACGTGACTGTGTCGTGAAATGGCCGTTTAGGCCTACCGTTTGAGGTATGATCGTGGAATTTCACCAAGATCATACCTTGAGGGTAAGCTCGTGGTGAAGGGGCCGTTCTCGAAGATGAACTTGAATATGGGACACGGGACTTAAGCTTATGTCCCACTGTCAGGAACTTAACTACAACACGCCACGATCTTCATGTCTTCATGTGTCGCCGCATGTCGTCATGAATAACATGGCGTGACTTAGTGATGACGTAGCGCTGACGTGGACAACTTAGTCATGTTTTGCAGTTCTTGGTGCGCAACGACAAGTTTTGGAATGTTCAAAAATTGTTGGCGTGGGCGCCGACACGGAGGAGAACGTGACATGTGACGGTAACGTCATTTGTCTTAAGTTTGACTTGACG
Source organism: Coenobita brevimanus (assembly GCF_032717465.1). NCBI lineage: Eukaryota > Metazoa > Arthropoda > Malacostraca > Decapoda > Coenobitidae > Coenobita > Coenobita brevimanus. The sequence goes on from NC_136981.1 coordinate 22,856,082, forward strand.
TGTCATAGCAATAACTTGCACTTGGCAACTGACACCTGCATTTTCTTTTTAAATCAATGGCCTATCGACCATTGGGGTCGAAGCCCCTGGTCATTAAGGCCGTATATGTCTATCTATCTATCTATCTATAGCCCGACGCCCTAATCCCACAAAGGGTGGCCGCAGACAAAACGCCTCCAAGTCGCCTCTGTCACCCACCATTTGACTACCCTCCCCCCAACTCACCCCCCCCTCCCTCATATACCTCTCAACTCCATCCCTCCACCTCATCCTCGGTCTACCTCTCCCTCTCCCTCCCTCCACCTCACCTACATACTCCCTCTTAGTCAGTCTTTCATTCTCCATTCTCTTCACATGTCCAAACCACCTCAGTGTATTTCTCCTAATCTTTTCAACCACATCCACATCTACCCCACAACGTTCCTTCACTTCTTCATTCGTCAATCTGTCCCTCCACGTCACTCCATATGCTCCTCTCAAGTAACTCATTTCCACTGCTCTCACTCTTGACTTGTTCCCCTCTTGCAAGGTCCATGCCTCGCTTCCATACGTCAGGGTAGGGATCACAATACTATCATGCAGTGACTTCTTAACTTCCATAGTCACCTCCCTATTTCTCATCACTGCTTTCAGTGTACCAACAACCTTCCTTCCCTGCTTTACCCTTTCACGCACTTCATCCCCCAAAGTTCCATCCTTACTCATCACACTACCCAAGTACTTGAATGCACTCACATTCTCCATATCCTCACCATCCAACCTCACTGCACACTCTCTGTGACTTCATTCCTCTCAAACACCATAACTTTACTTTTGTTTACATTAACTTTCAGATTCCTCCTCCTACACACTGTCCCAAATTCATTCACCAAACCTTGCAACTCCCATTCATCTTCACTCAACAGTACTGTATCATCAGCAAACAGCAACACCGGAAGCTTCCAAATCTCACCCTCATTCATTAGAGCCACCCCCACATCCACTGCCCTACCCTGCACCTCCTTTACAACCCCATCCATGTATATATTAAACAGCCATGGAGACATCACACAACCCTGTTTCAGTCCCACATTGAGATCAAAGAACTCACCCAGCTCACCATCCACTCGCACCGTAACCATAGCTCCCTCGTACATACTCTTCACAGCACTCAACAATTTTCCCTCCACTCCATATATTCTTAATACCTTCCACATACCTTGCCTATCTATTCTGTCATAAGCTTTCTCCAAGTCCATGAAGGCAGCATACACTTTCCTTTCCTTCTCTAGATACTTATCCACTAAACATCTTAGAACAAATATCTGATCTACACACCCTTTTCCCTTCCTAAATCCCCCTAGTTCTTCTCCAACTAGCTCCTCTGTCATATGCCTAACCCTGTCAATGAGTATGCTACCATATATTTTACCAGTCACACTAAGAAAGCAAATACCCCTATGGTTACCACATACTTCTCTCTCTCCTTTTCCTTTGTATAAAGGAACAATTATACCTGATTTCCAGTCCTCTGGAACCCTTCCCTGTTCCCAAGCCAATCTACACAACTTCCATATCCACTCCACAACAATCTCACCCCCATGCCTAAGCATTTCACCAAACACTCCATCAATTCCTGGGGCCTTTTCCAACTTAATATTCTTCATCACTTCCACTACTTCCGCCCTACTGATCTCTTCCTCCCTCCTCTCATCTCTTCTTCTCCCAGCCATTCCCCCAACCACTTATACTCGCACTGCTCTCACTCTCCACATTCAACAAATCCTCAAAGTGCTCCTTCCATCTCCTCAGTTTCTCTCTCTTCTCCACCAACACTCTATTATTCCTATCTTTCACTCCCCTACTATTTCCCCTTTCACACTGCCTTACTTTCTTTACCTCCTTCCAAAACAATTTCTTACTCTCCCTCCATTTCACACTCAGATTCCTCCCAAACTCCTCATCCACTTTCTTTTTACTCTCCTTCACCAGTCTCTTAACCTCCCTTCTCCTGCTCACATATACCTCTCTCTTCTCTCTCATCTTCTCCCTTACCTCTACTCGCTAACCATTCACTATATGCCTTCTTCTTTTGTTCCACAGCTCGTTTCACCTCATCATTCCGCCATGCTGTCCCTTGCACACCCTTGCATCTCCTCCTCACTCCACAAACCGCCTCACATGCTGCGCCTATCTCTTCCGTGAATATCTTAAATACGTCTTCCACCCCTTCCAGCTGCTCTAGCTCATACCTTCCCAGTCTTTCTTCCACTATGCTCTTATACTCTGTCATTTTCTCACTATCTTGCAATTTCTCCACTCTTCTCACAGGAGTTGCTTCCTCCTGTCTTCCCCTTCGTCTCCTCAACCACTTTCTTTGCAGCTCTACCTTGGCCATCACTAAGTGATGGTCCGAGACTCCATTCCCCCACCCTCTCCACACTCTTGCATCCAACACTTGTCTTCTCATTCGCTCATCCACACACACGTAGTCTATCATTGCCTTTCGTTCAACAAGTTCACCATCCATCCTCCTCATTACTCTCCATGTATACCGATGGATCATCTTATGCCGAAAGTAGGTGTTGGCTATTGCCAACCCCTTACAAGCACAGATGTCCACCAAAGCACTTCCATTCCCATCTACGTCAGCTGGCACACCCCACTGACCAACCACTCCATCCACTCGTACATTCCCAACTTTGCCTTTCATGTCTCGAATCAACAGCACTCTCTCGCTCCTCTCAAACTTGTCCATACACGCCAAAAGATCACCAGTATTTTTAATGCGTGTATGTACAGACTCTCCCCAACTATCAGCTCGCTTTATCGTCTTGACTGCAACAGATGATAATAGTTCAGTTGTTGTTGCTCGATTAGTAGCCTCACGTTGTTCCTTTGGTTCTTTGGCGATCTTGCTCTAGTCCACATATTTCCCATAATATAGACAGTCATATTTTATATTAAAGATATTGGCCTGTAAACGGCAGGTGATTTTCTTATGCACTTTTCTTCCCGATTCCTCTGGCTCCCTTTTTCGGTTTTTTATGTATGATGGCACCATTTATGAGCCGGAACTGACAACAGTTTAGATAATAGCTTTTCATCAAGTCCATCCCTCAGACCAGCACTAATGTTCAATATGCTAGGTAGGCCTCTTTCTATGACAGTACTTCGGTCAGAGGTGATTGGCTTATCACAAAAATCACAAATACTGTACCACACTGTTCTTGTGCTGCCATCTCGTTCCATTCACACTGTCTTCTGTCCATCTATGCACTTCTGCCTCTACATTTCAATCTGTATCTAACCTGAAAAATATAAACACCTGATGAAGTTTACCCTAAGTTTGTACATTCATAGCAAAATTATCAACAGAAATTTCCGATTTTTGCGTTTGGCGCACGTTTTCTGTGTATATCAGTGACACAGAATTTTTAGAATAATTGCAAAAATTGATTTATCACTCCCTTAAAACCCATGGAAGGTAGTATTACATGACAAAGTGTGAATTTCAGTCACTAAGCTACAGTATATAAGCGCCCCATGCCGATGGTATCCATCTCCAATTTTTTTGTCCATGCACACGGTCAACTTACGTGGAATGTTTCTAATTTTTTGGCTTAGTTGGCTTCTATGTAGCTTTCCTGAAAAAAAAAAAAAACAGCTTTCTCGATGTTTTTTCCAGGTGTATCTTTAATGCTCCTCGGCTACTAGTGCCACCATAAGGCAGCACTAGGATAATGTAAATAAACAACAGCTGATCAGCTAACTCCACACAACAGAACGCGACTGGGATACCTTCTCCCAGGACTGAATATAACCCTGTACCATTGTAACAATAACAACAGCACAGCAGGTAGTGATTAATAAGTGCATTGTTGGACTAACTTATACGAAAATTATATTTGTGTTATTCTGACTACAATTGTAGCTTGAAGATGAAATGGGGTTGGCCAGGTGATGATAGACCTTGAGTGGAACTGATGAATGATGAATGAATTAGCGACGGAATTACAACTCCGGATTCCATTTCATATTGATTTCTGACTGTCCATGCACAGGATCTGTCAGATGGTGGGGCTAAAATTTAGAAGGGTACCATCCCCTGAGGGAGCAAGGTCTTTTTGAGGTTGTATGTAATAATACAAGTGCTATGAATTTCACATGAATATTAGCATATTTATAGTTTTTATTTTATGGAAATGCAGATAATATGCAAAAAAATACACCATGCAGCCTGCTTCTTTATAAAATATGGGTTGTCAGTATGTACTTCAATTTCTTGTGTAGAAAAGTCATATATTATACATTATTAGAGAATGTATTTACAGCTAAACTAAAGGAACAGAATCACTACACGTTACATATAGCTCAACCATGGCTAAAACAAATTAAATCTTTCAATATTAGTTAAACTGACGAGCAGCAAAGTACATTTCATGTATTTTTCTGTATGTACCTTAAGTATGTGTGTGTGTGTGTGTGTGTGTGTGTGTGTGTGTGTGTGTGTGTGTGTGTGGGTGTGTGTACAGGAATAGCATTTAAAATTGCCAGCCGACATAAAGGCATTGTTGTAAAGTGTGAGAGAAATTGTGACGATTCTAGGAAAATTTTGACATTTGTCTGGAGAAATTCTGGATTTGCAAAGTAGGAGTCCTGATGGTACCGTCCACCACGACCTCTGTTATAATTATCAAGCCTGGACACGGCCTGGACACACTACATATTGTAACTGTACACTTTTCTTGTCAGTTCTGAAACACACATGCATATTTAATTGAATAATTAGATTTCCATAAACGTAAACTGGATATGATTAACGCTTTCTACTGTAAACAAAGGGGTCACGTTAGTGTCTACTGTTTCTAATGCAATACGCACTTACTATAATACATTTACCAAATCTGTCAAGAATGATCCTCGTGAGTACCTCTTCCAATGAGATATATTCTTAAAGCTGAAAAAATATGAAAAAATATCATTTAGTGGTAGTTGTTGCTATGGCTATAGGTACCAATGGACGTGAACCCAGTTGACTACAAAGAAACCGGCCATTTCAATCGGGTAATCCTAGAGATCTACTGATGAGGTTAAACTGGCTATTTCACCCGGGCACTCCTAGATATCTATTGCTAGGGTAAGGTTAAAGCACTGTCTTTGTTCTAACAGCGTGGTGGATGAGATAATTATGTTGTGGTATGTGGGGCTACACTACAGTGTGGGTACAGTGGGTCGTTTGTAAATAGTATCGTTGTAAGCACTAGTACTATAGCAAGGAAGGATGATAGCCTCATCAGTCTAGGTGGATGTACTTGTACTCTGGGTATGGTAGTTTCTGAGGCGTGTCTTTTTTTTTTTTTTTAATGCGAATAAGAAGGAACCAAAGGCCGCGACCCCGCAATTATTGTTCCTTCTAAGAGAAAAACAAAATACAAGAGAGAGCCAAATTCAAGATCCGATCATTTCGAGATGCCTCGACACACTGCGTTTGAAAGACTTGAGATCATAGGAAGCAGGAAACACAGACAGAGGGAGACAGATCCACAGCTGACCTGCTGCATAAATGAAGAACTGGGAGTAACGGTTAACTCTTGCATTAGAGAGTTGGACAAAACAGGGATGAGAGTTTGCTGCTAGACGGGTGCTAAGCACCCATCATATAGGTGGAAGAATGCATGCAGACAGTTCAGAGGAGCAGTGACCATTGAAGTAGCAGTAGAAAAGAGATAAAGATGCAACAGTGCGATGAAGAGATTGAGGTTGAAGGGAGTCAGTAAGAGGAGGAGAGTTAATGAGACGAAAAGTCTTTGACTCCACCCTATTGAGAAGAGCTGTGTGTGGAGAGCCTCCCCACACATGAAAGTTGTACTCCACACAGGGGTGGATAAAACTCCTGTATAGAGTCAACAATTGTGTACGGGTAAAGAAAGAACGGAATTGGCTTAGCACACCCAATCTCTTGGAAGCAGATTTTACAAGAGATGTAATAGGATCTTTCCAAGATAAGTTCCGAGAAAAGTGAAACCCCAAGCATGTTCAAGGATGATGCAGGATTAAGCTGAATATTTTTAAACATTAGTGGGTATACCTGTGGAAGATTTTTTCGGGTTGATAGGTGTAAAAACTGAGTCTTTCATGCATTAAAAACAACCAGAATATTTTTACCCCAGTCAGAGATATGAACCAAGTCAGACATTAGGTGTGCCATAGCCTCATCCCTTATTTGTTGAAGTAACTGCTAAGATGGACGTTGTGGGAACCGACTGGAAAGATGGAGGGTGGAGTCATCAGCGTATGAGTGGATAGGGTTAGATGTACAACTTAGGTAATTGATGAACAAAAGGGAGAGAGTTGGTGATAGGACAGAGCCCTGAAGAACACCACTGTTGATAGATCTAGGAGAAGAACGATGGCCGTCTACAACAGTGGCTATAGAACGACCAGAAAGGAAGCTAGAGATGAAGGCACAGATAGAAGGATATAGACCGTAAGAGGGCAGTTTGGAAATTAAAGATTTATGCCAGACTCGTTGAGATGTCAAGTGCAATGGCAAAGGTTTCGCCAAAGTCCCGAAAGGAGGATGACCAGGAGACTGAAAGGTAGGTGAGAAGATCGCCAGTGGAGCGTCTCTGACGGAACCCATACTGACGATCAGAAAGAAGGTTGTGATAGGAAAGATGCTTTAAAATTTTTCTATTAAGAATTGACTCGAGAACATTTGAAACACAGGATGTTAAAGCAATTGGACGATAGTTAGAGGGTTGGGAATAGTCACCCTTCTTTGGGACTGGGTGAATGAGAGCAAACTTCCAGCAAGAAGGAAAGGTACAAGTTGATAAACAAAGGTGAAAGAGTTTGCCTAGGCAGGGTGTAAGCACAGAAGCACAGTTCTTGATAACAACAGGTGGGACTCCATTAGGCCCATATGCCTTATTAGTATTGAGGCCTGTGATGGCAGAAAATACATCAGCTGAAGACATTTTAATGTCAGCTATGAGGAAGTCAGAGGGGGGAAATGATGGAGGAACAACACCGGAATCGTTTAATGTGGAATTGGAAGAGAAAGTCTGAGTGAAGAGATCTGCTTTATCAGTACAAGAAATAGGTACAGAGCCATCAGAGTAGAAAAGGGGAGGCAAGGATGATGAGGTAAAGATGTTAGAAAAGTTTTTGGCAAGGTGCCAGAAGGAGCGGGAAGAATTCGAGTTGGAGTGTTGAGAGCATTTAGTATGGACGAAAATATTTTTAGCTGAGCGAAGAACTGACTTAGCATGATTCCGGGCAGAAACATATAAAAGATGAGATTCGGGGGTGGGTTGGCTCCGGTACCTTTTATATGTCCTCTCCTTGTTGCGGACAGCATTAGAACAAGCATGATTAAACCAAGGCTTTCTTGCCTTAGTCAAAGGATATGAGAAAGGAATATATGCTTCCACGCCCAAGAGAATAACCTCTGTAATGTGCAAGGCACACTCAGATGGCTCCCGGCCATGGAAGCAATAATAATTCCAGGGAAAGTTAAAGAAGTACTGCCTGAGGGCCTCCCAATCAGCAGCTCCAAAGTGCCACAGATGACGTTTCTTTGGAGGGTCCACAGGCTGTACTGGAGCGAGAGGACAGGTTAAGGTGATAAGGTTGTGATCGGGGGAGCCCAAAAGAGAGAGAAGATTAACAGTGTAAGCAAAAGGATTGGTTGTAAGGAAGAGGTCAAGTATGTTGGAGCTCTCTCCAAGGCGGTCAGGGATAGGGTAGGGTGCTATACGAGCTGCTCTAGGTCATTAAGAATAGAAAATGTGTGGGCTTGTTCACCAGGTGGATCAGTGAAAGGAAAGGAGAGCCAAAGGTGGTTGTGAACATTGAAATCTCCTAGAATGGAGATTATAGAGAAAGGAGAAATGGATAGAATGTGTTCCATCGAAGAAGTAAAATAGTCAAAGAATTTTTGATGGTAGATGTAGGAGATAAGGAAACAGCACAGCTATATTTAGTCAGAGAATGACAGGAAAGACGAAGACAGAGTGTAGAGACTTCAGAAGAATCGAGTTCAGGAATACGAGAGCAAGATAAGTCGTTGTGTATATATACACAACAGCCACTTTCGGTTTTGAAATGAGTAAAGAGAAAGTAGGAGGATACAGAAAAGGGTCTGCTGTCAGTTGCCTCAGACAGCTGAGTCTCAGTTAGAAAAACAAGGTGAGGTTTAGAGAAGGAGAGGTGGTGCTCAACAGAGCGAAAGTTAGAGGAAATGCAGCGAATGTTGCAGAAATGAAGAAGAGAGTCAGACAGTGGTTCCAGGCAGCTCGAATCGTCACCGTAAGAGGGGCGGAAGGTGGGGGCATTTATAGTCCCCCCCCTTCCCCTGGGTTCTCCGAGGCCACGTGTTGCGCTGCCTTGATTTTTTTTAAATTTTGGAAAAGGAAGTGTAGTGTTTACTGTGCATGTAGTTTGGTGTTGATATTTAGAGAAACTTGTATTGGAGAGCATGCTGGCTTACTCTCTGTGTTACTGAGACACTGAAAAAGTTCAGCAAAGGTGGATGGTCAGGACCTAGTCCCGAAGGCTGATGAAACGGGAGCTCCAGCTCTCCCTGTCATCAATTTTCCATCCACCTTGGGAGTACTGCCCTGCTCGACTGGTGCTACAGTCTACTCCTGTCCGATGGTGGTACATGAAGTATGAAGTATGCTGTTTGCCTTCATGTTTTGGATAACTGTGGTCGCTAGAAGTCTTTTTATGTGTTTGCGAACTGTGGTGTTGGATGGAGGGGATGGGGAATGTCATTAAGACTCTCTGTATGGTATTGAACATCTCTTAGGATTCTGATGCAACTTACTAACATGCGGATGAACTGAAGCAAATAACCCGTGAGTATATATATATATATATATATATATATATATATATATATATATATATATATATATATATATATGGATGGAATAGTTGGTGAGTGGGGTGTGCCTGCTGAGATAGATGAGAATGGCAGTGCATTAGAGGACATTTGTGCTGGGAGGGGGTTGGTGATAGCCAATACCCTCTTCAGGCATAAAAAGATCCACAGGTATACATGGCCAGTGATGAGAAGGGTGGGTGGTGAATTGAATGAAAGGAAGGCAATGATTGATTATGTATGTGTGGATGAAAGGATGTGAAGATGTGTAATGGATGCAAGAGCTTATAGAGGTTGGGGGAGTGGACTTTCTGACCACTACTTGGTGGTGGCCAGAATTAGGATCCAAGTAAGATGGAGGAAGAGAAGAAGGGAAAGACGAGAGGAAGGAGTAGTTGCAAGGAGAGTGGAAAGGTTACAAGAGGATGAGAAAAAGGCAGAGTATAAGAGAGAAGTGAAGGAACGATTGGGCAAATATGAATTGGAGCAGATGGGGGACGTGGAAGGTGTGTGCAGGATATTTACAGAAGAAATATGTGCAGCATGTGATGTGGTGTGTGGGAGGAAGAGAAGACAGAGGGGGGTACAAGGAACAGTGTGGTGGACTGAAGAGGTGAGATAGGCTGTGGCACAAAAGAAGAAAGCATACAATGAATGGATGAGAAATAGGGGCGTGGAAGAAGTTGAGAGGCGGAAGAGAGAGTTGTATGTAGAAAGAAAAAGAGAGATGAAAAGATTAGTAAGAGAGAGTAAGAATAGAGTGGATGAGGAATTTGGAAGGAATTTGAGTGTAAAGTGGAGGGACTGTAAGAAAATGTTCTGGAAAGAGGTGAAGAGAGTAAGACAGGGTGGAAGTGAGGTTAGCAGGGGAGTGAAAGATAAAAATGGTAGATTACTAGTGGAGAAGGGAGAAAAAGTGAGCAGATGGAGAGAACACTTTAAGGAATTGTTGAACACAGAGGATGGAAGTAATGCGAATATAAGTGGCTGGGGAATGGCTGGGAGAAGGAGGGAGGTGAGAAGACAGGAAGAAATCAGTAGGATAGAAGTTGTGGAAGCAATGAAGAAAGTTATATTGGGGAAAGCCCCAGGAATTGATGGAGTGTGTGGTGAAATGCTGAAGCATGGGGGAGAGATAGTAGTAGAATGGATGTCGAAGATGTGCAGATTGGCCTAGGAGGAAGATAGAGTCCCGGAGGATTGGAAGTCAGGTATAATTATTCCCTTGTACAAAGGAAAAGGGGAAAAAGAAGTGTGTGGTAATTATAGGGGCATTTGTCTTCTTAGTATAATAGGAAAAGTGTATGGTAGGATACTTATTGACAGAGTTAGAGAAAGAACAGAGAAATTAGTTGGAGAAGAACAGGGAGGCTTTAGGAAGGGAAGAGGTTGTGTAGATCAGATATTCATTCTTAGATCTTTAGTGGAAAAGTTTCTGGAGAAGGAAAATAAGTTGTATGCGGCTTTCATGGATTTGGAGAAAGCATATGACAGGGTGGATAGACAAGGATTGTGGAAAGTATTAAGAATATATGGAGTAGATGGGAAGTTGTTGAATGCTGTGAAGAGTACTATGATGATGCTAAGACTGCAGTGCATGTGGATGGTGAACTAAGTGAATTTTTCTCTTTGAAGGTTGGGTTGAAACAGGAATGTGTCCTGTCTCCATGGGTGTTCAATCTGTACATGGATGGGGTAATAAAAGAGGTATAAGGTAGGGTAGTGGATGTTGGAGTGCCCTGGTGAGAGAGGATAGTGTTAGGAAACTCCTTGTACTGTTGTTTGCAGATGATACTGTGTTGCTGAGTGAAGACGAAGGGGAGCTGCAAGGCTTGGTGGATGAGTTTGGGAGAGTGTGTAAGAAAAGGAATCTAAAGTTGAATGTAGAGAAGAGTAAAGTGATGGTCTTTGAGAGAGGTGAAGTCAGTGAATGTACAGCGAGGTTGGAGGGTGAGGAATTGGAAAATGTGAGTACGTTTAAGTACTTGGGTAGTGTGATGAGTAAGGATGGAGGTTTGGAGGGTGAAGTGCTTGAAAGGGTACAGCAGGGAAGAAAGGTTGCTGGTTCTTTGAAAGCAGTGATAAGAAACAGGGAAGTGAGCATGGAAGTGAAAAAGTTACAACATGACAGTATTGTGATACCAATTCTATTATATGGAAGTGAAGCTTGGACGTTGTTAGAAGGACACAAGTCAAGAGTGAGAGCAGTGGAAATGAGTTATTTAAGAGGAGCCTGTGGAGTCACATGGAGAGACAGGCTGACGAATGAGGATATAAAGGAGCGTTGTGGTGTGGATGTGGATGTGATAGGAAGCGTTATGGGGAACACACTGAGGTGGTTTGGCCATATGGAGAGGATGGAGGGTGCGAGACTCACGAAGAGAGTGTATGTGAGTGAGGTGGAGGGGGGAAGAGGGATGGGGAGGCCGAGGATGAGATGGAGGGATGGTGTGGAGAGGTATATGAGAGAGGGGTGTGTGAGTTGGCAGCAGGGCAGTGAAATGGCGGGGGACAGGGCGACGAGGAGGCGATTTGTTTCTGGCCACCTCAAACGGGATTGAGGCGTCTGGCAATATATATATATATATATATATATATATATATATATATATATATATATATATATATATATATATATATATATATATATATATATATATATATATATATATATATATATATATATATGTATGGCTCAATTGGTAGAGAGTTGGCCTGCAGTCCTGACGGACCCGGGTTCAAATCCTGCTGAGGCAGGGAACAGTTTAAGGATTTGAATTTCATAAAATCAGACTTTACTGATCTACCAGTAGGCCTGCCGACATGTCGTAAAAATAAACCCGCTAAAACCAATACACCTGTCCTGTATGAGACAGCCTTAGCATGTATTCCATATGGACGGTGGGTGTTAGCGCCGAAGTGGTGACATGTAGAGGTGTGCGGTACGTAGGAGGACTACTGGGCCTTGAAAGCAGGCTGTGAAGCCTATGCCCAGAGTCGGTTACATAAAAAAAAAAAAAAAATCACATCCATATCACTTAGAGACGTATCAAAGATTTTCCAGACATTTCTTTAAAACGGGCCTATCCCAGATTAAATGAGGCCTTCTGGCAGCAAAGAATCCTGAAATATAAATGAAATTATCGTTCCGACGTGATGAAAAACCTTTTAATATTATAATAATAATTATGCCGAAGTTGTGACCTGCTATTTTTTTTTTCCATGCGGAAGAAAACGAAGCTTCAGATTCAGAGGCGACAAAGCTCTCCAAATGAAACTGTGCACGATAGAATATCAAAATCATGATAAGTTACCTGTCAGAGCATAGTGGATATCACAGCGGCTGTCCGATTTGTTATGCTGTGTGCAGAGTGAGGCCAACATGCGGAACCCGGTTGGGTAAATAAGTGAGTGGCGCCGTGTATGTTTAGCTTCACCAAACCAACACAAAATGTTGCAATGTCGAGCAATACGAAGATGTATTGATGAATATATTGCAGTGACTGAAATGCACTGAAGGAACGGCCGTGGATCAGTTGCAGTATACCTGCACGCAGCTTGTGTTGCCTGTACTTTGCAACAGTTTGTGATTAGAATTTCAGTCACGCGACAAGGTTCCGTGGTGAACTAAATGATACGATGTTGATTTATATTCTTGATATATAATAAGGCTTGCATAGCCATTTTGCTACGTTTCGTTAATCTCAGATGTCTGTGGCACGATACTCGAATTCATGATAATTTTTTCTCAGAATCAGTGTTCCGCAGCCGGTGTGCCGTCAAAAGCTTCCTGGTCTTCCATTGGATATTTCCCGCCCCCCAATTGAAAAAATATGACAGCATTTACGGGAAACAAATATTAAATTAATAAACATGGTACTGGTATACTATATATGTTTATGTATCTATTTATTACCAGACGCCGTAATTCCGTAAGGGGTAACCACAAACAAATCGACTCCATGTCGCCCTGTCCCCCACCATTTCACTGCCCTGCTCTCAGCTCACACACCCTTTTTTCATATACCTCTCCACTCCATCTCTCCATCTCATCCTTTGCACCCCCCCCCCACTCTGCACCCCTACACCTCACTCATATACACTCTCTTCACTAGTCTCTCACTCTCCATCCTCTCCACATGGCCAAACCACCTCAGTGTATTTCTCCTAGCACTTTCTATAATATCCATGTCCACACCACAACGATCCTTCACTTCCTCAATTGTCAGTCTGTTTCTCCATGCAAATCCACATGTTCCTCTCAGATAACTCATTTCCACTGCTCTCTCTCTCTCTCTTGACTTGTGTCCTTCTAACAAGGTCCAAGTTTCACTTTCATAAGTTGGAGCTGGTATCACAGTTCTGTCATACAGCGACTTTTTTACTTCCATGCTCACTTCCCTGTTTCTTATCACTACTTTCAAGTAACCAGGAACCTTTCTTCCTTGTTGTCCTCTTTCACGCACTTCACGTCCAAACTTCCATCCTCACTCGTCACACTACCCAGGCACTTAAATGCACTCACATTTTCCATGTTAATATTGAAAGTAAATAAATAAGCGGATGTAATATAATTTTTCAGTCATTTTATAGACTCATGTAATACGAGTAAGTTACTTAAGAAATCGTCGCCAGGATGTGTCTTATATTCGGACATGGGTAAAACGTTTTGGTGTGCATGCTTAAGTCAATTCAGTGTGATGTGCCGTAGACCCTAAAGGCCGTGTCCCATATTCAAGTTCATCTTTGAGAACGGCCCCGATCACCACGATCTTACCCTCGAAATATGATCTTTGTGAAATGTCACGATCATATCTCAAACGGTAGGCCTAAACGGTCATTTCACGACACAGTCACGTTAGTGCTAAGACACACAAAGACATTGCTACAACATCCCACGACACCCTACGGAAGCATCACGTTATCCTGATGACACACTACGATCATCCCTCAGTTAAAAAATAATGGTCACTTTGACTCCACGTCACGCCAAGGCATTGCCAAGACAAGCTAGGACAAGGTACGACACGCTGCAACCGCTACGGAACCGCTAAGTCACCACCAAGAATATCAGGACATATGACGATCCACAACGATGGCCAGGATCTTCGGTGCGAGGCTATACTGTATATAGGAGGGTGGAATATTGAGTGATGTGACTTTTTTACTGTATGGTTATGGTTTTTATCGACTGCTAATATGTATATACTGTATTATTATTTAAGGTTGACAATTGACGTTTTTGAAATAGTTCCTGCTTCCGACTGATCTGTTTCTAATATTGACGTCCCCTACATTAAACCACGTTCCTCTCCTGACAGTCACCAGCTGATTAGTGCAAGTGTGCAGTATAGAAAGGTATTGGGCATTTGCAGTCGATGGTGTTCTGTTGGGTGAGGTTCTTCACTTTTTTGTATATATGTAAATTCTTTACAGCATCTTGTAACAGTTATCGCAATTAGGATCGACAATTGACGTATATGGAATAATTCCTGACTCCATTGGTTCTCCTTCATATGCTGATGTATCCTATATTACTGTCTGCCTCAACTGACAGTCAGTAAGTGATGAGTGCAGGTGTGTAATATAGGAAGGTATTATATATCTGCAGTCGATGGTGTTCTCTTGGTCTAGGTATTTTTACCACTAGTGTAGGTCTAGCTATCTGTATCTTTAGGATTTAGTATACGTTAATGATTTGTCTGCTGGTTTATTAGTTTTAAGGTCTTTATTTTAGGTGTTTTTCCCCTATTAAATAATGTAAAATAATGAGCATATAAAAGAGAAAATAAAACCAGAAAATTATAAATAAAAAACATTATATATATATATATATATATATATATATATATATATATATATATATATATATATATATATATATATATATATATATATATATATTGTTACATAGCCTATGATTTTATCATCCCTTGTATAATTCTAACTTATGATACAGTTTTGTTCATGATTGCCTCATCCTTTGTATGATCCTAATGTACAGTATGCTGCATGTTTGTTCATGATTCGCCACGTGGCTTCCATAGTGACCAGGCTTGCGTGTTCTACCTCACTTCCCCCTTTTCCCCTTATAGTAGAGTAAGTCGTTCTTTCTGTTGTTCAGAGCAGGATTGTCAACTCTTCATCCCCTATGCCTTCATTTGCGTGTCCTTCTTACAAGTTGAATCAAGCTCTGCCGGCCCCTATATAATGAGCTCAGTCTCTGCATTAGTTGCCACTTAGATCTACTCCTCATTCTGTTCACATCTCTGTCCTCCTCTGTACAGTATATTATTATTTTTGTGAGTGCTCAGGAAGTCTCCAGCCATCTAGCTGCTGTATAACTTGAGTATAAGTGTTGTTACCATTTTTCTTGTACTTTATAGCCTAAGGCGTTAATTCGTAAGCCTGGTAAAGTTTTTATGCTTCATATTGGTTCCATACTGTCAGCCAGTATTAGTAATATTTTGTATCTGTAATAATATTATATCTTGCTTTAACTCAGCATTATCCGGTTTTCTCATTTTATCAGGGCTGACTTAGATAAATTTGCTCTTGCTAAATTCGTGTTAATAGAGGCTATTGCAGTTAACCATATATGTGACCTGTTTTGCCATTACATTATCCTTTTGAGTCCTGAATGTTTAGTTGTTAGTTTGAGCATTAAAATTTAACTTGTAATTCTAGGCCTGAGTGCAAGAAGGGCCCGTGTCAAAAAATGAGGTTTTGAGAAAAATGCATTTAAAAGTTTGCAGACTTTACTAAAATTCATCTAAGAAGAATAGCCATAAAAGTAATTTTTTCATTGTTGTTTAGCCAAGTAGCAATCACATAATGCCTTTTTCAGTAACTAAAAGCTGCTTTGCATTGTGGGAAAAAAATAAATATATGTAAAGTGTATTTTCCTGTGATATATATTTTTTCGGTCATGATTAGCACATTTTTAAAATAAAATTATTGTTACATGTTTTTAACTGAATATTACATTTACCTAAGTGTAATTTCTTTATTTTAGTTAATATTTCCATTGTTTATAAACAGAAATTTGAGAATTATATATTTCTTTTCATGAAAACTATTCCTGAATTGAAAAAAATTTAAGACAATCATTTTTCAGTATTTAAAGACTAATGAGCAATTACTGTACACTCTAGTGTCATCATCTAAATAATCATCATCTACACCATCTGCTGCCTGTAAGCTCCTGTAGAAATGTCTACTTCCAGCAGAAATCAGAGAAAGATCAATCAAGTCCTTCAGCTTTTTAGGCGCAAGTTTCCGTGGTCCGTCTTCTAGTTGTGTTATAGCATCCTTCCAAAGACTCTGGTGGCATTGGCCTTTGTAACACCGAAAAACCTATATTTTACAAGCTCCCTGGTGCCCTTATCTCCATATGAGCAATTTTTGACATTGGTCCTTCTTACAGTCAGCCCTAGAATTTTACCTAAGTCTTTTGTTTTGAACCTGGAACTTTGCGGGACAGTAGAGATTTTAGTATTCTCACTTGAAGTGTTCATTATCCTTCTCTGTTCCGTAACATTAATTTGGCGACCTCACCAGGATATTCAGGATATTATCATAAGGATATTACTTGATATTTTGTGACTGTGATTTATTCATGATGTCTACTATCACTACTCTTGATGAAGCCAAAGATTTTTTGTCAAATGTGCAGACAGTGTGTGATGTAGAAAACAGAACAAAGAATGAACTTAAACTTGGGAATTGCTGTTCACTCTCATCATTCTAAAGACCAAATTGTTGGCATGATTAATAAATGCTTGTTTAATGTAACTCCTCCAGATGAGCAAACGCAGATTGAAATAGCTAAGTTTCAGCTAGCCCTGCAGAAGGCTCGTGCTAAGGAAGCTGAGTTTCAGGCACGTGCTAAGGAGGCTGAGTCTCAGGCTCGTATTCAGGAGGCACAGGCACAGGCTCAGGCACAAATTGAACTTGGTAGGATTCAGGCAGACCATGAGTATCGCATGAAACAAGGTGGAACTCGATCATCTAGCTCTGATGATTTTGATGTGGCTAAAAATGTTAAACTTGTCCCTCCTTTTAATGAATCTGATTTAACAAAGTATTTTCAGTTCTTTGAGAGGGTAGCTACAGGTTTTAATTGGCCCAAAAAGTATTGGCCAGTACTCTTTCAGAGTGTTCTCACCGGTAAAGCTCAAGTAACTTATGCATCTTTGCCTCAGGATCAATCTGATAATTATGATGTAGTTAAGAGCTTGATTCTTAAGGCCTATGAGCTTGTTCCTGAAGCCTATAGAGTAAAATTTAGGACAACTTATAAGCAAGATAAGCAATCCCATGTTGAGTATGCAAAAATCAAAGAAGATCTGTTAGAGCAGTGGTTAAATTCTAAGAATGTAAATTCTGATTTTGATAAATTTAACCAGATGATTTTGCTGGAGGACTTCAAAAGGTGTATTAATATAGATGTAAGCCTATATCTTGATGAGAAAAGAATAGATAATTTGTGTGATGTTGCAGTTTTAGCTAATGAATATGTTCTCACTCGCAAGAGCTATTCTAAAGAAAAAAGGAAAGCTGAGAGTAAGTACGTTGCCTCTACTCAGAGTACAGGTAACAGGAAAGAGAATAAAGATGATGTTTCTCAGGAAGTAAATACCAGCTCCACCTCTAGATTTCAGAAAAGTAAAAGTACTTATTGTAGTAAGCTTGGTCATACTACAGAGAAATGTTTCAGGAGACAGAGTGATGTGAACAAAAAGGAGTCTTTAAATATTCAGTCAATTGGTCTAGTGTCCACCCTTGAGAGTTCCCAGAATTCTTTAACCGAGTTAACTGAACCTGCTTTGAGGGGTAAATTAAATTCTCATGATGAAGCTCCTCTTTTGAGCAGTAACGTGGGTGACGCTCTCAAGAGTTCATGTGCTAATTTCTTGTCTGATGGTTTTGTCAGTCCTCTGGACAGTAATGACAGGAAATCAGTTAAAATATATCGTGATACAGGTGCTTGCCAATCCCTTATGGTGACCAGTGTTCTAGGCTCTAATGTTAATTCCTCTGATGAAACTATAATCTTACAAGGTGTAGGGAATAATCACTTCTCTGTCCCGCTGTGCAGAGTGATTTTAGAGTCTGGTTTTGTTAATGGTTCCGTTATGGTTGGGTTGGTTGAGACACTCCCAATGTCAGGTGTAACTTTCTTACTTGGAAATGATATTGGTGGAAGTCAAGTGTGTCCAGCTCCTCAGTTGTCTGGTGAACCAGTGACTGCGGCACAGGATTGTGATGTCCCTGATGTGTTCTCTGCATGTGCTGTCACTAGGGCTAAGTCTAAAGTTACTGGTGACTTAGAGGATAATGATGATGATAATGTTATCTTAGCTGACACTTTTCTTGCTAATTTGGACCACTCACCAGATGAGGCAGTACCCCGTGGTGTTGATAATTTGTCTCATCAAGAGTTGGTTGAGTCGCAGGTTGCTGACCCTGAGTTGAAAGGTCTAGCTAACTCTGCTTGCAGTGAGGAAGAGTCAGCTGGTGCTTCTACTTGTTATTATATAAAGTCAGGAGTACTTATGAGAAAGTGGAGACCCCCAACAGCATCAGCCGACTGTGAATGGGAGGTCGTACATCAAGTTCTCATCCCTCATGTTTGTAGGCAGGATATCATTAGAGTGGCTCATGATTCCAGTTTGGCAGGACACCTTGGAGTGAGGAAGACTGTGGTACGCATTTTGAAACACTTCTACTGGCCAGGTATCTTCAGAGATGTTTCCTGGTATTGTAAGTCTTGTCACACCTGTCAAGTTGTGGGGAAGTGTAATCAGATCGAAAAGGTTGCACCTCTAGTTCCCATTCCTCCTTTTGAGGCGCCATTCACCCGTGTGTTGGTGGATATTGTGGGCCCTCTTCCTAAGACTTCTTCAGGATTTTCTTATGTGTTGACCCTGATTGATATGGCTACTCGTTATCCTGAAGCCATTCCACTTAGAAATATCTCAGCAAAGAACGTGGTTAAGTAAATGCTAGGGTTCTTCACAAAGTTTGGTCTGCCCAAGGAGGTACAGTCAGACCAGGGAAGTAATTTCATGTCAAATGTTTTCAAGCAGTCTCTGAAAGAGTTGGGCATCACCCAGATCACGTCTTCAGCTTACCATCCCCAGACCCAAGGAGCGTTGGAGAGATATCATCAAACACTCAAATCGATGCTCAGAAAATACTGTTTGGAACATCAGAAAGATTAGGATAAAGGTCTTCCATTCGTTGTATTTGCCGCAAGAGAATCTCCAAATGAATCACTGGGCTTCTCACCCTTTGAACTACTGTTTGGCCATGAAGTAAGAGGACCCCTTAAACTACTCAAGGAATGCTGGCTGTCGGAGGAAGATGACGTCAACCTGCTGGAGTATGTGATGAAGTTCAAAGAACGGCTGTCCTCAGCTTTACAGCTGGCGAGAGAGAATTTAGGAGCTGCTCAGAAGAAGATGAAGACTTAGTATGATAAGAAGTCCAGGTTACGCCACTTTCAGCCAGGAGATCAGGTTTTGATTCTGCTACCAGTGCATTGGCAACCTCTTGAAGCCAAGTTTAGTGGTCCTTATTTCGTGGAGAAGAAACTCAGTGATGTCAATTATGTCATCGCCACACCAGATCATAGAAAGAACATGCAACTTTGTCACATCAACATGCTAAAGTTATATCACAGGCGGGACGAAAATAACCCAGTCTGCACTGTAGCTGTTCCACCCGAGTCTGCAAGTGAAGCTGTCCCATGCAGTATGAGCCTGAGTGATAGTTTGGGGAAGAATCCTGATATCATGAATGATCTCCAGACTAAGCTTTCTCATCTAGCTCCCGAGGAAAGGCAGGAGTTTTCGGCATTACTGCAGGAGTACCTGCAAGTGTTCCGTGACACTCCAGGAAAAACCACTGTGTTGATGCATGATGTCGATGTTGGAGACGCAAAGCCAATTAAACTGCCTTCTTACCGTGTGAACCCAGTGAAAGTTCCTCTCATCCAGAAGGAGCTTGGCTACATGTTGGAGCACAAGATGATTGAGTCCTGATAGGGCGAGTGGAGTTCTCCCGTCACTCTAGTCCCTAAGCCAGGTGGGTCACAGTGGCTTTGCATCGACTACAGACGTGTTAATCAGATAACCAAAACACACAACTACCCTCTCCCTCGCGTGGAAGATTACATAGACAAGATCGGAAAGGCTAGGTACATAAGTAAGTTTGATTTGTTAAAAGGATACTGGTAAGTACCTATGACTGAACGTGCTAGGGAGATCTCATGTTTTGTAACACTAGGAAAGACTTTTGCATGTTCTGTAAAGCCATATGGTATGAAGAATGCACCAGCCACTTTTCAGAAGCTCATGAATGTTGTAACAGAGGGTTTGGCAGGGTGTGTTTTTATATTGATGATGTATTAATCTTCAGTGACAACTGGAAAGATCACCTATGCCATGTCAGTAAATTTCTTGAGCATTTGGTTCAGGCTAATCTTGTAGCTAATTTATCAAAGTGTGAGTTTGGTCAAGCTAAAGTTCAGTACCTTGTAGTACATAATTGGTGATGGACACGTTGCACCACCAGGAGCTAAGGTTCAGGTTATGAGTGATCTTCCCAGACCTAAAAGTAGGAAAGAGCTACAAAAATTTTTGGGAATGGTATGTTATTACAGGAGATTTGTTCTTAACTTTTACATTCTTGTATCACCACTTACAGACCTACTGAAAAAGGGAGTTAAATTTGTCTGGACCGATAACTGTGAATCCTCTTTCAGTAAACTTAAAGGTATCTCATTAAGTCAGCCAGTGCTCGCTACTCCAAATTTTGCTAAGCCTTTTAAGATGGCTGTTGATGCAAGTGATACAGGAGCTGGGGCTGTTTTGCTGCAAGAGGATGATCAGGGTATTGAACACCCTGTATCTTATTACAGTAAGAAGTTCACTTCACCTCAAAAGAACTACTCAACTATTGAGAAAGAGCTTTTGGCCTTGATTTTGGGTTTACAGCTTTTTCATTTTATTTGTGTTCTGGTTTTGACCCCATAGTCATTTATACCGATCATAACCCACTGAAATTCCTTAGTATGTTTAAAGATAAAAATCAGAGATTGACAAGATGGAGTCTACTTCTTCAGGAGTATTCATTAGACATACAACATGTCAAGGGGAAAGAAAATGTTATTGCAGATTGCTTATCTAGACTTTAGACAGATTGTTTTAGAGTAATAAGAAATATTCTTTGTAAATTTCTTTTTCTTTGTGGGGAGGTGTTACATAGCCTATGATTTCATCATCCCTTGTATAATTCTAACTTATGATACAGTTTTGTTCATGATTGCATCATCCTTTGTATGATCCTAATGTACAGTATGCTGAATGTTTGTTCACGATTTGCCACATGGCTTCCATAGTGACCAGGCTTGCGTGTTCTACCTCACTACCCCTTTTTCCCCTTATAGTAGAGTAAGTCGTTCTTGCTGTTGTTCAGAGCAAGATTGTCAACTCTTCGTCCCCTATGCCTTCATTTGCGTGTCCTTCTTACAAGTTGAATCAAGCTCTGCCGGCCCCTATATAATGAGCTCAGTCTCTCCTTTAGTTGCCACTTAGATCTACTCCTCATTCTGTTCACATCTCTGTCCTCTCCTGTACAGTATATTATTATTTTTGTGAGTGCTCAGGAAGTCTCCAGCCATCTAGCTGCTATATAATTTGAGTATATGTGTTATTACCATTTTTCTTGTACTGTATAGCCTAAGGCGTTAATTCGTAAGCCTGATAAAGTTTTTATGCTTCATATTGGTTCCATAATGTTAGCCAGTAATAGTAATAGTTTGTATCTGTAATAATATTTTATCTTGCTTTAACTCAGCATTATCCGGTTTTCTCATTTTGTCAGGGCTGACTTAGATAAATTTGCTCTTGCTAAATTCGTGTTAATAGAGGCTATTGCAGTTAACCATATATGTGACCTGTTTTGCCATTACATTATCCTTATGAGTCCTGAATGTTTAATTGTTAGTTTGAGCACTAAACTTTAACCTGTAACTTTACCTAAGTCTTTTGTTTTGAACCTGGAACTTTGTGGGAAAATAGTGATTTTAGTATTCTCACTTGAAGTGTTCATTATCTCTCTCTGTTCCGTAACAATATATATATATATATATATATATATATATATACACGGGTCTATGGATGTGTGTATGAAAATGTGTTTGTATATATGGATGGATGTGTGTGTGTGTCTGTATTTATGTATATATATATTTGTATATAATACTGTATGTATATATAAGTATACAGTATGTTTATACATATTTACATATACGGCCTTAATGACCAGGGGCTTCGTCCCCACCGGTCGATAGGCCATTGACTAAAAAAAAAATGCAG
This sequence comes from Coenobita brevimanus, assembly GCF_032717465.1. Lineage (NCBI taxonomy): Eukaryota > Metazoa > Arthropoda > Malacostraca > Decapoda > Coenobitidae > Coenobita > Coenobita brevimanus. The sequence goes on from NC_136981.1 coordinate 22,878,339, forward strand.
ATGTCAGTTGCCAAGTGCAAGTTATTGCTACGACACTTCAAGTCAAACTTAAGACAAATGACGTTACCGTCACGACATGTCACGTTCTCCTCCGTGTCGGCGCCCACGCCAACAGTTTTTGAACATTCCAAAACTTGTCGTTGCGCACCAAGAACTGCGAAAAATGACTAAGTTGTCCACGTCAGCGCTACGTCATCACTAAGTCACGCCATGACGACATGCGGCGACACATGAAGACATGAAGATCGTGGCGTGTTGTAGTTAAGTTCCTAACAGTGGGACATAAACTTAAGTCCCGTGTCCCATATTCAAGTTCATCTTCGAGAACGGCCCCTATCACCACGAGCTTACCCTCAAGGTATGATCTTGGTGAAATTCCATGATCATACCTCAAACAGTAGGCCTAAACGGCCATTTCATGACACAGTCACGTTAGTGCTAAGACACACAAAGACATTGCTACGGCATCCCATGACAGCCTACGGAAGCGTCACGTTATCCTGACAACACTCTACGACCATCCCTCAGTTAAAAAATAACCGTCACTTTGACTCCACATCATGCCAAGACAGCGCCACGTAATGTGTTGCAAGTTGTCGTAGCGTGTCTTAGGTATAACTGTCTGTAGTAGGTATAACTTCGTGTGTCTTAGCGAGTCTTTGGGATCAGATCTCCAAGTTATTGCTACGACACGTCAAGTCGCACCTAACGACAAGCTACGACAACCTACGACAAGCTAAGACATGCTGAGTCACAGGTAAGACAAATGACGTTGCCTTCACGGCATGTCACGTTCTCTTCCTTGTCAGTGCCCATGCCGACAATTTTTGAACATTACAAGTATTGTCGTAGCACATCTAGAACCGCAAAGAATGGCTAAGTTCTCCATGTCAGCTCTACGCCATCGCTAAGTCACGTCACGTTACTCATGATGACATGCGGCGACACACGAAGACATGAAGATCGTGGCGTGTCGTGGGAAAATTACTGACAGTGGGTCATAAGCTTAAGACTCACACTTGTAGGAGCATTGACTGCTGGTGTGTGCTAGTGTTTTTATAAAGTTTATCCGGCCACTGAGCTGTTCATGTAAGGAATATCGTAGTAGAAAACACCAGTGTTATACAGAACAGTGTAACTGGGTTCGTCATCCTTTTGCTTCATCTACTCAAGCATCAGTCCGTTATCTTTCCTTGAAGGCACGAGAGGAACTTGTGGATATCAAGAGTGATCGTAACCTCTAACATTCAGTGTAGTAACCAAAGACATGCTGTATATGGGTAGAGCTGAAATGAGAGAACCGAGCTATCCTTAAGTGTGCTCTTGACGTGCAATGACATTTACTACAATATATTTTTAATAAAAATGCCATAGGCGTCCACACTGAGAATGTAGAACGTGCTTGAGGGGGCGAATGTTCCAGCGAGCAAATGATATTTGATTTCAATACATGATGAAATGTAACGAATGCTTAATTTGCTTACCTGACATTTTACCGCAGTTCTCTTCAGAAAGACAGTGACTTGCTAAGCTGTACACTGTAGTAAAAGTATTCGAATTCTGACTTTGCTTTTTGTTCATTCACAAAAATTACTTTCACCAAATCTCTCAGTGCACTCCAATTCGAATCAGAAATAAGAAATTCAGAGTTTCTGTCGTCGATCAGGTTAATGTATTAGTTTGATTCGGATTCAGTCAAAATTTTCCAAAAAATAAAATAATAAAGCCAAACAGAAGGTATTATTTGTTCTGAAAAGGCAAAACCTGGTTGCTCTCAGCAATCGTCGGAAAATACTGCTACGCTACTCACGCAACCTTAGACCACTACTTCTTGCGCAGCCGGCTGTTACGCTAATCTACCTTATAAAAAATCGTTCCGTCGATTTACGGAAATACTGTTGGGAATTACGGGTTGTCTATGAAATGAAAATAATTGAGGATTTTTATGCAATTTCCAAACTGGTGTCTATATTTCTTGTAACTTCAAAATTGGCTGAGATACCCAAAAAAGTTCGCTACTGTACTACAGAGTTTTCCTCCCGACTCCTGCCCCTATTTCTTGCTGATGTGGTAAATCTTTCCCTCAGTTACATATGTCGGGGGTCCAAACTGTGACTAAATTTGGTGCTCTCGCTCGCGAATTAAGCTATCTTCATTAACAGGAACAGTATGAATTAAAAAAAAAAAAAAAAAGATTATATTTAAAGTCTCCAGACGAAGAATTTCGTGTGAGTGTTTCTATAAGTACAGCAGACATTAAGAAACTGTTCCTTAAAATGGGACCAAACTTATTAATTTTCTGTAAAAGTATCACATGTATATTCTGGGGGAAACATTTTGTTATATATATTTACAGGTAAATGAAAAATTTTATTTTACACTCGAAATACAAATGTTGTTGTAAATGTTCAGTTAGTAACCTGTCTCGGCAAAATTGCCCGAGTTTATCTTCTGAGGAAAAAAAAAAAAATCAATACTTTATTTTAAATACCTGGTGCTGTACACCTATCAGTTGTTGTTTCCATTCATTATTTGTTAGCAAATGAAAATAATTTCATGCAATTTTTACATTCATTCTTCATCCAATCCTACTTTGCCCTGAGGAGCGTAGGAGCCCGAAGCTAGGCGAGTTGGTCCTGCCATTTAAGATGAGAGTGACCAGCCCCACTCATCCTCGAGTAGCATTACGTGAGCAATAAACCTCAAACATCCCTTGGATATAAACCTTCACCGGCTCAATGCGATTAGAGCGCCTTAATTACCCACTAAACCACCAGACGCCATAATTTGGCTATATAGTTACCACCCTGCGTAGTAAATGGTTTCATGGTGTACAGGAAACCATTTGGCTTGTCACTCAGTGTAGGGTCACCCTCAAGCAGAAGTAGAGGAAAGAATGAAGGAAAGACAGAAGAGGGAGCGTAAAGTCATTCGTAGGCAAAAGGATGAGGAAAGAATGAAGGAAAAACAGAAGAGGATGGGAGGAAAGATGGATGGAGGATTGGACAGGGCAGACATCCTAGAGCAGCACTACTTCGAGTGAGTGGATGGTGAGCACCCCCTGTTTTTGACAATTATTAAAAATATTAAGTGTACTGCAAGACTTCAACAAACAGAATAATGTGTCGTGGAGTAAATATGATTGCGGAGTACTGCTCTAAATTATGGTAATATGTTCTTTACAAAATCGTTCTTAAAAATAGTATGTGCTGCACTCTCATGCATTTATGAAGAGGGACATGACTGCCTGAGTCGGGTAACTGGCGAAAAGCTTTTATTTTAGGCTAGACAAAAACAGAGCCACTAGCGAGCCACAGTTTGGCAAATTTCTACAATTTATACACCACCTCTTCTTTTACCATTGCCTCACTTACCTTCCAATCTCTTCTTATGTGCGAGATCTCCTTCCTGGCATCCTTATCCCTCGCCTTCTGCTTCTCTGTACCCTATCATTTATCTGCAGTAACATGGAACTTTCTTTCTACAGCATTACTGCCCAGTGACACTCTACACTACTGGACTTTCTCTGTGCTTTTATATTCCTTAAATTTCGGGATACATTGTCACTTCTTTCCTTGACCACTTTTATTGTATGGTTATCTTCTTCATCCATAATCTCCTTGTATGCTCTCGCCTTGTCTTCTTATTGTATATTCTCCAATAAAAAATTTCTCTCCCTATGCCAGTTGCACTCCTTGCCTCCATTACGCGTTTCATCAAAATACTACCATCTTGCTTTTTTACTTATATTCATGCTCACAGTCTTCTGTCTTCAATTTTATAGTTTCATCCATACTGCTATTTTGTATTCAGAATATTTAGTTTTTCCCTGCAATCTTTTAATATGCAGGTATTTTTGCCTCTCTTTCAAACCTCACAACAATTCTGTCAGTTTTCTCTTCTTACACTTTTGATATCATCTCAACCTTAATCATGTAACATTATACCTATTGTATATAATACTCTGTTTTTGTTTCTTTTCTTTCTTCCTTTTTAAGCACTTCTCTTATACTTTCTTTTTTCTGTCATTGTATCTCAGTACTCTCAAGACTAACCTCGCACTGTCCTGGTGTATCAATTTTTGCTGCCTCTTTGCTCGCATTAATGATTGTGTGTGTGTGTGTGTGTGTGTGTGTGTGTGTGTCTGTGTGTGTGTAATCTCTGTTCACTGGTGTTTTCTAACACAGATGCAAATGAATATTTATAAATGAATCAGTTGAAGAAAAGGATACTTGTTATTTTTCAGACAGATTTTTCCGAGGTATTCAATGCCTGTGTGCAAAAAATTACACAGATTTATTTAACGATAGAAAAGGAAACGGCATATATATATATATATATATATATATATATATATATATATATATATATATATATATATATATATATATATATATATATATATATATACAGTATATACCCAAAGCATTCACCCGTCTTTGATTTGCACCTCATATTGTTCCATTCCCCTTTTTATTGTCTCCTGTCCCATTCCAGATATCCTGTTTCATTCTGTTCCTCTCTCAACCTCTCCTTCTCATTATCAGTCTCTCCCTCTCTCTCTCCTCCCTACAGTCTCCGTGCCTTCCTTTCATTGTCCTCCTCCTAATGATCTCAGTCATTCCACTGCCAAGGCATCTCGCAAGACTGATCATCGCTTGCTCTGCATAAGCATCCTGTTTGTCGTCAGGAAGACTGTGGCTTTATCATCCGCCGAAGAAGCTCTTGTGCGGCGCTTACACAAGATTAGAATCATTTGTTTTGAGTGCGTCCTTGCTTTCACTGAGGGCTTTCTTCGACTGATAGCGATGGTTGGAAAGCAGTCGACTGTACATGCTAGGTGTGTGTGTGTGTGTGTGTGTGTGTATGTGTGTGTGTGTGTGTGTGTGTGTGTGTGTGTGTGTTTGCTCGTTCTTGCCTCGTACTATGTCTACGTCTAAATAATCATATATACTCTACAATAGCAAGGAATCTTCTTTCGGCACGGTCGGGCGGGTGTGAAAACGTTTAGTATACTCGTGTGATGCATCTGGTAAAGGCGCGACAACATCGCACGAAGATTACACAATGAACTTCCTGATGCTGTGCTTACTATGTTGCCATGTTGGGATGGTAGTAGTAATTAATTCTACCTGCCAAGAGTTGTCCCTGGTGAATAATTTGCCTGGCGATAGCTGTAAATTAACTAGAGGTATTCATTCCCTGGGATAATATCAATTGAAACTTTCATTTTTGTGCCAGGGATTCTTCTCGACCGAATAAAGTCGTCTTGTTGGAGGCAGAATAAATTTCCAAGTATGCCCATTGCTAAAATGTGCTACGAACTGGATAATCAACCTTAAAGACCCTTGTCATGGGAAATATCATACACACAAATACTAGCTTGCATTGATACCAACAGTAAGAACACAGGTAGCAGATGGTGAACATATTTATGTGACAGTAACCATTAAAATATCAAGCTCTTAGGCATTGATTGATTGAAAATTAAACAATAAGGATTTTCAGATGAGAATTATTTCTCCTACAAATTTCTCAGATCCAGCCAATAGTATTAATATAAGTTCTAGCCAACTTAGGTTCAGAAGGAAATCATCCTGAATTATATGTCAGCTTCTCTGTCATCAATGAAAGCAAATGTTCTCATACGTATATACAGCGAACCCGGAAGGACAAAATCAAAAATAACAACAACTAGACTGTGTTTTTTATCATGATGATGATCATCATCATCATTACCAGCAGCAGCCGCAGCCGCAATACAGTAGCAACATGTAGAGGTGCATGGTATGTAGGAGGACTACTGGGCTTTGAGTGCAGGTTGTGAAGCCTATGCCCAGAGTCGGACACACACACACCAAAAAAAAAAAAAAAAAAAAAAAAGTCACCCAGTTTTCCATGACAATAAGTGTGGAAGCAATGATCCACCAAAAAGACAAAAACACACATGCTGTGAAACTGTCAACAGTCTTCATAAGAATGTGGAACATACTTCTTTCTGCTCATTATTCGAAGCTGTTCATTGCCATGCAAAGGACCCAGAATGATCCTTGCCATGTGCAGCGGACTCTGTTGTGCGCTGTTCTCATACTTTCTGCAACCACTCTGTTGGATTAGTTATATATAATTTTTCTGGGAGGTACTAGGATGCAAGTTAATCCATTAACATACGGTATAAAGGATTAACCGGCACTTAATGTTTTCCACATTACCTTATATGGTAGCAATACAGATGATTTTATTTTTTATATCAAAATTGCAACAGGGACTAAAATTACTGCGTGTAGATGTAATTTTCATTACAAATTTTATGCCTGTGCTGTAAATAAAGAGGCGTAATTTTTGGACTGACATTATTTGGTCACTGTTTCTATGTGGTTAACCTTACTGTAATATTGATTCAGTATCTAAGACAAAGGTATACCGTCACCTCGGACGCATTCATTTGACACCTCAATCATCAAACCTGTTTCATAGCCGCTATCTATAAACTGCAAACGAACGAACCAACGGGCTAACTGGCAGATGGAAAACTTATTTTGGCTCAGCCACCCAGGGCTCGAATTCCGTCGTCAGGAAAACTAGTATAAATATCAATGTAAAACATGGGAGTCCATGGACTTACTACCCCATATCCATGGGTAAGCCTGAGATATAATGTGTTGATTGATTACACTTAAGTTATACCTCTAAAATGACTTTGCAGACCAGTCAGTTGACTTGGCCAGTAATCGCGATGACGCAGACCCAAAACTCGTTCTGATGACGGTCAGAATGCTCGGAGCCATACCTGGCAAGCCTGCATATTGTTGGCGTAAAATGAAGACCCACTTTAACCTAATTACTCATCTCTTTCACTCTCTGTCTGTCTGTCTGTCTGTCTGTCTCTTTCTCATACACTGAATCTCCTAAGCACGCACACCAACACACTTCGCAGTAAGCATAAGAGAAGACATTTTCCATTCCCTAACGCCTGCCTCACTTATCTTCTGATTACTTATGACATGCTATAGTCAGAATGTGACCAAACAGATGTCGACACAAAGCAGCCCTAGAACGCCTCAGTCGTTTTTTATATATTAATTTATCAGCGGCTTGAGGACCACTTCCCTGACGGGCTTCACATACCCGTTTCCGCTCTGACCCGCAGGTGGATAAAACTACAACAACAACAATTGTTTGAGGATCGGCAGATGTTGTTGTTGTTGATTCTTTCCTCATTAGAGGAGACCGGGCCTTCCTGTAGCCCGGTTGGTGGTGGTTGGCTTGAGTGGGGTAAGAGGGAAGACAGGGCCTGGGGAATGCCCAGCACACACGCCCTGTCTCCTGGCTGAGTTTGTGGTGTGTGTGGGATCGGCAGAGCACGCCCGGCCTTATATACTTCTCGTAATGACCTAAAGAACTGCACGGCACTCCCAGCGTGATGTAAAGGCGCTAAGGCACCGTCACCTCAAGCTGACAGCTATGGTGACAAAAAAAAAAAATAATAATAATTCCGTTCGTAAACATGAACTAATTAAACAAAGGGAAAAAGGGACACAAAGGGTAATTATTATTATAATATCAGTGGTATTCTTACAGAAACTAGAATAGGGATTTAACATCGCAATACTTAGGAAATCGGAATCAGGCTCTAGTTTTCACGCTAGGCTATCAGTGATTTCCTCCCCTATCTTATCTAAAATGTGGCGGTGTTGTTTACCGGTAGGCAGTGACGGACTGGGTGCTACGTGTGCCAGGCAATCGCTTCCGCTTTTTATTTCCTGCTTCTGAACATTGCTGAGTGAACGAACTGGTGAACAGTAGTCTTGAAATTGGGAGTGATGAAATACAACGGCAAGATAATGTACAGTACACTGCATGGTAATGACAGAGAAAGGGACTAGATTAGACTGTAATGATGACAAATAAATTAAAACAGATAATACTGTGGAACATTAGAAACACACACACACACACACACACACACACACACACACACACACACCAAAAAATAGACGACAGGATAAAAATTAATGGCTGAGAAGAGACGATACGTTGGACATGGTAAGAAATGCAGGTGGGAAGACAAGACAGACAGACAGAGAATACGATGAATTGACAATACACTGAAACACCACTGAAACACCACACTGACAGCAAGAGAATGGAGGTAAGCAACTGTCAAAGGGCGAGAATAGTATATATATATATATATATATATATATATATAATGAGATGAAGACATGGAGTAGCCTATGCAAAGAATGAATATTGAAAGAGTAATGGATGTTACATGAACTGTTCTCAGAAATTGGAGACTTATACTTTACTATTTTGGCTGCTGTGGCCTCAGACTCGTCTGGATAAGTACACCGTGGACTGCAGGAATCCGGCCACTTCAGCCGGGCACGTCCAGAAATCTGTTATTGCAATTACTTTAAAAAGAATATTTAGCTTCGAGAGTTAAGGAAGAAAGTGTGTTGTTAAGAGGGCAGACTTAATAGTGAGGACATAGTGGATTGTTCGTGCTTGATGAAAAAGGTAAGTGGGAGACGTAACAATGGAAAGAGACAGAGGCAAAACAAAAAATGAATAACTAATTAAGGAATGAGAAGAATGTGGGGACAAGTACAGTTCAGTACAGTACCTGGCATTAGTTTCTTTACAATATGATGTTTCGAATTTACGAAACTAAATTTCAGATCTCTTATATTAGCAGTACTTATTTCACCAAGATCTTACTTTATTTTGATACTGTTTCGAGACAAACTCAAGGAACTACTGCACCCCAACTGTACTAAGGTAGGGTACTAACAAAGACTTATTGTGTTGGATCGGAAGGGAGCAAGTTGGGAAATAATCACAGAAAATTATGTACAAAGTATAGTAAGAGCACGTATTGAGAGGGGAAGCACAGCAGATTTCAGACTCAGTAAACAGTTGAGATATATATAGAAATACTTTTATTATTTGCGCATATCGTCCAAAGCAAATGACGTACAAATCGACGAAGCTGCACAGCACAAAAAACGGATGAGAAATGCAGAGGCGGACATGTCCAACTCAGTGAATCTCTAAACTTGAACATTCAGTTCCTGGCTGGGAAAGTGGCGTCAAACGATAAACGACGCTTTAGATCAGCTTAAATCCTCGCGACCTTTTCCCGGTCCTACTGATTCTGGCAAGATATGTTAACTGCAATATTACTGGAATCTGAAAAAATAATAAAATCTGCAATACTCCTTTCAGTGAGATAAGGTCCTTCATATGTAAATATTAGCCTAAATCACTTTTCATGACAATTATCCCTGTCTCATCTTGCTGTTAAAGTGAACATCCAGGCTAGCAATAAGCAAGGTAGGTTATCTATACTGTGCTTACCTTCCTCTTCTCTGAGTTGCCATCACTGACATACATCTTTTTAACCTCTACACATGAATATTAGTGGTTTGATTATTTCAGGCATGAGTGGTTGTAATTATGAGGCGGAATTATTGCAGGTTAATCTCGTGATCTAGAGAGTTATTCAGCCATTTAACTGAATATTGTGAGCGCGGGAACAGGAGGGAAAGACTTCACTGGCTTAGCGAACATTGAGATGAAACAGACTGGGTCTACCAACTCAAAGAAAATGGTGGGAAACTTAGCGACACTGTGTGTAAAGTAGCAGAAATTGATGAAAAAAAAAAAAAAAAAAAAAAAAGAGAAAACTTTGTGGAAGTTAGTAACTCGTATCGCATCGTATCGTTTATAAAGGCTCGAGCTTGCTTGCAGGCGTCGGCATTGGTCACACTAACTCACACACACACTGCTGGATCTGTGGCAGCCTCCCTGTTCACTTCCTTATTCCTGAGGTCACACACTATGACTTCGTCCCATGTCAGTCCCAGTACTAGAACTTGACTCTCCCGAAACTGTTCCACTTACAATACAGACAAGATACGTAAAATCCATCCTAGACAACTTACCTACCAACAAAGCTCCAGGCCCAGATGCAATTACGCCAATGGCTTTGAAAAAGTGTTCCCCTGGACTTGCCTCAGCTCTAGCTAAATTATTCAGACTATGCATACGTACTTCTTTATTCCCAAATTCATGGAAAGAAACCAATATCCACCCAATTCCTAAGAAAGGAAATTCCTCTGACCCCAGTGATTACAGACCAGTAGCTGTCACGTCTTCACTTGGTAAAGTATTAATAAGCTCACTGTTAAACATCTTGAATCCAACAACTTAATTAGTGACAGACAATATGGTTTTCGCCACGAAAGATCCACCATGACATACTCAATCCCCTAACTCATACCATCCATCAATCAATTGACCTACATGGAGAAACTCACGCAGTAGCCCATGATATTTCCAGAGCTTTCAACAGAGTATGGCACCGTTCCTTGCTGTCCAAACCCCCTTGCTATGGACTAACGTCTTTTGTTCCTTTGATTTCCTCATATCACAGTGACAGGAAAATAAGAGTAAAAGTAATGATGTACAGTCCAATTTCCACTCAATTAACGCCAGCGTGCCGCAGGGATCAATTCTGGCTCCAACCCTATTCCTGGTTCTTATTAATGATCTCTTATCTGTCACCCACAATCCCATCCACTCATATGCAGATGACTCAACACTACATAGTTCATGTACACTCGCACACCCATTTACAAAATCCAATATCTGTACCTCTCAACTCAGTACAGCCATCTCCACAAATCAAGACCTATCTACAATCAGTGAATGCGGGCTAAAATAACTTTGTCTCATTTAATGCTAGTAAAACTAAATATATACAATTTACTAATAGACAGATATTGCAAGATTCGTATATTACCTTCAGTGTTACTAATATTCCAGTTTCCAAAAGTATTGAAATTATCGGCGTCTCGATTAACAAAGCCCTCAGCTGGACCTGTCATTTCAGATCACTTGCTAAAACCGCCTCAAAGAAACTTGGATTATTGTACAGAGTCCGTAAATTCTTCACTGACGAGCAGTTAGCTATAATTTATAAGAGTCATGTGTGCTCTCAGCTTGAATATTGCTTACCCTTGTGGAATGGATGTGGAGAGGTTGCGTTAAAATAACTAGAAAAAATTCAGAACAAAGCTGTTAGAATTATTAAGAATCCTGCCATTACAAATAAACTACCTCCCGTACAAGTAAGAAGGAATGTTGCCTCCCTTGCATTATTTTACAGATATTTTTATGGAAAATGCTCAGACGAAGTTGCGCCCATGGTGCCACCTCTCCATGCCTCCCCTCGTGCTACACGGGCATCTGGTAGCGCTCATGACTGGAATGTCACTCAGCCATACCGCAGAACTTCTGCCTATCAGCATTCTTTCATTCCCCGAACAGCATAGCTTTGAAACTCGCTTCCCCAGAGTTGTTTCCCTCCAAACTTCAACCTACAGCTGATCAAGTCTGTTACAGATACTTTATGAACAGAGGACACCAATAATCTGGTGAATGGATTATTTTTTTTATTCATTTGTTTTTCCTTCCTCTGTTCTGTTATAAAAAAAAAAAAATGCCGCTCGCTGCCCTATCCCCGACGTTAACACGTCTTGCTTTCTACACTCTAACTGTCATCCTCCATCCTCTCCTCATGCCTAGACCATCCCAGTCTACCGCTCCTCATCACAGCACCAGAGAAAATAATGAGAAGCTTCACACACACACACACACACACACACACACACACACACACACACAGGAGGGGAACTACTACCACAGTTTCACGATCTACCTACTGTAATTCATTATAACAGAAGTTCGTTTGTGAATTCCGTCTCTCCCATAGCGCAGTTGGACAAAGTAAAAAATTGTACACCATCATTTAGTACGTAAAGTCTCTGATAAAGGGGCGACAGAAAATATTTGGAGTTCGCGGAGTAAAGCCAATGAGAAACGTACGTTCAATTTAGCGCTGGACTGGACTGGCAGAAAGGTCAACATATACCAGTGGTGTCACAACACCATTACAACTGAGGGAGGGGGAACTGAACTGTGCCGCGGACAAAAGAGTTCTAGCAGAACATCATAATTATTGAGAAATGAAAATCAATATATTATGATGACAAGTCTAAGAACCGAATGAACGTCGGATACTCTGTACTGTCTCCTGTTTACACAGTCACGCATATGCACAAGTAAAACAGGTTTTACGATCCTTTTTCGATCGTACGGTGTTAATATAAGTGAAAATGCAATAAACGTAACTTTTCCAGCAAAACCTTGATTAAAAAATTTATACTTCATCAGTCTGCGGAAGGGGCTTTATCATACTAAATTTTTATACCAGTAATAATCACTGGTTCACCCCAGAAGTTACATCGTTCATCTGATTAGAACTTTGTCACCCTCTTAGTTTTATACCAATTCATTTATATCGTTGCCACAACCAGCAGGTATAAATTATATTAGGTGACTTGTATGTCAGTATCAGAATATAAATTATTTTGTCGTACTCATCACCCTGTCCTGGCATTCTTTTGAAAATATTAGTTATTCATTAGTTTCGGAACTCTGTGGTATAATTAGGTTGAACTGTATTGTTATGAACACTGTCTGGAAATCATCGGTATGAGGTGCGGAAGTAGATATAGAATAATGAAAGGCTGACCAAGTGGCGTTTAATTACACTGGGACAATACAGGGATTCAGTGACTAGGTTCCTCATTTTATGACCCCTAATATCACTGATCGTAAATAGTGCTAAAAAGGTTCTTTGCAAGAAAATACTTATCAGGTATAATCTACTTATTTGCCAGATACCCACATCTCTTAATAATACTGGTTACAAATTTCTGATAACAGTAATTATGCTACAGCAAATCTAAAGCTTTTTAAGAATATATGGTTATCGTCTAACTCAGTTAACAAGGATTTTTCTGTTTGGAATCAAGTTACCACAGATACTATCGCCACGATGAACGGGAAACTTTGGTGGACTCGGTGATTAGGACTGAAGGGAGGTTCGGAGGGGTATTAGAAGTGAAGAAGGGAGGGGGGAGAAAAAAAAGTAAGTGTGAATAGAAGAACTGTTTGAGTGCTATGAGCCGTGGGGATGGGATGCGGAACTCGAAAGTTAGATGCCTAGAGAGAGGAAGGCCTGTGGTATGAGTTGTGAGACTAAGGGAGTGGGAATGGTTAAGCTTAGCTCTGAAGTAAAGAAGGGAAGTAGGAATGACGGTAAGAGTAAAGGAGAGAGGGTGTGTGGGCAAGTAACGGTGGGAAGACAGTAGGAATGATATGATTCGTGGAATTGAGGGAATGGGAGCAAAAGAGCGATGGGAGTGATGTAGGCAAATGAGGACTGGAAGGAGGGAGTATGAAACTGCAGTATAGGAGTGAAAGAGAGAGGAAGGAAACAAATAAAATAAAAATGAGAGAGGGATGATGATTGGAAGGAGAGGAAATGAAGCGAGGATAACGGATGTGGGAGGTGGCGGTGTGGCCAATGAGGTGGGCACGAAGGTAATGGCCCAAGAAAGTGTATCAACGGAGTATAAATAATCGTTGATGGCTTTAAAGATTGTTAAGAATACATTTAAAAGAGAAATAAGAGCAAAAAATGGAGGAAGGAGATGAAGATGAGTGAGGGAAGAGAGTGAAAATGACATTAGGAGGAGAACAATAGTAAATAAGACTTGCTACTAAACAAATGTATAACAAAGAATGAGAGGTGGGTGTGAGCTGGGGGACGGTAGGGGACAGGAAGGCGTGGAGCAGATTTGTTTGTGACCACCACTTACTTAAGGTCTCTATCCGGAGATAGATTGATACAGTGAACTTCCAATAATCCGGCATCCCATGGTTCGGAAAACTCGATGGTTCGGAATTTTCAGCCTAGGGTCATTTTTAGCTAGTTTGGGTTAAAGAAAATCGAGAAATATGAGGAAATAATCGAAAAAATATCGAAAAATAGCCGACAGCGGTGCGCCAAACTATCCAATTCCGCACCCTCACCGACCTTCAGGAGTCGCAGATGTTATTTTTTTGGGGTGTGTTTTGAACATTTTCAGGTACTTGTCTGATAGTTCGGAAAATCTGATAATCCGGAAGGTCCGTGGGCTACTGCATGGGTAGATAGACGGATAGATACATAAAGAGATGGATAGAAAGATAGATCGATAGACAGATAGTTGTGACTGTAAACACAAAACCATAAAAATGGTAAACCGAATCAAGAAAGATATAGCGTGCAAAAAAGTCTTCTCTTTGATGTGATCTAAATATTAATTATATTAATATGATCATGCATATCTATTCCACCTCTCTCTCTGTCTGTCTCTCTCTCTCAAAACATTAAACAAATACATTGTATATAATCAACAAGGAGCACTCAGCATGCGATACCTGTACCTAGCAGTTGACTTAATAGCCGAACATTTGATGTTACCATGACCTTCTTCTACCAACTGATCTCAAAAATGAATTACTTCATTCTTGCCTAACCTTAACCACTCCACAATGTTTGGTGTTTACTGGATCAGAGCTACTGTAAATGACCATGCCCTGTGAAACTGATATTTGACTGACTGTTCTCAAAATCAAATCCCTTTCATTTTTGCCTTACCATGAACCGTTTTACAAAGCTTGGTCGATATTAGATAAAAACTGTTTAAGTTGACCGTATCAAGTCACTCCGACCTTTTAATTATTGTCATGTAAGACATCTTAATCCCATGGCTGATCCTCGACCCTTTAGCGAGTTTGATGCACATCATAGCACGAGGGTTCAAGTTATTTTGTGTACACACAAATTCACTGAGCGAACTCCCACCATGCTCTGTGACGCTAGCTTTTGATTATTCTCTAAATAGAATTCCATCGTTCTACCCTTCCCTTTGTTATTTTCACGAAGTTAGGTGTAAATTGTATAAAAAAAAAAAAAAATGTTTAACTTGATCTTCCTAGGCCAAAATCGGATCCGTCTTCGTGACCTTGCACTTTGACCTATTTCTCCAAAAACAATGAGCCCTCCTTGGCTGTCCAGCAACACATGCAGAAATTTGGCTAAACCTGAGTTGTAATTTGAGTTATTTCGACCACACATGCTCACGCGCGCGCCGAGTAATACTTACTGCCCCCCCCCACCCACCCACCCACCCACCTCGCTTCTCGAGCTCGGGCATAATACCAAACTCACCTGGTGATACTAAAATTGCTACATATCATATTATATTACTTATGCTTTGAATATAATAATCCAATTATTTATGCCTTTGCGAAACAGATATTTTGCCCAATGTGTGTGTGAACAAAACTGATCAAAATATTTTCTTCCGATTTTAACCAAAGTTGGTGAAGGGATTAATGGTAGCCAAGAGGTTGATCTATTGACTGAACAAAAAGCAAAGTTCTAGGTCATAGGGCTAGGTCTAAGTCTAACCCATAGCCTTAGTCGTTTGGTCATGGTGTAAAGTAGTAGATAGCTACGTATCAATCTATCTGGCCATCCAGCCATCTGTCTACATATCTGGCTGTCTGTCTAACTACCTACATATCTGTTCCTCAGTCTGTCCATCTTTCTGTCTGCTTACCTATCAATATAGCAGTCTATGATCAGACCCTGGCTCAGGTGGTAGTAGTAGTAATAGAAGTAGTAGTAGTAGTAGTAGTAACTGTTGTTGCTGTTATTGTTGTAACCCCAGTTTTATGTGAAACCTGAACCCATAAATCTGTAAGTTGAAGTTGCCCTCTTCCTACCAGTCACCATCCCCTTTTTCAACGAGTAAAAAAGAGTTGAGGGATGTTTGCATAACCAGCCAGCGGAGCCTCCCGGCTATGTCAGCGCCACCGCGCGAAGACGCTTCTTATAAGAACAGTATGGAGGCTGTTATACACATTCCAAATTATCAATTATATCTCTTCTTCACCAAATCCCTTTAGCATATGTCCTCCTGCCGGCATAAGCCACTCTCATATCAGTCACTCTCGACTAACAGTTCACCTTAACTCACCTCAACTTATTTCTCTTCGTCACTCCCCTTCAGACGCCTCCTCCCACTTCTCTCCCTGCCTTATTCATCATCCTGCATGCCTATTCATCAACCACTTGGCCCATCATTATGTAGATCCAGAGCCTGTGTTAGATAGTGGGGACTTGCCCGTAATGGATGGGGGAGCCGTGGCTGAGACAGGGAGATATGGGGAACGAAAGAGCGTGAAGTGGAGGGGAGACTGTTAGAGATATAGAGATAAGGAAATGGGTAAAAGAGGGAAAGTTTTTCATGGCAGAAGAAAATACAGAGGTGAAAGAATGGAAGGAGAGAGATTGGTTCAACGAGAATTAATAAATGGGTTGAAGAGGGAAAGTTAAGTTTGGAAAGAGAGAGAGAGAGAGAGAGAGAGAGAGAGAGAGAGAGAGAGGGGGGGGGGAATTTGATAGGACAATGAGTGAGTGGAGGAGGTGAGTGAACTATGGATAATAAAGAACAAGAGAAAGGAAACTGATGAACGGTAGTATAGGGTTTACTGATGCAATAAAGGAAAGGGAGAGATATGTGGTGATAGGAAATGTAAAGAAAAGTTTTTTGAAAACATAAAATGAAAGGAAAAAAATATAAAAGGAAAATGGAAGAGATAAAACAGTGAGCATGATGGGACAGAGTGGGAAGTGGGGAAGGCACTGGTGCAGAAGGTGGAATGGGACCGGAGAGGGACAAGACAACAGCCAACCCCATATTGGTAGGAGACAGACGCGGGATCTGGAAACACTGTACATAATTACGAGTATATATTCCAGACTCATCTCTTGTATGTGAACAGTTGCACAGAAGGTAAGGCCGTCTCTTCGACTAGATTTTTTTTTTTTTTTTTTTTCGCTGTGGCTTGATAGATGAGTAGATCAGCAGTGATGAACTCAAGCTCAACACTTCTGCTCAGCTTGGTACAAAATTATTCTCAAAGGTTTCACGGAGAGCTGCCTCTTTGCATCCCCAGCTCCTGAAGCTGGGATAACAGTGAGGACAGATAAAGTGGAAGAAAATGGATGCATTTGTATATGAGTACATGAGGTGGAGACAGAATGGGAATATTAAGAAACAGAAGGATAGATGAACGCGGAAATGTACATGATAGGAGCGCATGAGATGCAGGGAAAAATTTCATGGAGATGGTGTGTAGAAGAGTGAGGGAGTGAAGAGAGGAAAAGGGAGTAAGGAAGAAAACAAAAAGCTAAGGACGTGTTTTCCTTTTCGAGTTTTGGCAAGGAGTAGCTTCCAGCTACAGTACCCATCTCTGAGACAAAGATAAGAAACGCCAAGCAAAAAGACTATCCCCATCCACCATTTCCTCCGGCTAAAGCGGATAGGAAAAAATTTAAAAGCTCAATCCAATCAGCATATCTAGAAACACTGCCATGAAATGCCACTGTAGACTGGAATGGAAAAGAGTTCATATTGTACATACTATATAAGAGGAACATGGCATGAGATTGCGTGAGTAATGATGTTATGTTGCTACATATTTCGTCGTCCGAGTGAAAAAAATAAATAAATCGTTCAGTTACAATTGTTTATAGCTGTGGAAGTGAAGGTAAACTTTTATCCAAATAATTTTGGAATTTTACCTCTGTATCAGAGTTTGCCACACATTTACCTCATATCATTAGTGGAGAGATTTAATAGAAAAAGAGGTAGATGGGAGAAGAGTAAGAGAAAAGGTGTTGGAAGATGAAGTGTGGAGACCATGTACTAGTATGAGACAGGGGGGATGGCAGAAACAAGAGAAATAAAGGTTTGGTGGAAGGTGGAGGGAAGATTGGATAAGGAACGCTGTTTGGGACATAAATTGAAGTAAAAGGCAGGAGAATATAAATGGAAAAAGAAGAAGCAGGGGAGTCGGGAGGGAAGATGTAAGGAAACTGGTGGTTAAAGGAATACCCTGTATGTGTATGAATGGCCGTGAAAGGAAGAAGGGAACAATTTGGTCAGAGAAAGGCACAATGTGGTAAAAGATGACCAGGAGGAAAGCAAAGGCGTTTTCGAATAGCAGAGAATGACACGTTAAAATGTAGGCAACAACAACATAACCAAGCAAAATGGAGGCACACATGTAGCCTTGCATTAAAACTCATTGTGGAAGCCGTTCCCCATATACAAACATCACACACGGCAATAAAGTTCCCGCACTTACGGAAATCGATTAGTATCATCAAAATACACACACACACACACACACACACACACACACACACACACACACACACACACACACACACACACACTGACGTAAAATTGAAAGACACAAGCTTTTGCACTAATGGAGGAAGAAGCAAGTAGGGTACCACCAGAATTATTATTAAGGACCATTCACCGGAGAAGGGAAAGAGCAAAATAAAAATAAAAATTAGATCGGAGGGGAGCAAGAGCGAGAAGTATGTGATGCAGTACTTATAATTTAGGCAACAGGAATGAAGGAATTTAGGAAAATTATTTAATGTTGATTTAAATTCAAACATTAGGAAAAAAAATATTTGGGAGGAAGGGAAGACAGTGAAACGGAATGACGCATTAATAAGGATGGTTGAAGAGGAAAAAAGCGTGTCTTGGACATCTGAAAGAGGAGACATATGAAGAAGGAATATTAATTTTGACTGATATTCTTAACTGGAAAAAGGGGGAGGGATATATTAGGTATGGAATGATAAAATTAGAAAAAAAAAAATTGTGTGTGAATGAAAAAATAATACAGAATATGGATCTGGTTGTTTGAAAGACGGGCAAATGCGATAATAAAAATTCAGAATGATTAGTGAATAGAAATAATTAGTGCACAGGAGAAAGGGGAGACAACATTAAAAGTCAAGTCTGAGAGAGAGAGAGAGAGAGAGAGAGAGAGAGAGAGAGAGAGAGAGAGAGCAAATTTTGGTGTTAAGAAGAGGATGATAAGAAACAATAGCGGGAGAACTAGCGACATGAAGGCGAATTGCACTGAATGAGATCCAAGAGAGAGGCAGGAAGATGGTCTGTGAATGTGTCAAGACAGGCACAGTAGTGAAAGGAGGGACAGAAGAGAGATGCACGTCAGTGAGTAATAAAACCTGCTGACATTCTTAGAAATTGTTATCGCTGGCTCACAGAACAAACTAAAGAGAATTTGTTTTGGTCAGCCATGCCGAAGATATAAACACTTATCACATTTCATTGGTGCATATTAGGGATATTCAAGTCAGACATCACTCGCCCCATTGCAAGATATTCTTGCTAGAAGAAAAAGCTGTGAGCTGGCGTCTCTGATATATTTGAAAATGTCAAATATCTCACACCAGGACATGGGATATCAAAGAAGCAGGAAGCTCAAGCAAAGGAAATGACGGGGAGGTAGGAGGGAAACAGAAGAAAGTTGTAATGTACGAGAAGGACATAAAAGAAAAGGAGATGAGATGGAGTCATGTATAGTAAGTGAGAGAGAGAGAGAGAGAGAGAGAGAGAGAGAGAGAGAGAGTTACAAGAAGCTATGGGGCTAAGTAGTACCTGAAAAGGTTTTACGAATCATACCAAAGAGGTAAGTTGGATGAAGTAACCTGGTATGGATTGCTACCCTAACAGTGAGAGGAAAGTATAGCAAAGATGAAAGGTGTCACTACCCTCCACTTTCACCCGCAGTGCGGGCTAGGAACAAGTACGCCTAATCTGAGGAAAAATGCTGGGAAAGGAAGTTATACAGGAAAAGAAGAGACATTCATCTTGCCACTTAATTTGTCACCACACGGTACTTTCTAACAGTGCCTTGTTAAGTATTCTGTTAAGGAACAGTCAACTACCTCTGCTGGCAGCCGTTTCCAGGTAGTGCGTATCTTGTGTCTGAAGTAATCACCATATATATCATAGAGGAAAAAGTGTCAACCTTTGACACATGGTTTCCTCATTGTGGTAACATATAAACTAAATATGTGGAGATCTTGGATATTTTCAAAATAATGACAGCTTTTGAAACCCTGTTGGGAAAAAATGGCCACTACCTACAACCTCTTATGATATCCCATGTGCCGGGTGGATGGAATCAAATAAAAAGCCAGTGTCTTGATTCGTTCAATCATCGCAATATAATTCTTTAGAATCTGCAGTCAGAACTGCATAGAACTGCATAGATGAAGCCGTATAAGACAATATTGCACAGAGCGAATTATTCCCTTGTTTTTTTATCTAATCTGAATTTTTATGTAACTTAGAAACTTTTGTGTTTCTATACTTCGAACATGAGATCACTACTGATTAGCAGACCTAGAACCCAGGCCTACCTCTTAGTTAGGAGGTTACACTTGATTGCCATTCTTAACAAATTGTAGTAGTTTGTTTTTTTTTTTAAATCCAGTGTACGTAATTTCTCATTTGTCCGACTTGAACTGCGTCTGTCATCGTGCAGACCACTCCCCCGTGTTATCCAAGTTGCACTGTAATTCATGATTCTCGCCGCTAACCAGCCCATATTCCTCAACAGACACATCCACCCTCATGTACGCGTTCTGCCTTTACCTGCCCTGCGCATTTTTTTTTTTTTTTCCTCGAATTCTATCCAAGCTAAGTCATTTTTTTTTTTTTTTCGGATCAGAAAAATCAACCAGGCCAAAATGATAAGATCAATGCCAGCATTTGCATCCACGCCATCTGCAGGTCCAGAAACGAACAGAATAATGAAATGGGATAATGATCTAATAATTGAAGATCCAGTTTCAATTCCCAGCTGTGTACTAATCAACTGACAGGAGAGTTTCATAACGGCAAGAGTTGTGGTGGGTCGGATAACAATAGTAGTATCAGTGTCCGCACCAAACACAAGTTTACCCACACTACTACCAACAACATTAATAACAGCACTGCCATTATGAGCACCACTGACAACAAGGATATTACCACCACGACCACCACAAAAGCCCCACGCCAGCAGCAGCATCACCACCGTATTACCCACAAACGCCGATAATCCCGCCACCAGCAGCGACGTGAGTTAATGAGAACTCCAGCTGTTCAGGTTTTAACCAAATCCCCAGGGCGAACGATTACCAGTCAGCAAAGCCATCCACCATTCCATTAACGAAAATGAGAATAGAATGATAAATATAATATAGCAATGGACTCGTCAACGGATTCGTTTATTAAATTGTGAATAATAACTGCTGCAGTCAGTAGCCGCATTTTGTAATTTATTCTAGCTGTCTTCAGGCATCGTGTTGCTGCTTTACAGAGACTGCGAGTTACGCAGATTGAAGACAACATGCATTTACCCCTTTAGTGAAAGACGTCTCCCCAAAACTGACTAAAATCATCAGGAGGCAGCAAGAATAAATGCATGAACACACGTCACTGGATTGAAAGGACTATGTTTATCTAAGATTTTAGGTGGGAGAGGGAAGAGAACAGAGTAAAATGGATTGGAGTAGAGAATGGGGAAGGAGGGGATGGGGAGGGAAGAAATGGAATGGAGGAGAATCGGGAGTGTCATGCTTTGTGAAGGAGTGAGAGTAAAGGGAAGTAGAGGTTATCAGGGGGAAGTAGGAGAGGAGGTATCAAGGGAGATAAGGGAAAGTGTGTATCAGGGGAACTGAGAGGAATGGGTCTCCATGAAGTTAAGGGGGAGGAGATATTAGGAATGTCAAGAGGAAAGAGTTTTCGGGGAAACGAAGTAAGGGTTATCATGGGAGTCAAAAAGATAGATTTTGGTAATGAGAAGACAAAGGCGTGCAAGTCATACTGCTCTCATTTAATCGAAGTTGATTTTCTTTGTACTGTCTATAGTTACAAGTACCTAAAAATTAGTGCAGGCAACCACAACAGATGCTGACAAAATTTTCATCTGTCCTTGGACTGTCATTTTACTGATTAATCTAAAATCGAATTCTTTCCTTCTTTACTTCCTTTGAACACCTCCATCGAATTTAGTCTAATTGTCATAAAAACTGTTTAAGCTGACCGCCCCAGGTGACCTTATTCTTTGGCACTGATATAAAAAACAATATGGCAACCCCTTGACTTATCCTCAACCCTTCCACCAAACTTGATCTTAATTAGAGGAAAAGTAGAGCATTTTATTACTTTTGCCCGGACACTGAGACACACGGGTCGAATTTTAACCTTGGCCTATTACTGACCTTTAACCTACTCTTCTGCAAATCCTGTCCCTTCGTTCATGCTTTAGTCTCATTTTTTCCATCAAGTATTGTGTAAATTGGAAGAAATCTGTTTGCGCTGATATTCCTCTGTGATGTTCACTTCTGACCTATTGATGTAGAAAGAAAATAAAAAAGGTTAGCACCTTCGTGTATGCTCAGCCCAACAATAAGATTTGATAAAAACAGATAAATGTTTTGAGGCAATTAATACACAACTCGATCTCTTGATTACTTACATACGTACATACATACATGGTATATGTTTTCATAGACAACGACAGTAACACGTTGAGAGGGATGTCACATCTCCATACACTGTGATGCTTGTCGGCAAATAGAAGAGAAGGAGGAGATAGGGGGGTGATTAGGTTGTGAGTTAATTTTATTTAGAAGGATCAGCTTTCAGGAAGTAACCTAGCTTAATCGGTCAGTGATTAGTAGATCAGCGACTATCACACGCACATGAAGAATTATGAGGAAAGCCTTCCATCATTCCCTCGGAATGCGACACGTATCTCCCGTTTAACTTCTCGCATTATTCTGCATATTCAGTTTTATTATAAAAAAAAAAAAATGTGGAGTAAAGGTTTTATCCAAAGGCGAAGACGTAACTGTTGAAGAGGGTAGCATGGGTAATGTGAAGCGAGCAATCAAATAGCAAGGAAAAATAAGAGAAAAGAACTAGAATTGTGTTCGCTGTTCTTGCTCGACAGTTTAAAAGGCACGACGTAAGTGTATAGAAGTATTTATTTCATATATTAGGGGAAGGAGAGAGGCTGAGAAAGGTGCAGCTACCGTCTCTTTACTGTTCAGGAGCCACAGAGAGAGAAAGAGAGAGAGAGAGAGAGAGAGAGAGAAAGCGCTGACGACAGCAACACGTAACACACCTCACCTTTCATCTCCAGACGGCGCCAGTGAAGGAGGTGAACCGTGCCTTGGGTCCACGGGTACATGGCGGCCTGGCAGTGAACCGCAGGCATGTGAATTCAGGTGGAAGGAGCAGCATGGAAGAGTGAGCAGGAGGGAAATAGATGAAAGGCACCTGAGACGCAGGATAAAAAGTATGGGAGAGAAAATGGGATCCTAGTTTCCAAGAATGGTAATCGAGACGTTGAATGACGACATTTATAGACGTGAGGGAATTTAAAGTGGAAATTTTCACATACACGCGCACATTCTCTCTCTCTCTCTCTCTCTCTCTCTCTCTCTCTCTCTCTCTCTCTCTCTCTCTCTCCTTGTTATTTCTTTGTCTTGTCACTTTGCTCCATCCTTTTACATTTATTTTTTGCCCTCATATACTCCTTTATCTCCCATTAGCTCCATCTTCTCCCGTTCTCTTTTCTCCTCATTGTCTTCCATCCATTTTCTTTTTCATCCTTATCCTCATTCATCCCCAATGCTCTCCTACATTGTATTCTTTGGTCTCTCATTTTCTTATTCTTTCCTGTGACTTATTCTGTCCCTCTCTCTCGTCTTCTCTCACCTCCTCTCCTCTGTCTCTCTTCCTTCGTCTTGAGTAGCTGCTGGTGCGCAGGTTAACATATTCAGTTCACAACTGGAAGAACGCGAATTCGATTTCTAGGTCCATCATTCTCTTGAACAAAGTTTATTTCCCCCTTTGATCCCGTTCACACACACACACACACACACACACACACACACACACACACACACACAGATGGCATCATCATGTAACACTGAATACTGGGTGTCTTACACGAAGGAAAAGTGAAACTGATTTAAAACTTATTGTTTGCTTAAATGTCCGTCCCGATCGACTGGCATTACTCTAAGCCTTAATTTCTTTCTGTCTCATCCATGATCCATCGTCATTCACTTCCCTGTCCTTCACCATTACGGTTTTTCACTGCCTTCCGCCCTTTTTATCCGTACTTTGTCATAATGCTTTTTCTCTCTAATCTTTTATCCCAAGTCTTTCACTTCCCCGTTCTATTCTCTTCGTGTTATTGCTAAACTTTTTCTCATCCATTCCTTTCATCTGCCTCCCCTCTTTCCCTCGACGTTCGTGTTTCATATCTCCATGTCCCACCAGTTTTCCTCTATCTTCCCAGTTTCTGTCCTCTCCCATTCCACTTTATCTTCGGTTTACCATATTTTGTATATATTTACGTATCTTCTTCCAGTTTATCTGCTCCGTCCTTCATGATTCTGTTTTCTTCCATTTCTTTACTCTCTCCTGTCCTGTATCCCTCCTTTTCCATATCATCATTCTCTCCCTATTGTTCTCCAAATCTCTATTATTATTCATTGTTTCTCCATCTTCTATACTCTACCAGTGCTTACTTTCTCCCATCTTTTATTCCTAGTCCTACATTCTCCATCATCTTCCTCTCCTTCTCCTTCCTCGGCAGTTTTCTTTTCTGGTCGCCACTGGATGATAGAATGAAGACTATTTTACCAAGGAAAAATCACTCATCCCTAACCCTCATAACAGTATCAGTACCTTTCTATTTAAACTAAGTGATATATATATTTTTTTGTCTTACAGAATATTAAGTCTTTTAGGACTGGGCTAATAGTAATCCTGCGTGGAATGTGTGCATAACATTTCCGTTAATCTACGATTCCTTCATCTTGATTTATGAGACATCTAGTTACCTTACATAACGGTAGTAAATTTAAATGAAAACGGGAGACCAACTTCCTTTATAGCCTGCACCTTTGCATATTTATTAGAAAATTATAATAATAGACTGATGACAGAGATGAAGATGATGATGATAATGATGATGATGATGATTTAAATAAATTTAATGTTATGTGTTTGTCGTGCAGATTCTGTGTCTAAAACACAGGAGAAATGCTAACATCAACATTATCCTTTCATGAGCTTGAAGCCACCTGTTGAATAAGTTGAGCATCTTCAAATAATATTAAATTTTCTTGAACCAGACGTGGAAAACTAATGCAGGCGTCATCTTTGCACTGATAAGTATGTTCTGACATCAGAAAATGACAGCACAGGTAATGCAAGATTTCCAGGGAATAAGTCGTCATGATCCCAAAGCCTCCAGTAGATTTATCAGTCAGGTGAACAAGGTTAATTGGAGAAGTGTAATTAAAGAATTAAAATTCTTCACTAAGATGACTTCTTTTTTTTTTCAATCGTATTCTTCATACCACAAGTCAACTGTATGAAGATTAAGAGTGTGCGAACTGGAGGAGGTCAGATACAACCTTCATTTTCTCCTTCATTATCTGGTCGTTCTTTATACATGAAAAATACCATGTATTATCAGCAAGAATAAACTAAATAGTTCCATCCTGGGATAGAAGTGGTTAATTATCTGAATTAATGTATTGAGCTTTGCTACATAGTAACATTTTATTTTCTTTAGCGACATGAAGTAATAACAACAGACAATATTACTTAAAGAGCAAAAAAATTAAACAGGAACCGAAAAAAAAAAATCAACCTCATCATTACGACTACATCTTTTCTTATTTTATTTTTGCCAACTCTGCTATTACAGTCAACATTGGAGTGACCTGTCGTAGTGCAGAAACTACAAGCAAATGTTCATTATTCTGCTACACTATAATGGTGTCATTTTATATTTTTCTTTGTATTGCCAGCCAATATTATTTGCTTTAGGCGAGATCTCTGGTTGTGAAGGGAGTGAAAAAGTCACCATTTGTGCCTAGACACACTACTGAAGAACATGTATTACCGAACTATGTAGTAGAATTCAGTTCGTATTCTAGTCAGCTTAGGAGGCTTTTTAACACCTACATCCTTACACTTTTTTTTTTTTTTTACATAGTACGCCTTAATTTCCCCTTGCATGATGTTAATGATCTTTTAGTATGGATGTCAGGGCTATAAAATATCATAATACAATACATAATACTTGGAAGATACATATTTAAGCTAGAGGTTAAGTGAAAAGTCATAGCTAGAGGCCGAAGAAAATGGCGTTCACACATTGTCTCTGAGGAATGCCATTCAACACCTCGTGATGCCTGATAGGAAAGTCCCCAGAATCGAGAAAATTCTACTCAGATGTGCATTACACGTGACATAACCTCTTCTATAAGAGAGAGAAGGAGTTAGGAGGCAGAAGGAGACAGGAGAGAAAGCGAGAAGGAGGTCTACACCCTAGAGAGAAGCACGGTGGGGAAAGGGGCAGGCTTGCATAGTTAGCAAACATAAAATGCACTCACCTCATTATGCTCTTGTGAGACATACTTAGTATAAATTTTGAGATATCCTCTTTGAAGAAATAAACTAGGTACAAACAAATCCAAGTACTAATCTTTATCTTTGTCCTCTCATCGACTACAGGTAAACTAAGATTATCTCATACAAATCAACGCACTGTTAACTACAGCTCGGCTACGACTACGATATAATTAACTACAAGTTTGATATGGGTAATGGCAACATGAATGATATAATGTAGAATGTTAACATGCCATATACCGAAACAAACAGGTTATGGCGCGTGCTGGAAAGTCTTTAGAGCCAACAACAATATCGCCCATCACATTTTGTCGCAAAGGGTGAGGGAGAACAGTTATTTTCAGTGTCCAATTATCAGACTGGTTAGTTGTAAATCCTGGCAAATTTTAAATTATGTTCTGTACTTAGTGTTCATTTCAAATCTCAATACTCTGTAGAGCGAAATAGCTGAAGGCCAACCTGTCACTGGTTAAATGTGACAAGTAAACACAGATAAGAAAATACAGGGTGTATACGCATATTTTGTACAATTGATATTTTATGTAAGAGACATCAGTTTTCTGTCAATGCATTCCTGACCTTTCTGTTGGTAAGTTTATTTCCAGATCCATCCGTGTGTCTTTCTATCCTGTAACTTGGGATGCAGCTTTAGTTTTTGGCAATCTTCCAATGTTCTTTCTTCAGTAGACTACAGTTGTTAATCAGTTGTTAATACGCCTTCCATTCACCTTCTTAAACTGTCATCCCACTTAACTATTATATCTCTCTTTTGCCATTTACCGAACTTTCTTGCCCATTTTATATTATGCAAACATACAGTATTCGTATTATACGTTTTTCTTAAAATCAAGCTTGTACCATTTCTTTCAACCTTGAGTATGATATTCTTACCTTGCAATCTCATTAGCCATTTCATCATCCACTTTCCGAAGTCATTTTTAATAATATTGTTTCATACAAGTACTTAAGGTGTTATTTTTATTCATCCACCTATTAGGGCCCTTTATCAAAATCCTAACTCATTTGTCCTTACTCCGCTGATGTTCCTTTTGTCCATCTGTTTACACTATCCCATTATTTAAGAACATACACCAGTAACTCATTTGTGTTCTCTTATTTTATGTTACTTTTCAAAAATCTGAACCAGTCTAAACTAAGATACATTACTTCTTTTGCCCTTATCAGTGATGTTCCCTTCATTCATCTTCCTCCAGTGGTATTCCTCTCTTTTCTCTAATTACACTATATCCTCACCCACGAAATATACCATTCACTTGTTTATGACTTGCCACATTTATTACGTCCCTCTTACGTTGCTCCTTTGATCAACGAGTATAGACACACGAGTTTTTAAAGTCACCTCTTATATAGCTACACCTTCCTGGGTCACTCTGAAATATTTTTTTTTTTTTATGCATTTGCTTGGTTCTTATTTTAAAACAATAAAATAAGTTGATTTGTCGAAATTAGTAGGAAGTTGTAATGTACAGTCGCCCCAAGAAGTGATGGGAGAGTTTCAGATTGCTTCGGTCACTCTGCACTGTCATACATTCATTGAAAACTTAGTGAATGTAAGATAAAAAATTTCTGCCTTCATCGCGTCATATTAGAAAAAATGTACAAGTAAATCAAGCTAAGAATTAAGGAAAATGAATAACATGAGGCAGTTACATTATAAATTAAAGCTTTGATACGTTTCTCGATTTGAATGAATGTGTAATGTATTACTCTCCGTGCGGGGAACAGTAAAACCCTGGGTCCTTGATGAATGTGCTTCTCAGGATTTCAAGTACAGATGCTTTGGTTTCGAAGACGGGTGAAAGAAAATTCTTGTGACTGAAATACCTAACTTTATTTTCAAATTTTATGGTGGTGTAATGCCACAAATTTAGTATTCATGTATATGTTTAGAGGTACTGCAATTTCTAAGTTAGATAGAGTGTAATCTGAATACTAGTCTATAAGGCTCCCGTTCTAAGTAGTAGTTCATGTGTTAATGATCGATACTGGGACAACTTTATTTTTATATGTATATATCTCTGTAACTATGCATAGGTAGTGTAACTGGGAGTGTTGAGCTATGGGAGTTCACCCACCTGGTAGGTAACGAATAACAGATGTGGGCAACATCCTCTTGCTTGTGGTGCGTCGTTGCCGGGCGCCAAGTTTAAAGCTTAAACAGAATAATAATGGGTATGCAATTCTTTCTGTATCATTGTTGTGAAATGCTTACTAATGAAGCTGCTAGAATCCAAATATGTGAAATTAATAGTCAGAAAAGGCAAAGATAATGTAGTTTGTGAGGATCAAGTAGTTTCGCTTGCCTTAGCCATCACTAGATGGCATAAGCAACCCCAAACTCAGGGCGGGATGGCGTTAAATTCAATATTTAACTGTAGTAAGGAATGAATCCCACATTTTCCCCAATTCAATCAAAAGTCCTAACGTCATGTGTACTCTATAAATAGTGAAGAGAATTAAAACCCACCATATCGCAAAAACACAGTCTCATTTGACTAGCAGTAGCGTCCCTATGTGCCCAGCAAAGCCGCATTGGCTAACCAGACGTTGCGGGTAACAGACGTTGTTTCAGGTGAGCTGTACACATTCCTCCTTTCTCCCCCCCCCCCTTGCTTGTTTTAATTCTTGCTTGTCGTGAACAATATGAAGTAATGTTGTTAAAAGCTTAACGTAGACATTGGCTAACCAGACGATACGGGTAACAGACGTTGTTTCAGTCCACAGATACCGTGACTTTGGGGTTGCACGAGACCATCATGTGTTATTGCCCATAGACTTGTTGTACACACACACTTACACTACCCACAAATAGATTTATAACTGAATGTAGTAGCAATTGATTTATGAATCAATCAGGTGAACTTTTTTTTTATAGTAATGTACAGAATTTTGAAATTGTGATCAGTAACGGAAAAGCGAATTTAACTCATCAACCGTTATTTTTCCTCTCTTATTAATAGGTTAGAAATATTGGGAGTGTTAAAGTGAATTTAGTGATTGTAAGGCTATGTAATTTCGAATTGTTCCTCGAGGCTAAGCAAGCCCGAGTGATTATGAAATATTAGTGAATTGTGTTATGAGTTTAGACTGGCCCGACGTAATTGTACAGGAGTGAATATTTTTGGTTCGAGGCTATGCCAGCCCGAAAAGACAGTCCATGTTATTGAATGTCCCAGTCTTGAGGCTATTGACGAGCCCAAGAATAACTGACAATCGAGAATGAAATGTGATGAACTCAGGAGTCATTGTTAAATATTCAAATTGTTTCGCTTGGTAACAGTACTGTATTACTATCGCCCAAACTAGTACTTAATTTACAACTCTTTTCATATTATTAAAGGTCATGTAATTAAAAAAAAATGTCTTGTTTAACAAGTATAGATTTATTAAAGTAGAGTAAAGTATATGCAATTTTCATATCCAACCAAGGGAATTTTGTCCTCTCGCGCATGACTCACTCCCCTTCCAGTTCAAGATTCCTCCGCTTTGGGAACGACTAAAACACGTGGTACTAACTTATTCTCGACTCGGCTAAAAATACAAACGCTACCAAAAATATCCTTTATGTAATTCACCTTTATCATTCAAAGTCGAAGTTACTCCCCCCCCCCCTTCGTTTTTTCTTTGGTGAATACTTTATCAGTCATTGAGGGGAGACTAAGTTGAATACCCTTTGTATTATCAACAAGTAAGTTAAACAGAACAAACCTGATAAATAATGATGGGATAAAATTTCTCATCATTACACTGATGAACAACGGTGGGATAAAAATCCTGGCGTTACAGTGGAACTATAGTAACAATAAGGATGCCACAACAATGATACTATTCTTAGTAAGGATACCCTACCCGAGATACAAAGATAGACATCATTCCACATCTATATCTATCTGGGTGAACTATAAATCGTACTGATGAGGGCAAACAAAACAATGATGTATGAGGCAGTAGACCGTTCCCCTTTATTCGTTCTCGAGGCAATATTTTCCATGATGCCAGTTCTACTCAGGTTATAGCTGTATACCTCTTGCCGTACATAACATTCTGAAAAAAAAAAAAAGATGAATGTGTATATATACAGTAGATCACCTTGTGATTACCATCCAACGAGGTGAATGACTTTCCAGATTGCAAGAGACTACTTGGCTTTCCAGTTGGTTGAGCATTGTCTGATGGTATGACTACACTGAATGTGTTGAGGCTGGGCGTCCCTAATTTGTATCTGTATAAGAGTGACAGAGAAACAAGCAGCTATGAAAAACAGAGAGAAAACACAGAAATAATGTAAATCTTTGGGCGTAACGCTAAGTGATTTAGACGTAGAAATCATCTTCCTTTTCAGTTTCTTCAAAATTTCAACTGCTTAGCCTAGATACCAGTGTCAAATTTATGGTGGTACCCTGGCTCATATATTTGATTTTATGTATGTACTAGCAGGGGTACCCAGCGTTGTCCGGGCCAAAAAAGCGAACACCCTTATCCTGTTATTGACTTAAAGTTATATGCCTTCGTTAATAACCACCGCAATGGTGATAGACGTTAACCTGAGCTGTCTTCTACTTCCCCTCCCGTCGTTCTCATCACACATCCCTTGTGACACCTCATGCTGTTCTTCCTTTTCTAGACATTCCTTGCTTGTCCTCGCTAGGTACTTTTCATTTCCTTTTTTCCCCTGTATATCTTTTCCTTTTCATTACTTTCTTCTACTTTAATGTTTTTAATAACCCCTTTCGTCAGCGCCTTATACTCGTATCAATGCATTCCTTGTTTTTTTTTCGTCTATATTCTCTTTTGTAGTTCAGTGTTTCTTTCTACTCCAGAAAGACCATGTACCTCTTATGCTTCTGCAGAGGGATTATAAGAGGTCCAGGAACTTTCTATTTCAATTTTCGCAGACAAACGCACAGTATTTGTACGCACTTGTTTACTAATACCTGTAACCTCAAATAACCTCGGAGGTCAGCTTCACATGGCCTGTGTCCGAACTGGATGTCATGCGAGCATCCACGCCAAAAACTGGACTTCTGGGTTCAGTCGTTCGAGCATATATTACCAGTGACCTCAAATGACTTCTGACCAGTGACCTCAAATGACCTCGAAGGTCAGCTTCACATAGCCTATGTCCGAACTGGAGGTCATGCGAAATTAACTCGGACTGAAAATAGACATACAGAAAACAAAGCAGGGAAAGAGATTTCAGCGAAGAGGTGTTGTTTATAATAAGAAGTGAAACTTATCAAAGGGCAGAAACTGATATATCTAATTTAATGTGGACCCTATTAACCTTGGTTTTCCTCTTCTTAATTATTTCACTTTTGCTTTTCATTTAAAGAAGTGGTAAAGCCAGCGTGAAACAATGATTTTGATGCACTCATTTTACGTGGACTATGAAGTACCGTACAGACTGTGACGCACGTCCTTTGGCATTAAGGAATGTGATGCATTTATTCTGATAAATCGTAACGGAGAATGAGTCAATGAGCAGTGCGATACGGCGAAGTAGTGCACGTTTAATATAATGCAGACAGTGAGAATAAGAATAGTTATCCAGCCTGATTATCATGAGGTATGGAAACCGTTGAGAACATAACTCATAAGTGCAGAAAATATAGTATTAAATCTATAGTAGAGAAGGTGTGGTACAGTGAGTGACACAAGGTAGTTTTACTGATACAGAGAAATAATTGCTATATTGCTTAGAATTTTATATTGTCGTGAGGAGTAAAGAACAGAGTCGTATACTAACCGCAGTGAGGTAGAGTTTGCTGGGTGAACTATAGAGGCTCTTCCGAAATTTTTATCCAGTGAAAACTGAATACAAACGGCGAGTAATGCTTCAGATACATTCAGTCGGCTTATTTATTTCCATATGCAACTCGCATAATGCAGTCATACTTTGTGATAAATTGTGCAAATTCACTAGGCTTTTCCTGTGCCACTATAATCAGAGGATGCCATCCTGATTTCACTGTGGTTACCATCAGACGTCTTTTGACGCCTGATAGTTGGAGGGTTACAAGAAATCGAATTTTTCCCTAGGATAGCGGTCCTCAGTGTTGGTTAGAAGAGTCTGGAATTACTAAGAATATAACAAAGATTATATTCTCGTAGTAAATTGGTAAACGATAATGAAGTTTAGCGTATAATTATTATCAGACTAAATCAGCAGTGCTATATACACTTCTCATTAAAATATTCCCGGGACGTGAGGTAAATTTTTGGACGGAGTGCACCAAATGGCTGAATTAAGGCAGGCAGGTAGGGAGAGAGGCACGTTGACAGATAGGGAAAAAATCAGGAAGGCGGGCTGGGAGGAATGGAAACAAGTATGAGGAAGAATAGCTAATAGCTGAAGACGGGTGATGTGGTAGGAAGGATTGTAATGTCAGAAAACAGAGGCACAGAAACAGTAGGCAATATAATGTAGTTGGATTGTAAGAAAATTAGGTGGACTTGCAGTTACATAGAGAAATATAGGGAAACAGCGCAAAAACCAGAATAGAAGATAGTGATGGAGGTACGCAGACAAGAAGGTAAGTAAGCAGACAAGAACAGGAAGCAGGATGCAAAAATGGCTGCAAATATGAAAACTGACAGATGGGTAGGGAGGCTCAAAGAACAACGAAAACGCAAACAGGTACAACTGAGGCAAAGCAAGTGAGGTGGCCAGCGGAGCGTGTAGAGTAGGGTAAGTCGGGTGTTGGGCAAAAGGAAGAGCAAAGTTTGACCCTTTACACAGACGAACGTAATTTCCTTTTTATTCTTGCCATATCATAGTGACTTTACTCAATTTAAGAAGGATGTCTGGTAGTGAGAGGGTTATTTAGGCTGTATGAAACCCTTCATCTTCGAACTGCCTTTCCTAAACTGCGTAAAATTTCTGAAACTAATAAAACGATAATAAGAGAGACGACATCGTAATGAAGGGATTAAACGGTCAGAGAAGGAGGAAGGCAGGAAGAGAGGGAGAGGTGGAAACAAGAAGGGTGAGGGTGAATAGGTAATCAAGAGGGAAGGAGAGAAGATACAGGAAGGAGGGAGGCAGATATACAG
Organism: Coenobita brevimanus; assembly: GCF_032717465.1. Classification (NCBI taxonomy): domain Eukaryota; kingdom Metazoa; phylum Arthropoda; class Malacostraca; order Decapoda; family Coenobitidae; genus Coenobita; species Coenobita brevimanus. The sequence goes on from NC_136981.1 coordinate 22,911,716, forward strand.
GGGCAGCACCGGTAGGCAGGCGGTCAGGGGAAGCCAAGCAGGAAGAGGAGTAATTTTGGCTGAATTAGAAAGGAGATATGAAAGAAATGAAAGGTGAAGTTGAGGACACCTGTGAGATCAGTAGACAGGAAATCTAAGACATGATATAGCGGAACAAAAGTTGTTAGAAACACATGGAGGAAGTGAGAGAAATTTCTGTATTTAGATAATAATTTAAAAATGGAAGGAGAAGGAAGGTAAAGACAGTGCAAGGAAGGAAACACAAAAAGGTGGAATGGAAACTGTGTCGCACGAATGTGTGTGTGTGTGTGTGTGTGTGTGTGTGTGTGTGTGTGTGTGTGTGTGTGTGTGTGTGTGTGCGTGTGTGTGTGTGTGTGTGTGTGTGTGTGTGTTTGATAGCCTTCCCAAGGTTACTTGAATCTGAAGACAAAGTTTTAGGGGTTTCTGTAGACTTTTCCTGATGACCCCCACTACATAGCCGATGATACAGTAATTCTGAGAAAAGATGCCATGAGAATGCCGCCAAGATAGAGCTGCCAGAAAAAAATTGCCAGAAACAAATGATCGTGAGTTAATGCCAAAATGGCTGGTTCAAGTAAGAATTACTAAAGTTTACCGGATAAAGTAAGAAGTGAGGAAACAGGAATGATAACACAAATGGACTTGAAGAAGGAGGGCATTGTGGAGTGAATAAGGAGACAAAGTATGACGGGAAGAAAGAAAGGACAACATTATCAGGAAGTGACGGGGACGGGTAGAGACAACTGTGGAGGCTAAGTTTGGCTAATTCCGTATTCGTTTGGTTTAATCTTGCTACCTTTAACCAATGTTATTCAGACTGGAATGGATTCTGTCGTGAAGAGTAATTAAGGCAATGTCTAACCACAGCAGACTGAAGGTCTCACCTGAACTGAATAAAAGTGACTCCTTCGCTGGCAGGGCTTAAAAGAGGCGAAGAGAGAGAAGAAAATAAGAGTACGGTGGGAAATGAAGATTGTAAGGAACCAAAATTCAGGAAGAAGGGGCAAATGGAAATTTGAGTTGAATTGTCGGAGGGTGAGACGTAGAACATGCAAAAATGAGTAAGGCAGAGAAGAAAGTGGAGATATGGATATAGAAAATCATGGTGGGTAGATAGGAGAAGAGTCAAAAGAATGAGAAAACAAATGAAACAAGCGAGAGAGAGAGAGAGAGAGAGAGAGAGAGAGAGAGAGAGAGAGAGAGAGAGGGAGAGAGAAGGGAAACTCTGAAAATTCATCAGTACAAAAATGAAAAAAACTACGAGGAAGAAGCACATACCATACTCGACAATGTCGTAGGATATGAGTAAGAATGAGAAAAGGTGACACCTAATAAAGGAGAAGATCAAAATAAAGATACAAAAGTGCTTGAGGCAGTGAGGAAAGAACTGGAGTAGATTATAATGGTAGAAGAGAGGGAGTAAGATGAAGAATAAACTGGAATAAATGGAAGAAGGGGAATGCCAAGAAGATGAGCAGGTGTGGGGGACGAGAAAAACAGAGAAGCAGGGAAAAGGAAAGAGTGTGAAACAGAAGTGGAGGAATTGGATAGGAGTATGAAGCAAAAAGAGAGCAAAAGAAAGAAAGAGGGGGCAGCAATGGAATGAGAAACATTGTGGAGGGAGTGTAATGGAAAGAGGACTAATGTACGGGAAGATTATTGGATGGAGACAGAGCGTAAAGGGACTGACGAGTGAAACAGAAGAAGGAACAAAGGGAAGGAAGGGGATAAGGGAGCATTGGTAATACATCGTGTGTTAGAATATTCAAATCCCCGTTAGTCTGTCGGCAGTCAGAGGGGAAAAGACTGCAAGTGAAAGGTGTGTAAGCACAGGGGTCGCCGAGGACTGGCACAGTGAGGTAGGTTGGAATGGGAGGGTGAAGGGCAGGTTTGGTGAGAAAGAAAGGTGGGAAGGATGCATGCTGAGGCAAGGTGTGACAAAAGTAATAGGGCTGGCAGCATGAGGCTGGAGTGGTAGGGCTGTAGGGCGAGAGAAGAGTAGTAGAACTAGTAGGGAGAAGCTGGAGTGGTAGGGATGGTAGGGTGCAGCAGGAGTAGTATGGGTTACTGAAAGAAGCAGAGGTGGTAGAGGTGACACTGTGAGGTTGAGTTGGTAGGGTGACAAAATGAGCCAGGGGTGTCCATAGTATAAAATAAGACAGAGGTTGTAAAAGTGGAAGAGTGAGGCAAAGTTGGTAGGGTGAAGCAGAGGTAACGGGGTGAGGCAAAATGAAGCTGAATTTATGAAGAGGAGAATGAAAGAAATGTAGACAATGCAGCAAACTGAAGAAATTATGAATAATCCTTTCAGATACCTATGCTCACTCTTCACTGAATAAATGATTTGGATTAATCAAGAACAGAATACAAGAGTTCGTCCGATCATGAGATAGGTAGTGAAAACATTTGTTTAAATTGTCTGGCTTCAGCTATAACAAAAATGAAAGATAACACCATCATGATAATGTAAAGAGAGATACGAAAGAGAGAGAGGCGGAGTGAAAGCGAAAGAGAAGAGGCACTGCAAGTAGTTTAATAGACAGGACACAAACGGTGTTGACAGAGACGAAAAGGACGGAGGAAGGGGGGGGGGGACGAAAAGGAGTCTGAACAGAAACAGATTCAGAAAATCACTCAGTGTACACAACCATTAAGTGACCCTACAGTGAACCACAAGCCTTTGGTTTAGTAACCTATGAGATATTTCTGCTACTTTGGGTGACAACCATATAACAAGAGAGACGTGTTCTAGTGGGTTAGGGGTCTCGAAGTAGATATGACCCATACGCTTTTGTATCCAAGGGATGGAAGAAGTGTATTGCTCACATACGTCCTCTCAGGGAAGATCTACATGCCATTCTTGTCTTAAATAATTGGACCACAGTGAATAATCCCGAATCCCTGCATTGCTGATATAGGAAACAACGATTCGATAGCGGATAGATGTTTGGAGATAGTGGCGGAAAAGGCAAAAAAAAAAAATAATTAATGGGAAGTATTGCTGGGAGGAAAAGATAAGTAGATAGAAAGAAGGAAAAAATCGATAAACGTTGACTTGGCCAGATGAGACGCTTGATTGAAAATAGATTACTACAGAGGGAAAATTGATGGGAAAGAAAGATGATGTGGTATGAAGAATGATGGAAAGGGTGTTAATAGGGCAAATAAAGGGCTGATTTTAAAAATGTCAGACTGTACAAAGTATTAAAATATATGAAGATGAGAATGACTGGATGGGTAAGATATTAGGGATAAGCCAAGTGTGAAGAGATGGTGGGGGAAGAAAAAACATCACTCCTTAGATCGGAGAAAGGGATGATAGAAATAAACAGGTGGTAGAAGAGTGGGTGAGAAAAAGACTGGCATAGGCTATGGGTGGATGAAAAAGAAGGAAGTAAAGACGGGGAGAAGGTGGTAGAAAAGGGGAACTAATCAGATAAATTATGGACGTATTGAATAATGAAGATAGTTTCCAGTAAAAAAAAAAAAGAAAGTAATGTATGTGAGAGCAATGAGAAAGTGGATGTGTAGGTGTTGAAGGAAGGGAAGCAGGGACGGAGGCACGCGCGAAACCGAGTAGCAAGAGGGTGATGAACATAAATAATGGCGTACAGGAAAAAAAAAGTTTTAGTAGAATATATGACAATGATAAAGAGGGTGTGAGAGACAGGAAAAAATCAAAGAGAGAGATGCGACGGAGGAAAATTGTTTAGTGACACTAGGGGTAAAAGCAAAATTAGAGTCATGGGAGAGGCCAGGAGAGAATGAAAGGGGAAAATGGAGGGAAAGAGGGATGAGGAGGTGATGGATGATAGGTGAGTGACGGGAAACAAAAAAGTGACAATGATGGGAGGGGAAACGGAGAGAAGGCGAAACTGAAGAACAGTAAGGATCCTGGTGAAACTGAGTGGGAAAGAGAGGGAATAAAGCTATCAGCAAAAAGACACAAAATGGGAAGCCGCTTATAGATAGGTAAAATCAAGACGGAAGAGAAAGTGCAGGGAGGAGGGGGAGGCGATGAAAGGTGACAATGCTCTAAGAAAGCGTGGACTTCAAGGATCTTGGCTAGAGGAGCTGAAGATTGGCGTAGACAGGAGTGAAAAATGAGGCAATGATCTTGATAAAGTGGTGAGAGGAATGGAGAGGAAAGGACGAGTAAACGGGTGGAAGAAAAGACGACAGCGAGGTAGTTACAAACAGAGAATAGTGGGAAAGGTTCCCCGAAAAAAAATGATGATGGCTGGGAGGTAAGAGGAAGACGGAGATTACTGAGTAAGGAACGGAAGAGTAATGTGAGAAGAGGAACATACGGAGAACTAGATTGGGAATGGAAGGGTAGCGGTGAGATGCCGGTGGATGTGAGAGGCTATAAAAGTTAGAAACCTAGTTTAAAAGACAAGAAAGCAGCTGAAACAGGAAAAGAAAGTACACTGCAGGAGTGAATGCAGGCTGAACGAAACACTTCGCTTTATGTATAATGTTACATAGCCTATGATTTCATCATCCTTTGTATAATTCTAACGTACAGTATGCTGCATGTTTGATCACGATTCGCCACGTGGCTTCCATAGTGACCAGGCTTGCGTGTTCTACCTCACTCTCCCCTTCTCCCCCTTATAGTAGAGTAAGTCGTTCTTTCTGTTGTTCAGAGCAGGAGTGTCAACTCTTTATCCTCTATGCTTTCATTTGCGCGTCCTTCTTACAAGTTGAATCAAGCTCTGCCGGCCCCTATATAATGAGCTCAGTCTCTGCATTATCCTCATTCTGTTCACATCTCTGTCCTCCCCTGTACAGTTATTATTATTTTTTGTGAGTGCTCAGGAAGTCTCCAGCCATCTAGCTGCTGTATAATTTGAGTATAAGTGTTATTACCATTTTTCTTGTACTGTATAGCATAGGGTGTTAATTCGTGGGCCTGGTAAAGTTTTTACTGTCAGCCAGTATTAGTAATATTTTGTATCTGGAATAATATTATATCTTGTTTTAACTGAGCATTATCCGGTTTTCTCATTTTACCAGGGCTGACTTAGATAAAGTTGCTCTTGCTAAATTCGTGTTAATAGAGGCTATTGCAGTTAACCATATATGTAACCTGTTTTGCCATTACATTATCCTTATGAGTCCTGAATGTTTAGTTGTTAGTTTGAGCATTAAACTTTAACTTGTAATTTTACCTAAGTCTTTTGTTTTGAACCTGGAACTTTGCGGGACAGTAGTGATTTTAGTATTCTCACTTGAAGTGTTCATTATCTCTCTGTTCGTAACAATAAAGGTGGCATAAAACATGAAGATAAATGTCATTTTCTTCAGCCTTATTATAACAAAAAATAAGTGGTGCCAGGCACAACAAATCCCCCGAAAGTAGTTATTACTCGTCCCCGCCCCGGAGTGGGTCTGGGATGGGTATTGTTTTCACTCGGTTTGTCTGTTTGTCTGTTTGTCTGTCTGTCAGCAATTTTACGCGAAGGCTACTGGTGTGATTTTGACTAAAATTACAGGGATGCTGGTATATGACTTTCTGATCACCTGATTAAGTTTCGGGCCAAACTTGGTCAACGCCCAGGCTGTAGGCCCCAAAAAATGTAAAAAAAATATATATATTTAGATTTTTTTTTTTTTTCACCATAACTCTTTTCAAATTCACCATACCGACATGTAACCAAAACCAAGAAGTGGATCGCTTAAATCTGTATCCTATAACATGCCTCATTACATCAGGGGGGTCTTCTCCCAGTTAGCGGTAGGGGGGTCAATGTCAGGTGGGTCGGGACTGAAATTTCAAATGGGCATAAAACTGTCAATTTTCACTGGATTTACTCCAGATTTGATATGTGACATCTTTGACCAGAAATCCTGTTGTGTTTATACAGTACGTCAGCACTAAAGTGACTGCTGGGGACGGGTTTGTTGTGCTTTGGCACGGCTTCTTGTTTATTATAACTATTGCCCTATGAATGTCTCTGCTCTTGCATTTAACTTTTCAAGGTCACTATAGTTTGAAGGTCATGGTGCCAAATGAAGGCCTATATGAGACTTCCTATATCTTGATAATAGCGAATGTATCTTCAATCAGGTTCAAGTTATAGCGCTCTGAATATCTCAGACCTTGAGTTTTACCTTTCAAGGTCACTCAAGGTCTAAGGTCATGGCACGTTGGCAGCTAGGGAGGGACTCAGCGATGCAGGCTGGGAGGAATAGAATCAAACATGAGGAAGAATAACTGAAGACAGGTGATGTGGTAGGAAGGCAGTAAAGTCAGAGAACAAAAAGGCACAAAAGAAGAAGGTAGCATAATACAGTGTATGTAAGAAGGTAGCTGTATGGAAAGGAAAAGTAGGTAGACTTGCAGTTACAGAGAGAAATAGAGGGAGAGTTTTGAGCGCAAAAACCAGAAAAGAAGATCGTGGTGCAGGTACGCCGATAAGAATTTAAATAAAATAATAGGAAGCAAGATGCAAAAATGGAGGCAGATAAGAAAACTGACAGATCAGTAGGGAAGCAAAAAGAACGATGAAAACGCAAACAAGTACAATAGAGGCAAAGCAAGTGAGGTGGCAAAGGAATAACGTAGAGAGGGGTAAGTAGGGAGCTAGGCAAAAGGAAGAGTGAAGTTGAACCCCTTACACAGACGAACGTGATTTTCCCTTTATTCGTGCCATATTCTGATGACTTTACTTAGCTAAAGAAGGATATCTTGTAGTGCGAGGGTTAATTAGGCTTTATGAAACTCTTCATGTTCGAATTGTCTTTCCCAGAGAGGCGACATCGTAGTGAAGGGATTAAACGGTCAGAGAAGGAGGAAGGCAGGAAGAGAGGGCAAGGTGAAGACCGGAAGGTTGAAGGTGAATAGGTAAGCAGGAGGGAAGGAGAGAAGATAAGGAAACAGGAAGGAGGGAGGCAGATATACAGGGGCAGCACCGGTAGGCATGCAGTCAGGGGAAGCCAAGCAGGAAGAGGAGTAAATTTGGCTGAATTAGAAAGGAAATATGAAATAACTGAAAGGTGAAGTTGAGAACAGCTTTGTGATCAGTAGACAGGAAAACTAAGACATGATGTAGCGGAAAGAAAGTTGTTAAAGAAATGTTAGAATAAACGGGAAAAATACATAGAGGAAATGAGTGAAACTGCTGTATTTAGATATTCTAAAAATGGAATGAAGTGGAAAGTAAAAAGTGCAAGGAAGGGAACACAGAAGAGTGAAATGAAGACTGTGGTGTCATGGTTTTCTGATAGCTTTCTCAAGGTTACTTGAATCTGACGACGAATTTTTAGAGGTTTCTGTCGACTTTACCTAATGACCTCCACTGCAAAGCCGGTGATACAGTATCTCGAGAAAAGTTGCCAAGAGATAATCACCAAGAGAGAGCTGCCAGAAAAAAGTTGCCAGAAACAAATGATCGTGAGACAAATCCACAAAAGCTGTTTATATATATATATATATATATATATATATATATATATATATATATATATATATATATATAGATAGATAGATAGATAGATAGATAGATAGAAAGATAGATATAACAGAACAGAGGAAGGAAATACAAATGAATAAAAAAAAATTATCCATTCACCAGATTGCTGGTGTCCTCTGTTCATAAAATATCTGTAACAGTTAGACTTGAACAGCTGTGGGTTGAAATTTGGAGGGAAACAACTCTGGGAAAGTGAGTTCCAGAGAGATGCAGTTCGGGGAATGAAAGAAGTCTTCTGATAGGCAGAAGTTCTGCAATGTGGCTGAGTGACATTCCAGTCATGAGCGCTACCAGATGTCCGGGTAGCACAATTGAAGGCATAGAGAGATGGCACCATGGACGCAACTTCGTCTGAGCATTTGCCATAAAAATATCTGTAAAATAATGAAAGGGAGGCAACATTCCTTCTTACTTGCAGGGGAGGTAGTTTACTTGTAATGGCAGGGTTGTTAATAACCCTAACAGCTTTGTTCTGAACTTTGTCTAGTTGTTTTAGTACAACCTCTCCACATCCATTCCACAAGGGTGAGCAATATTCAAGCTTAGAGCGCACATGACTCTTATAAATTATAGCTACCTGCTCATCAGCGAAGAAGTTACGGACTCTGTACGATAATCCAAGTTTTTTGAGGCAGTTTTAGCAAGTGATCTAACATGAGAGGTCCAGCTGAGGGCATTGTTAAGTGAGATGCTGATAATTTCAATACTTTTGGAAAAGGGAATATTAGTAGCACCGAAGGTAATGTACGAATCTGGCAATATCTGTCTTAAAGTAAATTGTATTTATTTAGTTTTACTAGCATTAAATGAGACAAGGTTGTTTTGTCCCCATTCACTAATCGTAGAGAGGCCTTGGTTTACGGAGATGGCTGTACTGAGTTGAGAGGTAGAGATATAAGACTTTGTAAATGGGTGTCCGAGTGTGAATGAACTATGTAGTGTTGAGTCATCTGCGTATGAGTGGATGGGATTGTGGGTGACAGATAAGAGATCATTAATATGAACCAGGAATAGGGTAGGCGCCAGAACTGTCCCCTGTGGCACGCCGGCGTTAATTGAGTGAAAATTGGAATATACATCATCTACTTTTACTCTTATTTTCCTGTCACTAAGATATGAAGAAATTAAAGGAACAAAAAACGTTAGTCCATAGCAAGGGAGTTTGGACAGCAGGGAACGGTGCCATACTCTTTCAAAAGCTTTAGAAATATCAAGAGCTACTGCATAAGTTTCTCCATGTAGCTCAATTGATTGATGGATGGTATGAGTAAGGAGATTGAGTATGTCAATGGTGGATCTTTCGTGGCGAAAACCATATTGTCTATCACTAATTAAGTTGTTGGATTCAAGATGGTTAACAATGTGCTTAATGATTAAAGTTTCAAATACCTTCCCAAGAGATGATGTAACAGCTATTGGTCTGTAATCAGAGGGGTCAGAGGAACGTCCTTTCTTCGGAATTGGGTGGATATTGGCTTTTCTCATTGAATTTGGGAATGAAGAAGTACGTATGCATAGTCTGAATAATTCAGCTTGAACAGAGGCAAGTTCAGGGGAACACTTTTTCAAACAAATGGCGGAATTCCGTCTGGGTCTGGAGCTTTGTTGATAGGTAAATTGTCTAGGATGGATTTTACGTATCTTGTCTGTATCTTAAGTGGGGCAATTTCGGGAGAGTCAGGTTTTAGTATTGGGACATTCTGGCTGGTATCGTCTATGGTAGAGTTTCTGTTAAATGTACTGGCAATAATATCCGCATTCCCACGCGGGTCATTTGTAATGTTGCCATCTGAAGATTTTAGTGGGGGGATGGAAGATGACTTGTTAAAGTTATTATTGAAAGAATTAAGAGTTGACCAGAATATTCTATTGTCATTAAGGTTGTTAAGTAGTTTTGATGCTTGTTTTTGAGGAAAGTTTGATTTAGCTAGATTTATTACAGCTTTTGCATGATTTCTAGTTTAAGCAAGAACTATTAAAATTTGCCGGATAAAGTAAAAAGTGGGGAAACAGGAAGGATTAGAGAGATGGATATGAAAAATGAGGCCATTATGGAGAGAAAAGGGAAACAAAGTAGGACGGCAAGAAAGAAAGGGGAACATTATCAGGTAGTGACGGTGGTGGGCAGAGACAACTGTAGAGGCGAAGTTCGGCCAAACCCGTATTCTATTAGTTTAATCTTGCTATCCTTAAAAGATATTAATTCAGACTGGAATGGATCTTCTGTTGTGGAGGGTGATTAATGCAATGTCTAACCACAGCACTCAAAGTGTCACCTGAACTGAATGAAACTGACTCCTTCGGTTGCAGGGCTTAAAAGAGGGGAAGAGAGTGAGAGGAAAATGAAACTATGGTGAGAAATAAAGATTGAAAGTAACATAACTTATGGAAGAAGAGGCAAAGGGAAGTTAGTGTTGATATGTTGGAGGATGAGACACAGAACATTAAAAAATGAGTAAGGAAGAGAAGGAAGTGGAGATATAGGTACCGAAAATCATGGTGGGTAGAAAAGACAAGAGTCAGAGGAAAGAGAAAACAAAAAGATGAGAGAGAGAGAGAGAGAGAGAGAGAGAGAGAGAGAGAGAGAGAGAGAGAAATTGAAAATCCATCAGTAAAACAAATGAAGTAACTAGGAGGAAGGGGAACGTAGCATACTTGACAATGTCGTAGGATATGAGTAAGAATGAGGAAAGGTGACACATAGAAAAGATCAAAATAACAATACAAAAGTACCTGAGGCAGCGAGGAGAGAATTGAAATAAATTATTTTGGTAGAAGAGAGGGAGTAAGATGAAGGATAAACGGGAATAAATTGAGGAAGAGGAACGCCAAGAAGAGCAGAAGGTGTGAGGGAGGAGAAAAACTGAGCAAGAGTGAAGAGGGAAGAATGGGAAGCAGAAGCAGAGGAACTGGATAGGAATGTAAAGTAAAAGGGGAGCAGATGATTGAGGAGGGGGAGGGGAGCACTGGAAAGAGAGAGATGTAGAGGGAGAGTAATGGAAAGAGGGCTATTATACGGGAAGAGCACTGGAAGGAACCAGAGTGTACGGGAGTTCTCGAGTGAAATAAAAGAAGGAACAAAGGGAAGAAAGGGGATAAGGGAAATGTGATAGGGGGAAGAGAACTAGTAAGCAATGGAAATACACCGTGTGTTAGTATATTCTAATCTCTGTTTGTCTGCCGGGAGTGAGAGGGGAAGAGACTGCAAGTGAAGGGTGTGTGTGGACAGGGGTTGCCGAGGACTGGCAAAGTGAGGTAGGGTGGGAGGGGAGGGTGAAAGGCAGGTTTGGTGAGAAAGAGAGGCGGAAAGGATGTATAGTGAGACAAAGTGAAACATAAGTAGTAGGGCTGGTAACATGGGGCAGGAGTCGTAGGGCGAGGCTGGAGTAGTAGAACTGGTACAGTGAGGCTGGACTGGTAGGGGTGGTAGGGTAAGGCAGGAGTAGTAGAACTAGTAGCGAGAGGCTGGGGTGGTAGAGGTGGTAGGGTGAATGAGGAGTTGCATGGGTTAGGCCATCTGAAAGAGGCAGGGGTGACAAAGATGAAACTGTGAGGCAGAGTTGGTAGGGTGACAGGGGTGGTCGTAGTGTAAAATAAGATGGAGATGGTAGACGTGGAAATCTGAGGCAAAAATGGCAAAGGGAAACAGAGGTAACGGGGTGAGGCAAGCTGAGACTGGTTTAATGGGAAGGAGAACGAAAGAAATATAGATTATGCAGGAAATGTAAGAAATGATGACTGATGAATATTTATACTTTCAGTTACCTATGGTCACTCTTCACTGAATAAATGATTTAACTTTATCTAGAACAGAATAGCAGAGTTGGTCCGCTCGCGAGATAGGTAATGGACACAGTTGTTTAAATCGTCTGGCTTCAGCTACAACTAAAACGAAAGATGACACGACCATGATAATGTAAAAAGAGATACAAAAGAGAGAGACGGGGAGTGAAAGCGAAAGAGAAGAGGCATTGCAAATAGTTTAATAGACAGGACATAAACGTTGTGACATGGAAGAAAAGGACGGAGGAGGAGGAGGGGGGGACAAAAAGGAGTCTGAACTGGAACAGGATCAGAAAATCACTCAGTGTACACAACCATTAAGTGTCCCTACAGTGAACCACAAGCCTTTAATTTAGTAACCTGTGACATACTTTTGCTGCTTTGGGTGACAACCGTATAACAAGATAGACGTATGGTGGTCTAGTGGGTTAGGGGTCTCGCAGCAGATGTGACCCATACGCTTCTGTATCTAAGGGGTTGTAGAAGTGTATTGCTCACATACGTCCTCTCAGGCAAGATCGACAGGCCAGTCTTGTCTTTAATAATTGGACCAACGTGAATAATCACGGACCCCTGTATTGCTGGTGTATGATAAAACGAGTCGATAGCCGATATATATGAGGATAGTGATGGAAAAGACGAAAAATAAAAAAGTAAATCGGAGGTAATGATGGGACGAAAAGACGATGAGGGGATAGAAAGGAGGAAAAAACCGGTAAACGCTGACTTGATGATCAGAAGAGACGCATGATAGAAAATAGACTATTACGGAGGGAAAACAGAGAAGGAAAGTTGGTGATAGAGAATGATCGGGAGGGAGGTAATAGGGTAAATAAAGAGCTGATTAAAAAAAAATGTCAGACTGTATGAAGTATTAAAATGTATGGAGATGAGAATGATTGGATGAGTAATATCTTATGGGTAAACAAGGTGGTGAATAGCTGGAAGGGGAAGAAAAAGAATCACTCCCTTGATAGGAGAAAAGGATAATAGAAATAAAAAAGGTGAAAGAAGTGTGAGAAAGTAACTGGCAGAGGTGATGGGTGGATAAAAAAGTAGGTAGTAAAGACTGGGGGGTTGTAGAAAAGAGGAACTAATTAGATAAATAAAGGACGTATTGAAGAGAGAAGATGGTTTCCAGTAAAAAAAAAAAAATGAAAGTGGAGTAGCTGAGAGTAATGAGAAAGTGTAGAAGTAGCTGTTGCCGGAAGGTGAGCAGAAACAGAAGTACGCACTAAACTGAGAAGCAAGAGGGTGATGATGGTAAATAATGAAGAATAGGGAAAAAAAAAGTTTAAGTAGAATATGTGACAATGATAAGGAGGGGGTGAGAGACAGGAAAAATCAGAGAGACATGCAACGAAAGAGGAAAACTGTAGTGACACTAGGGATAAAAGAATAAATTGGAGTCAATGGAGAGATCAGGAGAGAATGAAGGGGAAAATGGAGGGAAAGAGGGATGAGAAGGTGATGGATGGTAGGTGAGTGACGGGAGGCAAGAAAGTGGCGATGATGGGAGAGGAAGGGGAGAGGAGGTGAAACTGAAGAACTCTGAGGTTCCCGATGAAACTGAGAGGGAATGAGAGGGAATAAAATTGTCAGCAAAAGGCAGATAAAATGGAAAGCTGTTTAGAGATAGATAAATTCAAGAAGGAAAAGAAAATGGAGGGGTGGGGACGATTAAAGGTGAAAACGCTCAGGAAAGTGTTGAATGAGTCCAGGGAAAATACGCTAGAAGTGAGGAAGAGTGGTGTCGACGGGAACTCAAAAATGAGGCAGTGATCTTGGTGAAGTGATGAGTGGAATGGAAGGGAAAAGAGGGGTAAAAGGGGGCAAAAAGAAGTGATAGGGGGTTAGTAAGAAATAGAGACAAGAAAGGTTACCAGAAAAAGATAAATATTTATTAATGGCTGGGAGGAGAAAGGAAGACAGATAATTGAGGATGGAACGAAAGGGTAAAGTGAGAACAGGAACATGCGGGAAGAAGAGACAGAATGTAGATGGAAGGGGAGCAGCGAGGTACCGGTGGATGTGAGAGGTTATAGGAGGCAGAACCCTTGTTATAATGACAAGAAAGCATTTGAAAAAGAAAGATGAGAACACTGCAGGAGTGAAAGCTGGCTGAACAAAATACTTCGTTTTATGTATTACCTACCAGCAAAGCTCCAGGCCCAGATGGAATTCCGCCAATTGTTTTGAAAAAGTGTTCCCCTGAACTTGCCTCTGTCCTAGCTAAATTATTCAGACTATGCATACGTACTTCTTTATTCCCAAATTCATGGAAAGAAGCCAATATCCACCCAGTTCCGAAGAAAGGAAGTTCGTCTGACCCCTCCAATTACAGACCAATAGCTGTCACATCTTCTCTTGGTAAGGTATTTGAAACGTTAATTAATAAGCATATTGTTAAACATCTTGAATCCAACAACTTAATTAGTGATAGACAATATGGTTTTCGCCACGAAAGATCCACCATTGACATACTCAATCTCTTAACTCATACCATCCATCAATCAATTGATCTTTTTGGAGAAACTCATGCAGTAGCTCTTGATATCTCTAAAGCTTTCGACAGAGTATGGCACCGTTCCCTGCTGTCCAAACTCCCTTGCTATGCACTAACGTCTTTTGTTCCTTTGATTTCTTCTTATCTTAGTGACAGGAAAATACGAGTAAAAGTAGATGATGTATATTCGATATTTCCACTCAATTAATGCCGGCGTGCCGCAGGGATCAGTTCTGGCGCCAACCCTATTTCTGGTTCATATTAATGATCTCTTCTCTGTCACTCACAATCCCATTCACTCATATGCAGATGACTCAACACTACATAGTTCATTCACACTCAGACATCCATTTACAAAGTCTAATATCTCTACCTCTCAACTCAGTACAGCCATCTCCATAAATCAAGATCTATCTACAATCAGTGAATGGGGACAAAACATCCTTGTCTCTTTTAAAGCTAGTAAAACTAAATATATACAGTTTACTAATAGACAGATATTACCAGATTCGTACATTACCTTCAGTGCTACTAATATTCCCATCTCCCAAAGTACTGAAATTCTTGGTGTCTCACTTAACAGTGCCCTCAGCTGGACCTCTCATGTCAGATCACTTGCTAAAACCGCCTCAAAGAAATTTGGATTATTGTACAGAGTTCGTAACTTCTTCGCCAACGAGCAGTTAGCTATAATTTATAAGAGTCATGTGCACTCTCAGCTTGAATATTGCTCACCCTTGTGGAATGGTTGTGGAGAGGTTGCATTAAGACAACTAGACAAAATTCAGAATAAAGCTGTTAGAATCATTAACAACCATGCCATTACATATAAACTACCTCCCCTGCAAGTAAGAAGGAATGTTGCCTCCCTTTCATTAATTTACAGATATTTTTTTGACAAATGCTCAGACGAAGTTGGGTCCATGGTGCTACCTCTCCATGCCTTCCCTCGTGCTACACGGGCATCTGGTAGCGCTCATGACTGGAATGTCACTCAACCATATTGCAGAACTTCTGCCTATCAGAATTCTTTCATTCCCCGAACTGCATCTCTCTGGAACTCGCTTCCTCAGAGTTGTTTTCTTCCAAATTTCGACCTACAACTGTTCAAGTCTAACTGTTACAGATATTTTATGAACAGAGGACACCAGTAATCTGGTGTATGGATTTTTTTTTTTTCCCATTTGTTTTTCCTTCCTCCATTCTGTTATTTAAAAAAAAAAAGGTTAAAAAAAAAAAAACAGGCAGATAACGTCATTTGTCAAGCCTCTTTACAACAACTAAATATCAGTATAAATACCCAGAGTGGCGGAAAGATTAATTTTCCTCATATCTCTATTCTTTCCCTTTTGCATGGCTTCCTCCCTCGCCTTCTATCTTACCTCCCCCCTCCCTTTTCCCTCTCATCCTTCTCCTCTTCCGCCTCTTTCTCTTACCCCTACATCTTTCCCTCTCCCTCGCTTCACCTCGTCTTCGTCAAACCGTCTCTTTCCCCTGTCTCTTGCACTACTCATCTCCTGCCATTTATTTATTTTTTTCATCAGTCCCTCATCCTCTGATTCAACTCCCGTTTCCTTCCCTCTTCGCTTCACTTCCTTTTTCCTTTCACCCTCCCTTCTTCACGTTCTTCTTCTCCAATTTCTTTCTTCCTCTCTCCCTTTCCCCCCTTTTTCTTTGTTTCGCATCTCCTTTTTCTCTATCATTCCCCCTCTCCATCTCTACCATGTCCCAACCTCTCTATCACTACCCTGTCCTACATTTCCCTCCTTGTCTCTCCCTCCCTCTCCCTTCCATCTCTACATTTCCCTCTCTTTTCCTTCCTTCTTCCTTCCGTATCTCTCTCTCTTCTCCTTTTCCCAGTCTCCCGGTTTCCCCTCGTCCTTCCTCAGGTATTATGTTTCCTGGTAAAAGTCCAGTTACGTTTAATGAGCAAGAAAATATGAAATTTTACTAACATGCATTATAAAAAAAAAAAAACAATGCTGGACTCTCTCTCTCTCTCTCTCTCTCTCTCTCTCTCTCTCCCTCTCTCTCTTTCTGTTTGCAACAGCTTGTGTGGATGCATGTATATGTATTTAAGACGGTCATGCTGAATATGTATGGGTAAGAAAGTGTTACGATAAATAGGATGGTTGTGGACAAAGATAGATGGCATGAATGTTGGGTGATAAAAGTGGGAGGCTGATGATGGAGAAGGTCACGATAAGGCTGTAAATGAAGAGGAGGAAGATGACAAAACGGAATAAATAAAAAGTAAGAGAAAACTGATATAGTAAAAGAAGAGGGAGAGGGGGTTTAGTCTGAAAAAAAAGGTAAAATAAACAAACAGGAGGAAAAGAAAGGAGAAGGAAATGAAGAGGAAGAGCGTAGATGAACAAGAAGGAAGAAAAATGAGAGAGAACAGGAAAGGAGAAGGTGCATAGGTAGACACAAGAGAAAACGAGAGAGGAAAAAAAAAAACAAGAAAATGAAATAGACAAAGAAAATAATAAGAGTAGAAGAGCGTATAGAGTAAATTAGCAATTGCGTCATTAAGAATAAAGAAGGCAGAAAATCATCATGGTCGAAAAAGATGGAGAGAGTGAAATGGAAACAGTAGCATAATGGTAAGAGAGAGAGAGAGAGAGAGAGAGAGAGAGAGAGCACCCTCACCATATATCATAAACCGGAGTGATGGTCCCAAAGTAATGGATACTCGGATGTTACGTGACTCAAACAGGACGCAGTATATCAGTGAGGGAAGGTACATACGTCAATACTACTTCCTGATCATGGTAAAAATAATCATCAAAGTCATTATCATCACCATGATCATCGTCGTCATCAAATCCAGCAGAATCATCACCATTATCAAAAGCAGGTCCACTATCACAAGCATCATGACACCTCAGTTACTATAATCATTGTTGTTATCATGGTTATGAGCATGAGCATCATTATCATCATCATCATCGTCTTGGAAGCAATGTGGCAGGATTTGATCCCAGATAAGAAAGAAAATGCCGTTAACATTGGTCATGCACTCATCGCTCAACTTTTCTATATTCAGCTATACAATATGGAAAAATTATATTCTGTTTTTTGGCCTTATATGAGACTTTATATTTGAAAACAGTTGTTCTTAAGTGTTTTTAAAAGCAGTGCATTCTCCTGAGTCAACCCTATTTGACATAAATTAACAAGATGTTTCATCCTACTTTATATTTGACTCTGGAATAGTCTTATCACTAATACTTTTGAATCTCATGATCCAGACACAAAATTTCTAGTTTTCTAAGTGTTGTATTATATAGTCACAAAGATTATATATAGCCTTTTGATTTTACTGTCGTGACTTTGGACTTGGTGACTAAATTATGTGGAGTAGACTGTAGCACCAGTCGAGCAGGGCAGTACTCCCGAGGTGGATGGAAAGCTGATGACAGGGAGTGCTGGAGCTCCCGTTTCATCAGCCCTCAGGACTAGTTCCTGACCATCCCCCTTTGCTGAACTTTTTCAGTGTCTCAGTTACACAGAGAGTAGGCCAGCATGCTCTCCAGTACAAATTTCTCTATCTATCTTCACCAAACTACATGCACAGTACACACTACACTTCCTATTCAAAATTTACCAAAATGGCGTCAATTCACCTAGCCTCGGAGTCCCCAGGGGGGGGGACCATAAATGCCCCCGCCATCTGCCCCTCTCCCGGTGACGACTCGAGGTGCCTGGAACCACTGTCTGACTCTCTTCTTCTTCATTTCTGCAACATTCGCGGCCTTTCATCTAACTTTCGCTCTGTTGAGCACCACCTCTCCTCCTCTAAACCTCACCTTCTTTTTCTAACGGAGACTCAGCTGTCTGAGGCAACTGACAGCAAACCCTTTTCTGTATCCTCCTACTTTCTTTATACTCATTTCAAAGCCAAAGGTGGCTGTTGTGTATACATACGCAACGACTTATCTTGCTCTCGTGTTCCTGAACTTGATTCTTCTGAATTCTCCACTCTCTGGCTTCGGCTTTCCTGTCATTC
The DNA here is from genome assembly GCF_032717465.1 of Coenobita brevimanus. Classification (NCBI taxonomy): domain Eukaryota; kingdom Metazoa; phylum Arthropoda; class Malacostraca; order Decapoda; family Coenobitidae; genus Coenobita; species Coenobita brevimanus. Next base: position 22,929,516 of record NC_136981.1, read on the forward strand.
TCTGACTAAATATATCTGTGCTGTTTACTTATCCCCTAATTCTACTGACTATCAAAAATTCTTCGACTATCTTACTTCTACGATGGAACACATTCTGTCCATTTCTCCTTTCTCTGAAATCTCCATTCTTGGAGATTTCAATGTTCACCACCACCTTTGGCTCTCCTCTCCTTTCACGGATCCACCTGGTGAACAAGCCTACATCTTTTCTATCCTTAATGACCTAGAGCAGCTTGTACAGCACCCTACCCGTATCCCTGACCGCCTTGGAGAGAGCTCCAACATACTTGACCTCTTCCTCACAACTAATCCTTCAGCTTACTCTGTTAATCTTTTCTCTCCGTTGGGCTCCTCCGATCACAACCTTATTACCTTAACCTGTCCTATCGCTCCAGTACGGCCTGCGGACCCTCCAGGGAAACGTCGTCTCTGGCATTTTGGAGCTGCGGACTGGGAGGCCCTCAGGCAGTACTTCTTTGATTTTCCCTGGAATGATTATTGCTTCCATGGCCGTGAGCCATCTGAGTGTGCCTTGCGCATTACGGAGGTTATTCTCTCGGGCATGGAAGCATACATTCCTTTCTCATATCCTTTGACTAACGCAAGAAAGCCTTGGTTTAATCACGCTTGTTCTAATGCTGTCCGCAACAAGGAGAAGGCCTACAAAAGGTACCGGAGCCAACCCACCCCTGAATCACATAATCTTTACGTTTCTGCCCGGAATCGTGCTAAGTCTGTTCTTCGCTCTACTAAAAATAATTTCATCCATACTAAATGCTCTCAACTCTCCAACTCGAATTCTTCCCGCTCCTTCTGGCACCTTGCCAAAAATCTTTCTAACAACTTTACCTCATCATCCTTCCCTCCTCTTTTCTACTCTGATGGTTCTGTAGCTATTTCTTCTACTGATAAAGCAGATCTCTTCGCACAGAACTTTCTCCTCCAATTCCACCTTAGACGATTCCGGTGCTGTTCCTCCATCACTTCCCCCTCTGACTTCCTCATGGCTGACATTAAAATGTCTTCAGTTGATGTATTTTCTGCCATTACTGGCCTCAGTACTAACAAGGCATATGGGCCTGATGGGGTCCCTCCTGTTGTTCTCAAAAACTGTGCTTCTGTGCTTACACCCTGCCTAGGCAAACTATTTCGCCTTTGTCTGTCAACTTGTACCTTTCCTTCTTGCTGGAAGTTTGCTCTCATTCAGCCAGTCCCAAAGAAGGGTGACCACTCCCAACCCTCCAACTATCGTCCAATTGCTTTAACGTCCTGTATTTCAAAAGTTTTCGAGTCAATTCTTAATAAAAAAATTTTAAGGCATCTTTCCTATCACAACCTTCTTTCCGATCGTCAGTATGGGTTCCGTCAGGGACGCTCCACTGGCGATCTTCTCACCTACCTTTCAGACTCCTGGTCATCCTCCTTTCGGGACTTTGGCGAAAGCTTTGCCATTGCACTTGACATCTCAAAGGCTTTCGATCGAGTCTGGCATAAATCTTTAATTTCCAAACTGCCCTCCTACGGTTTCTATCCTTCTATCTGTACCTTCATCGCTAGCTTCCTTTCTGGTCGTTCTATAGCTGCTGTCGTAGACGGCCATCGTTCTTCTCCTAGATCTATCAACAGTGGTGTTCCTCAGGGCTCTGTCCTATCACCAACTCTCTTCCTTTTATTCATCAATGATCTTCTAAGCTGTACATCTAACTCTATCCACTCATACGCTGATGACTCCACCCTTCACCTTTCCATTCGGTTCCCGCAACGCCCATCTCAACAGTTACTTCAAGAAACAAGGGATGAGGCTATGGCACACCTAATGTCTGACTTGGCTCATATCTCTGACTGGGGTAAAAATAATATGGTTGTCTTTAATGCTTCTAAGACTCAGTTCTTACACCTATCAACCCGACAAAATCTTCCACAGGTATACCCACTAATGTTTAATAATATTCAGATTAATCCTGCATCATCCTTGAACATGCTTGGGGTTTCATTTACTCAGGACTTATCTTGGAAAGATCATATTGCATCTCTTGTAAAATCTGCTTCCAAGAGATTGGGTGTGCTAAGCCGACTCCGCTCTTTCTTTACCCCTGCACAATTGTTGACTCTATACAGGGGTTTTATCCGCCCCTGTGTGGAGTACAACTCTCATGTGTGGGGAGGCTCCCCACATACAGCTCTTCTCAATAGGGTGGAGTCAAAGGCTTTTCGTCTCATTAACTCTCCTCCTCTTACTGACTCCCTTCAACCTCTGTCTCTTCGCTGCACTGTTGCATCTTTATCTCTTTTCTATCGCTACTTTAATGGTCACTGCTCCTCTGAACTGTCTGCTTGCATTCCTCCACCTCTACGACGGGCGCGTAGCACCCGTCTGGCAGCAAACTCTCATCCCTTTTCTGTCCAACTCTCTAATGCAAGAGTTAACCGTTACTCCCAGTCTTTCATTCATGCAACAGGTCAGCTCTGGAACTGTCTCCCTCTGTCTGTATTTCCTCCTGCCTATGATCTCCAGTCTTTCAAACGCAGTGTGTCCAGGCATCTCAAAATGATCGATTCTTGAATTTGGCTCTCTATTGTATTTTGTTTTTCTCTTGGAGGGAACTGTTACTGCGGGCTCATGGCCTTTGGTTCCTTCTTCCTCGCATTAAAAAAAAAAAAAAAAAAAAAAAAAAAAATTATAATATTTTATCAACATGTATGGTAATATTTATCTCTGTCAGCTAGTGTGCCAACCAATGATTACATAAAAAAGAGATAAAACCGTACATGGTCAACGCTTCCTCTTTAGCGGCAGGGTGGTTGTCCTTTAATGTACCAGACCCTGAAGCTCAGGTCAGTCCTTGGGAAGATGTCTAGGCTATGACCGAATGATACTTAGATTAGGACTGGAAGATGCCAACGTTATGAACGAAGGATGGGGATATTAAAAGTCTGGTTAGATTCAATTTGGCTTGGTTTGCGTGATAGGTATTAGTTCTACTGCTAAATACACGGATTAGAACTGATGAATGGATAGGGCCAAGGGACGCCCAGTTAAATACGAAGAATGCCAAGACTTGGGACACAGGATGAAAAGAAGGGGACGAAAAGATGTCAAGGATAATTCAGAGCACTCCAGTATAAAACTTACTGATGTCAAAAGGATCAAAGGATGCCAATAGGACCGAAGGATGCCAAAATTAGTGCCAAAAGAAGCAAAAGTAATTGCCAAAACATGTTCATGTGTCTTGTTCAGACTGAAGGAGGAGACCAATGTTAAGACCGAAGAATACCAAAGAATGTCAGTGTTAAAACTAAAAGTTATCAAGACCAAAGCCAAAGGATGTCAGAGTCGGAACAAAAGAACATCAAGGATGGGGCTGAAGGATGCCGGTGTTTGGGACAATGTAAGCTGCGGACATTATATATTTATTCAAATGCTGTAAGCATCTCGTCTTGTGTGTACTTGTATATTGAGCATTTGCCATTGAATCCTTCAGCACAGTGAATTTTTAAGATCTTGGTTTTGCTATTGCCAAACTGATTTATCCAGCTGAAAGAAGGGTTCTCCTCCAGTACAGTGATTTTTTTTTTTCACATTTCATTTTTGGCCCTGTCAGATCATTTTTAAAGCTTAAGGGACACCTCTCACAGTTAAGAAATAAATGGATGTAGAGAATCGATCTTGGCCTCTATGAAACCGGGTAATACATGAAATGTTTACACACACACACACACACACACACACACACACACACACACACACACACACACACACACACACACACCATCTACGGTACTGGTGTGAACGGTGTGGATAGAGAATGTGTGAGGTACTTCGATGTCCTGGAGATAAATGAAATAATGAACCGATTACAAGTAATGCAAAGAGTGGAACAGAACTGGTGCCGAGAGAAGAAATACGACAAGCCTATTTGGGGTTGTCAAAAATATATTTATGAATGAAACGAAGACATCGAATTTAGGCGTACAGTTACCAACTGATAGGAAAAAAAATGTGACGTAGGCAGTGATGGAAGGTCGTAAGTTGTAAACATGGGAAAAAATTGTGTGAATCCATTTGAATTCACATGTACGCTTGGCCAGATCAACACAGCATGATTCACACGTGGCAGCAGTGTTGAAAAAATATCTATTCTTTTCTCCTGTGTTGTGCGGGACAACATTATCTGTCAACATACTGAGTAACAGTGGTGTGTAATACGATTGTTAACATTCAATGATATGCTACAAACATACATTTCTGTATTTCAGTGTAATAGTTAACTCAAACTTTCCTGTAATCTTTAGGAGCATTGATCTTTCTCTGTTAGGTACAATGATGTTGCGATTTCGATCTAGCAAAGGCTATTTTTTTTTTTTTTTAACCTCTTATACAGAATGGTTTCTTTGCATTATTGTAGGGAATCGCAACCGTGACTGGAGAGAGATTTTGTAAAGGTAAAAATTGCTGCCATATTTATCTCTATTTTGGTTACTTGCAGCAAACCTCACCACATTATGTACTTAACTGCATATTGCGTCAAAACTGGAATTGATCTTGGCTGATTACGAGGGAGAGAGCTCAACGAGTGAAGCGAGCAAACGTAACGAAGCGATATTTACGTTCAACTGAGAAATCAGCGGCCAAACATGATCCTGCCCGGCCGGACACGACACAGGCCTACTGCGATGGTTTTCAGAGGCTAATAACTTTTCTTTATGAGAGAAAGAAGAGATTCTTTCAGCAGATAGTAAACTGATTCAGTTTATATACTGTATATATATCTTAATCTATGTATTAACTCATAAGACCAAAGAAACCCCTTGGAATCCCAGCATTCCAAGGGAATGTACCGTACAGAGGGCTTCAATTGACATGGTCCACCATGAATTTGATTTTAAAAAGATTTTCTGTTAAAACGCTATGTTTCCTTGCATGAATTCTAACAATTAAATATCGGATATTACGCTCATAATTTTACATGATCGCTTTTTATATTAGAGAATGAAATCAGCAAAGTTGTGTGGGAGAGAGAGAAACGTGAGAAAGTAAATATTTTAGCTCAGAGTTTCTCTTTGTTATTGTTCAACTATCTCACCAAAAATGTTGAAAGTTTAAACCAAGATTAAATTATGACGACAGGCGTATGTACAAATGCTCGCACTGTCGTCACGCGCTCACAAAGCCCACTTTTAATGATTGTCAACCATTTTCACTGAAATAGCTGAAAATGGGTATATTTCTCAGGTTAACATCTTAAAGTAATGTCGAGAAAAGACAAAACCTTAGCTGTCTTAGTGCTAATAACAAGCTTCATAACCCTTTCAGTACTACAGGTACATCATCATCACCACTGACCTCTGCCACCCACCCCACCAAAGAGTGAGGTAAGATAGGATCCAGAAACGCGGAAAGAAAAGTTATGAAGTTGAAGAAGTATCAACAGAACGTCTAATGAAGCGGGCTATACAGTTTTTCGCACAGCATCCAAAGAAACACTGCAGCCACACATAGTGCTTGTTACGAATGCACTTAAGCATAATGTTAAGGTTATCCTCACTCGCAGTTCTTGATCTGAGAGAAACACTTGCAGTCAAACACATCCGATTTTAGCAGTGACAGGCTTTCCTTTTTTTTTTTTTTTTTTTTTTTTTAATCAATGTAAACAATTATGCATACATGCTACATGCTACCGAGTAATCAGTGAAATGCTTCTACTGGTTTAGTCCGTCCAAAGGGAATCACGCACTGTTTATTAAGTACCAGTTAGGCAATGAAGAGCATTTGCTGTAAAACTCCATTTAAACAATGAAACGCATTTGCTGTAAAATTCCACGTAAGCAATGAAACTCATTTATTGTATGATTTCACATAAGTAATCATAAACAATAGACACCACATGCCATTTATTGGACGAGTTAAAAGATGAGAGAAGGGAGAGAGTGAGGTGTGTTTTTATACTGGGTGGTAGTCAGATGCAGGTTATATATATATATATATATATATATATATATATATATATATATATATATATATATATTTGGCTTAGATTTCACCTTGTCGGAAAGGCATCATTCCACGATGGAACTGATACAAAAGAAGGGCATACAATATATACAGGACTATTAGAGAGATGGAAGAACACTGGGAAGGAATGTAAGTATTCTGAACATATAAAGGATGAATTAGAGAGATGGAGAAATTTGGAGAGAAGTAGGAGAAATGGGCTAGACAGTGCTGCTAGGGACTTGAGAGAATGGGATACTGTAGGTGGGGGGGGGTGGAAAGGAAGTGATGATGATGATGAGGAAGACTTAGTTACGGAGAACAACACCTAGAATTATTCTTTACTACTTCATCCTGGATTATGACAAATATATTCCAAGAAAGACGCCAATTCCAACAAATAAATTCCAACTAATGCTTGTGCAGTTGTAAAAGCAACATGACCACTGTGCTGAAATAAGCATGAACGGCCCCAGTCTTACGTTACCGAGGAAAAAATACGAAAAACACACACACACACACAAAAAACACACACATACAGCTGCAATACATTGCTGAGTGTGTGGTGACTGAGTCCGTAGCTCACTCTTACTGCACTTTCCCATCACACCAGACCACACCTGCTCTCATCCTTCATCTCGCACCTGTAAAAGCTTTCAAAGCAAGTGAATCTCGATCTATCTCAGTCCCTTATCAGTAACGACCCGTTTCCCTTAAGTGTATCTTTAGGAAGGACTCCTAATTTTTTATTTCCCTCGCCTCCTCCCATCCTCCCTGGTCTCATACCCTCAGCTACCCTGTTTCCCCTTCCCCATTTTCTCCAGATAATCACACCACAACAACCTCTGTACACTCCCACCACACCAGCCTTTGTACCGGACGTCCTCATGAACTTGTTCATTAGTATGTCTGTCTTTCCAAGTCATTACTCAGGCATTTTAAAGATGTGATGATTTTATGAGCTGTGGTTTGACAGCAGAATTCTAATGGCTCGTTAGTGATAATGCCTTAAGGTGACAGTAAATTTCCATCAAGTCAGAAGAATAAAGTGGAGGAATGTATGAGGAAGGATAGCTTGAAGTGTCATAAAAGACTTTGTAGTAACTTGTAGAGAAGTTTTGTTGTTTGGTTGTCACTCTCTATTTCTTGTAGTAGGAATTAAGGATGAATACAGTGAGTTGATCTTAATTTATTATCTTCAGAGAAAATCTAAGTTGAGCAGGGTATGTCTTACAGAGACAATATAATAAGTAAGTCTAGTTGAGCCCCTCTTTCTTGTTCACTCTCTCCACTACCTGTCGGTTCTAATGCTAGCCTCCTTCTCAGCTCTGCTTCCTAAATTCTGGTGAAGCAGGGGTCGTGTCACGTGTGTTACACTGTGGTTGGAAAGTTCTAGAAGCCTGTGTGTGAGATTTTTTTTTTTTTTTTTTTTTTTATGTCCTCGACTCTGGGCATAGGCTTCACAGCCTGCTTCCAAGGCCCAGTAGTCCTCCTACACATCATACACCTCTACATATGTGTGTATGTGTGTGTATAGTCACGAGGCGCTGTCGTGTGCCTATAAAGCATTCCTTGAGTTAAGAGTGTGTAAGCATGTTTAGCATTGCTCGATTCTTGCAGACACAATACCTTCTCATCATCTGACTTCCTGCTTCTATCTGTCTCTCTACCTATCTATTTATCTATTTATCTATTATGATTTCTAATTATAATATGGAGTCCTGACATATGCTCGGCCATGCCATTGGAGGTCCTCCGACAGCAATCATCATTGACATATGCTAATCTATTAGTACATAATATTGATTATAATATTGTATACATATAATATTCATAGTAAATTCCAATGATCCAGTAATATTACATTTTAAACAAGTAGTATACATATTTGAATAAATGCAATGGTTGTTGTATGACATTTTGTAAGATGTGTATGTATAACAGACGTACGCATATAATTGTGCAATGGTAATACTGCTAGGTTATTACATTACATATTGAGTTATGCCTTTAGTAATGTCTAATATTTTACCTAACTTGTATGATGATACTGGTAATACAGAATTGTGGTATAATTGTATGACTTATAATATTGTAGTAACATTGTGGTAATACATAATTGTTACATTGTGAATTATTACATAATTGTATTGTAATTGTTACATTGTATAATCGCAACAAAGAATATTAAGGATCATCTCAGGAAATTAGACTTACTCTTACAAAAGCTTAGTGATGCTGGTTTAAAAATTAAGCTTTCTAAATGCAAATTTTACTTTAAGGAAATAAATTTCTTAGGCCACAAATTAAGTTCTAATGGTATTCACACCACTGATGACAAAATACAGGCAGAGAGATTTTCCTGAACCCACTACGATTGACGAAGTTAGACAATTTTTAGGTCTGGCTGGGTACTATAGGTCATTCGTACCACAATTCTCTCATATAGCCTTTCCTCTATTCCAACTACTCAAAAAAGATGCTATATTCCAATGGGAAGAAGAACAAAAAAGGGCATTTAACAATCTACAAATTAAACTAACAAATGCACCTTGTTTAGCATATCCAGATTACACAAAATCATTTCTTATTTGTACAGACACATCGGTTAAAGGATTAGGGGCTGTACTGATGCAGGAAGATAAAAGAGGAAAGAATCAACCAATTGCATTTGCCAGCAGACAAACAAGAGATGCAGAGAAAAATTATTGCACTACAGACTTAGAGGCACTTGCAGTGGTTTTTGCATTACAAAGTTTCGAGATTTGGTATATGGTTACGAAATCCACTTATTCACCGACCATAAACCACTAGTGGGTATGTTTAAAGAAAAACTCCTTTCTGGGAGGAGAGCAAGATGGAAATGTACAGTTGAAAACTACAATGTACAAATTCATTATATACAAGGTAAAATGAACATAGTAGCTGACGCATTATCTAGGAACCCGAACACAATTCAGGTCGCGGCATTAGATCTCAAAGGAAATATCCCAAACCACGATGATATCGCAAAAGCACAAAGACTTGACCCAATATGGTCTAAAGTTATATACAAGTTAGAAAGTGGTGATGACATACAATTACCCAAACTGCATGTACCACTCGAACAATTCACAATGGTCAATAATACATTATACAAGATTAACTCTAAACAACCAAAACGCCAAAGAAATACTAACCAGTTGGTAGAACCTATTGACATGATACCACAAGTATTACGAACGATACACGATAGCCTACAATGCAAATAGCCTACAAGTCTACAAAACAACTCTATAATCTTCATGTAACTTCAAGCAGCAGCAAGAAAAATAAAAAACATGTTCAAATATATATATATATATATATATATATATATATATATATATATATATATATATATAATCTACAAAACTCCATTACAAGAACCTACAAAGTTATTCTGAGATTTGGAAGCAGAGAGGCAGAAGGAGACAGGCCATAGAACCGGCAGGTAGTAGGGAGACGAGCTTAGCAACATGGAAGAGAGAGAGAGAGAGACAGGGAGGTAGCTCGCGGGACTCTACTTAACTTTACTCGTGTGTGAGAGACTTTGTTAATAGTTCCAAGACAAATAAAAATAGTCCCATACTATTCTTTACCTCTCCTGTCATTGCATGACAAATGGGAACCAAGATTATCTACTTACAAAGCAACTCACGTATAACAACCGCTCGTCCACAAGTTCAATATATATAGAACTTCTCTACAAGTTATACAAAGTCTTTTATGAGATTTGGTGGCCAGCGTAGGTACGGACCTCGTCTTCGAATCAACAGTGAATTTCAACAAAAGCAGGCGAGACTCTACAAGTTACCTTCAGTTCTGCATGAATTCCTACAATATACATACCCACGAGTGTACAATTGATTCTGCATTTTCAAGAGTGAAAACAAAAAAATACCTCTCACAACCAACAACTCACAACCAGCTCCTGACAGTTCTCTCCAACCCCCCCTCCGTCTCCACGATCATCACGCTGATTTAGAAGTGATCACACGACGTCTTGCCAGTAGTTTAACAAAGTACTGATACAAACAATCTTGCAATTTCTACGACGAACCAACGATCTACAACCATCTACAATCAACTACAAGTAACAACTTATAATCTTCTACACGCACCTACAAGTAGCAGCAGTCTTCATCCCACAACAAGTAAATCACAAGAAAAAAGGACCGAGAATACATCAAGAAAGTAAAAACAAACAAACAAACAAACGAAGAGCGAGATATGACTCACAACTCACAACCACCAGACCTCACCCTCCTCTCTCTGCTACCGTCCCCCAACCTCCACCGCTGACGAAGGAGTGAAGAGGTCAAGACGACGAAGCAAATACCAAGCCCATATTCACAACTCATCTTACTCACTCATCTTCACTCAAGTTACTCATTGCTACTCATTTACTCACCACAGCTACCAGTGTGGGAAGTCGACGTCACCATACGTGTGCTGAGACGACTACAAGCCGTTTGTCTGACACCCCACAACACGTCAATCAACCAGTGAAGAACAACGCTATCGCCACGTGCAACACCACACACACCATTTCCACCACGGTAAAAATTAGTGAGTTACTTCATTTATACAATACACAGTGATAGACAAAAAACTTCGGCACAAACATATAAAACGTGCTGTATAGTTACAACTTAAATACATATACCTACTTCAATTATCTTCATAGTTCAATCATTAAATACTTCACCAACAATAAATATTCTACACTGTATATATTCATTCATTTATTATAGCATTTATTTACTACCACCGAGTGTTACCTTTTATACCTACATAAAATACATGTTGCATACATACAGCTATACATTATTACATCTACAAAGTGTTAAAGAAAATATACCATCACAGTTACTCAGTGGGCGATTAAAAGAACTGTATTAAACATTTATTAATTAAAGCTACCTAGTGGAAACAGATAAATTAAGTTACAAGGAAAACCAGAAAAAAAAATGGCCAACACAAATGACGTTAGCAAGAATGAACATCTTCCACAAAGTCGTGAAGACAAAGATTTCCACACAATGCTGACACATATATTGCCCACGATAGGTACAAGTGAAGAACAAGTCAGTGTATATAGTTAATACTGTATATAGTGTATATATATATATTTTATATAAAATAACAAAATATGTGACTATATAATATCATTTTCAGTAATATCTGTGCAAGATAAACTAAACCTTAAAAAAGGGTCCCAAGGGATTTAACCATCAATTATGCAACCATGAACAACACCGAAAAAACGTAGACAAACGAAGAAAAAGATACTATAGAAAATACATAGAAAAAATAAATAAATAAAAAAGAAAGAAAGAAAGAAAAAGAAATAGAGTAAGATCACATAACAAACAAATGAAAATAAGTGTAAGTCTTACTACAAATGCCAAAATACCACATAAACTCCTTCTATAAGTGAAACAAAAAGCAAATTGTTGTCTCCACAAGCTAGTGGCATGGCACATCATATCATCCACCGCAGCATGAACGGATTCAATGTCAGGACTGCAGTTATTACAATTATGTAACTACAAACGATATGTAAGAATTATGTAACAGTTGCATTAACAAGATGTAACTTTTATGTAACTTTAACTACAATTATGTAACTACAAACAATATGTAACAATTATGTAACAGTTGCATTAACAAGATGTAACTTTTATGTAACTTTAACTACAATTATGTAACTACAAACAATATGTAACGATTATGTAACAGTTGCATTAACAAGATGTAACTTTTATGTAACTTTAACTACAATTATGTAACTACAAACAATATGTAACAATTATGTAACAGTTGCATTAACAGAAGTGTCGGATGGAAGTACTGACGAAGTGTCGGAAAAATAAGTAGACATCTTATCTCAACCACCCAAGATGATTTCTGGGATGCAGTTGCCAGCAACAGGGACATTTCTATTGTGTTGGTTATACTCTTACCTGTGTAGTGGTGGTGGTGGCTCAGTGTACTGGGCATGGCTGAATTCCCAAGCAAGACGGACAGGGAATTCTGAGACAGGAATAATTTGATCAGTGTTTCCCAGCCCGGCCTTTCATCTCCACGGTGGCAATCACGTCACAAGGCGCCACGCCGAATAGGTGTATTTGGAGAAGTTGTGTAGTACCTGATGGCAGTGCTTGACGCAAGAAGCCTTTGTCAACCCATTCTTTGTCACGTAATTATTATATTTTTTAAGCTATAAAATTCTAAGCTATTTCATTCACCTAATTGTGCCCATAGGATCCTGAGAGTCCAGTGCTAATGCTAATCATTATTGGGGCCCCTCTAGTAATCCATTCTAGCTCATAGCAAACGATACTAATAAGCTGAGAGTGGTGCAGAGAAACTTGATGGTATAAATTTGCTATCTATGGTGAAGTATTTGCTAAGTAGGTAATGAGTATGTCATGCAGTCTGACTTATTTTCCTGTATTTCTCGTGTCATTTACTATGATCTTAAATTTTCTTTCCTGCCGTTCTCTTTGTCCTACTTCTACCATTCGTTCTACCATTTTCTCATTTCCTCTCCTAATTTCATCCTTTCGTCCCTCATAGCTTGCTTCCATCAAGCGGTCTCCTACTATTGCAATGATCTCAGCACTGCATCTGTGAAATTAGTATTCTGAACGTCTAACGTATTTTCAGACTTCGCTTCCCGACCACCAGAAAATTACATCTTCTTGTACGAGTTTGAGTTAAATTGGGGCGAAATTAACTGCATAAGTTAAAATATCCATCTAAAATAATCAACCATTTTCCCCTTGGTTCCAACCCATCAGAGCCGTTGTCTCCCTTGTGCAGTATCATTAACATGTGTAAATCCGTATTTATCCTCGCTTAGCTCAACCAGAAATATGGAGCAGCATTGCCATTACACATTCCGGCGTGTGTTTCCGAGAAGGCGAGGGCACGAGGATTGATTTCCTTTGGGTTGGGGACTTTGTAGCAACACGTACTTAGAAAACGTTGATGTTAATTCTGCTTGAATTATTTTCTTGTAAGAAATTTTTACGTGCTGAGCATCGACAAAATATGAATAAAGAGTATACAAGGGAATATTAAGGACCCAAGTGCAGAAACAAACTGGTAAAGGAATTGTTCTAGGCAGTATCCTAAATCGACCTGAATATCCCCTCAGCAAGGTGGCCTGCTGAGACGCGGATAGTTCAGAGAGATGTATGAACTAAGATTTACTTGCTTTCATCAGTGGGTCAATGAGGGTCGTTGTGGAGGTGGGAGGGGGGAGCAGGACAACAAATGGAGCTTTTACGCATTTCCCAGAAAGTGCGTTGTGTCTGAGGGCCTCCTTTACTCCAGCTCAGGTGCTTGTGTGACTGCATAGAAGGCGGGGAAGATCGCTGAAGATGAGGTACGAAAGGAGGGGAGAAGAGAGAGAGAGAGAGAGAGAGAGAGAGAGATTAGAAGAGTGGATAATTTGCATTGCAAAAGTGTTTGTGAAAAGGAAGAAGAAAAGGACAAAAAAGGCGCAGAAAGGTTAGGATGGAGAGAGGAAGAAACATTAAGACAGAAAAATGAACTGTGAATGCAATAACTGGAAAACATGTGAAAATAATGGAGGAAGCAGAGCAAACAAGCTACGGAGGGTAATGAGAGAAGACATATTAAGAAGAACAAGATATTATTACAGAATGGGAAAAGAGCGCCTGAAAATGAAAGAACAAAAGAAGACGGAGAGTGAAGATTAAGAGCAATATAAAGGGAAATGGAGTACGAAGCCTGAAGAATTTTAAATGGTAAGGATCACCTGAGAATGTGGAGATATAGGAAAAATAAACATAGGGTGGCATGAGCGAGGAAGCGAAGGAAAGAAAATTAATCCCTTCAATTCAATAACGTTATTTGTGTATAGATTTTTGTCACCTCCCGACAGTTTTATAGACATTAGGATAAACAAATCGAAATTAAGATGTTAAATACATATTTAATTTATTTTTGACTCTCAGGGTGCAAACTTGAGCTTAATATGATGATCTGGTAGGAGTAAGAGTAATAGGAAATGGCGTCCGCTGGGTTAAATGGGTACAGAACCTCAAAAGTCTTATTAATTGAAACAGAACATTAGTATCTGCCTTCCAAGACTTTGCGAAGGGGAACACAGGATCTGGGAATAAAGGTATGAAGAATGCATCGGAGAAAGTGGGAGGAAATAAGAGAAGAATGAGGCAGTAGAGAGCGCAAAAGACAAATTGGTATGGATCGAAGAGTAAAGAGAAGGGGGGGGGAGGAGGCGGGGTAGGTGCAGACGAAGAGAAGTAGAAAGAGCAAGGAAAAAGGGGAGACATAGCAGGAAAAGGGAATAAAAGAGCTAGGATGAATGAAATTCTGCTGGATAAGGGAATAAACGGAGCTAGGAAGACGGAGACATGGCAAGATATGGGAATAAAAGGAGCGAGGAAGGAGGAGACATAGCAGGATAAGGGAATAAAAGGAGCTATGAGGGAGACATGCAGGATATGGGAATAAAAGCAACGGGAATTTACCAAGCGAGGAAGGAGGAGGCAAAGCAGAAGGAAATAAAAAAAGAGAGAGGAAGGAGGAGAAATAGAAGGAGAATGAATAAACAGGGCGGGGAAGAAGGAGCCACAGGAGGAGAATGAAATAAAACGAGCGGGGGTGAAGAAGGAAGAAACGTTGCAGGAGAAGGAAATAAAATAGGACGAGGAAGGAGGAGCCATAGCAGGAGAAAGGAGTAAAACACGCGAGGACGGAGGAGAAAGGTATGGAGATGAGAGCATGAAGCGAGGAAAAAGAAGAGAAGATATATGGAAAGGAAATATGGCAAGTGCCGAAGGAGGAGATAGAGATATGTAGAGGAAAGAAGAAGGAGTAAGGCACACAGATATGGGGAGAGGAGTTAGGAGAGAGCAGGAGGAGTAGGAGGAGGAGAGAGAGAGACCGTAGAGGGGAATAAGAACGAAGGGGCGGGCAGATATGTAGCAGGGAGGGAAGAGTAAGAAGAAAAAGGAAAGAGAGGTGAAGAAGGGGCAGAGAAATGAAGGGAAGAAGATACTGTACGATATAGAGAGATTCAGTAGGGAGAACAAAAGAAGAGGAAACTGAACGGGAAGGAAGAACCGAGAGAGTAAGAGAAGAGTATTGGAGAGACTAGAAGAGACGTAGGTAAGACAAAAATGCCATAGTTCTCATTACAAAAAGATGGGTATCGGAGAGGTGCTGAGCTATGCGAACCCAATTATTTTGGTGGGGTAGATGGAAAGATAATTTTTTTTGTTTGTTATTTGTAAAATGCTAATGGACTACAAATGGCCTTATCATCATTTATTACACCCACGTTCAGAAAGTGAAAGCAAGGGGATGTTTTAGTGTGTGTATTAGGGTTATAACTTTTTGATTTTTTATCAAAAGGTAGCCTGTATCAAAAATTGATGAACTTTTGTTCAAAAACAAACAAACAAAAAAAGGCCTTGTTTGTCTCAGTTTAAAAAAAAAATGTCACCCCCAAATAAAAAAATGAATTACCATATATGTAACGTTACCACACGCAAGTTAGTTTTTTTTATAACTTGATTGACTTGCACAGAAGATTTTAGAACTGTTTAGAACTTTCTAGATCAGTTTGCAACGTTCTAGTATGGTTTAACATTGTTTAGAACATTGTAAAATAATCTAAATATTATAAAACGGGACGCAGTTTTCAGCATCTAACAGTTACCTTCGCAGTTTGCAGGTGAACAGTCAGCAGAATAAATGCTTAGTGTGTTACTGTTATACATTAAATACTTTTGTTTTTCAGATGAGCATGATGTCGCACAAAAGAAGTGATACTAACGTACAGAAGAACAAGGATGTCTGGACCAATAATTTGGTCCGGTTCCAGCAGTCACATAGAAGATGAGGAATTGTGCCTTTAGAAGAATCTTCATTGGAAGAAAAATGCAGAATGCCAAACCAAATACAAGTTGTTTCTTGGAGCAAAAATCAAACTAAGAAAAGAAAGAATAGTCCAAATTTCCAAACAAGTTACAAAATTATGGGAGAATAAATTGAACTTTTCACATGTGTCAGGTCAAGCAATACAAGCAAAGCTTGATAAGGTGCTAAAATCTTACGATAATTGTGTCAAGAGGGGAAAATATGATGCCCTAAATAAACTTCTTGATATCACAAAAGTAAATGGTCAGTGGTTATCCACTGAAGATAAACAACTCTACCACCCACAAGGGCAACGGAAAGAAGTGGAGTACACTACAGGTCAAGTTGCAAGTGAGGAAACAATTCACCCTTCAGAAAAACAAAAATTGCGTGATGAACCTATATTACCATCAACATCATACGATCTTTCATCTAGTGGTAGTTGCATTGAAGCTAATGAAAACGAATATAAGGATGAAGGTGAGCCTAATCATCCACCAACCAGGAAACACAACAGAAGTAAAGTTGCAACTACTGTAAATTGGTGACATCTGCTGGAGTATAGACAAATAAAGCTGCTAAAATATGCAAACATTTGTCACATGATCGTATTGACATTCCTGCTCCAAGTCAAGCAGCAATTTGCAAGTCAATATACAAAGAGGCTGCTACGCTGAAGGAGGAAATGATTGAAAAGTTACAGTTGGAAACAAGGTCTTTACATTTCGATGGAGAGAGGATTGATGAAAATAAGTACCAGGTAGTACTACTTGAAAATGAAAAAAACGAAATAAACATTGCGTTTGGAAAATGGCAAGGCTGAAACAACTGCTGAAGGAATTGCAAAAGTTATTGATGAATACAACTTATAGCATGCAGTAAAAATGATCACTGCTGATACAACTAGCGTTAACATTGGGAAAAAGAGTGGGGTTGTTGTCATATTACAGCAAATGTCCTCGGATGAGAGTTTCAACAGACCACAATATATCGGTTGTCAGCATCACATTCTGGACAGGATTCTCCGTTTAGTGATGGACGGAGAACTTGGTGCTAACCCAAACATCGAATATCCATTTGTGTCACAATTAATAAAGAATTTTGAAAAAACTAAAATCACAGTTAGTTAATAGAACAGAAGAAATCTTCGATAGATCAGGATGGAAAGATGACATGAAATTTTTGTACCATTTAACACGAGTGTTTAGATTCTCTGAAGAAAAAGGGCATTTTCCTTTTATTAATTTTCACAAAATTCCAAATATCATTAATGCGAGGTCGAATTCAAGAGCAATTCTCGTTATCCTTGCATTCATTCTTATACCTATTACAAGGAAGACTTTGGAGAAGATATGCAGATTCATTTCGTACGAATGGGCAGAGTACTGGTTTGCTAATCGGATGTAGAATGAAAATGACTTCTAAGAACTTGTAAGAAATATTGAAACCTTACAAAAAAGCACTAAACTCATTGCAGAATCACTGGAAGCAGGAGCCATCCTTACTCAAGATACCAAGAAATAATCAGTGTGCAGAACGTGCAATCAAAGTGATGCAGGGACGCTATGCTGCCTGCAGAAACAAAGCCAAACTACAACTTAGATGTATTCTAGGTAATAAACAGTGATTGCTAGTGTTAATGCATTTGTATAAGCTCTTTTGTTTTTATTATTATTATGTAAATATGCAATAGCAAAAATCGATTTTTTTTTCGGGGTGACCTTTTTTTTCTTTAAACTGAGAGGAATAAGGGCTTTTTTCTTTGTTTTTAAGCAAAAGTTCATCGACTTGAAGTACAGGAACATAAAGTTGTAAAAAAGTTATAACCCTAGTGTGTGTGTAATTCACCGGGTCGGTCAGGATCAGTTGATGGTCGTGATCGTCAGCTTTTACCCTCCCGGAAGGGAGCTGAGAGCTCATATAGTCCGATCTAAAGGCAAGGCTGTGACCTTCACACACGCACACACCCGTTCCCTTGCTCAAGAGGGACAGTAACTACCTACTTCGTCAGTGAAACTTTTCGCAACCTGAGCGAGGCGCGAACTCCCGTCCACCAGATGGCAAGCGAGAGCGTTACCACTACACCAGCGAGCAGTGTGTGTGTGTGTGTGTGTGTGTGTGTGTGTGTGTGCGCACACTCGCTGTATCAGTTAGTATCTCATAATGCTCTCTGTGTAGCACTAATTCTGGCCACACCTTAACTCTCATGCCTCTCTCTCTCTCTCTCTCTCTCTCTCTCTCTCTCTCTCTCTCTCTCTCTCCAAGCATTTTTTACTTCATATCCTTGCTGTCGGTCTTACTTTTTTTTGTTTTTTTCGCTCTTTCCTCCTTTTCACATCATTTTTCGTTGTAGGATATTTCCACTTCCTCTTTGCTTAACTCCTCGCCACCCTTCTCTCCTTTGTTTTACTTTTTTCCCTGCCCTTCTCTTTCCATCTCTCAAGCCATTTTTCTTTAATACCTGTACGTGCTTTCCCTGATCTGCATCTTTCCTTCTTATTCCTTCCTCCCTCTCCTCTTTTTCCTTCCCGCCCTTCCGGCTCCTTTCACAGTCATATATGTTTTTCTCTCTCATATACACCATTTGTTTTATTATAGTTTTGTGATTTTTTCCATATTCTCCCTTTCTCCTTTTTTTTTTTTTTTTTTGTACATTCTCCTTTAGTTCCATCCCTTTTATACATGTCAATGTTCTCCATCATATGCTTTAAGATATATAAATTTCTCTTTGCTCTTATCAGCTCTCTCCTACCTGTCAAAGCTTAACACACACACACGAAAAAAGAAAAATACAGACATCTCAGTAGCCCTCTTTAGGAGCTTAGGCCTTAACATAAGCCCTCACCAGCTTTGTTCTGTCTTCTCGGACTCTCCTAATTACCTCGCTTCGGCTCATCAGAAGTCTCCTAAGCGTACCAGCCCTTCCACCTTGCTTCATTTCCCTCTCCATTCGTCGGCTTTTCCACTGAGAAATAGCTTAAACCCAGTTTAGATTTTATAGCACCAATTTTGTCTTTCTCACTTAGCAATCTTTCTTCTTCTTTTTTTTTTTTTTTTAATTCTTTCATAATCAAATGTTTAACCATCGATTGTCCATCATCCAGTCCTTTCCTGGCCCTTTAAGAGCATAGGGACCAGGTGTTATGCCAATAACGCCAGACATTTTAGGCTAGATTGATAAACCTCACTTGCCCGTGAGTGGCATACGATTTCGAAGAAGAATTCCAGCCGATACAATTCATTACAGATATCATCCACTTGGAGCTACTGTGCTTAAATCCACTTGATTACGAGCAAGGGCGAAACCCTCGCGATTTTCTTGTCAAGTGGTGACATTTTCTCACAAATGAGCTGCCCGACCTGGCCCGGGCCAACCCGGCCAGGCCCGACCAGGCCCGACCGTAACGTTTTTGAGAAGCTTATATCCCAGCAAACATAGGGTCGATCCCTCCATGGTTTGCACCATATGATTGCCCAATTCTTTAAGATTTGTTTTTGACAGGTTTCATCACACCCAGGCGGTGCACGTGGCATGCAACACGCACTGAGTGCAGCATGTCGAAAATCTTCAAAAGAGGGCCACGGACCAGACAGTTTGTCTTAAAGGCATGAAACTTGATAGGTAGATACCCATCAATATACTCTAGGCATCTCGGGGTGTAAGGTAATATTTCATTGTTTTTGGATTTAAATGGTCTCGCTCGTGCCTCGCCGACAAGGGTGTTTTACTGGTCATCGGGCAACAATTGGTTTTATGGTTCAACACTCTGCGCAATAAATAATTTCTTAAGCTGCAGTAAATAATTTGACTTGTCACTCAGTGTAGAGTCACCTGAAAGCAGTATTACATCGAGTGGGTTGATGGTGGGTGCAGTGCCCTATACTGTATATGTTTTCTCCCTTTTTTTTTTTTTTTTTTTTTAACTTCTGGGGATGTCTCATTGTTCAGTTCTTTAAAGCTCTACTTCGTTATCTTCAGCCGTCATTAGCCTAACACAGCATTCTTACCTACCAGCTTTAATTTTTATCCCATTTCAACGACCCTTCATGTTGATATTATCCTCAACTGTTATATTTACCCCACTCCTGAGCTCTGTTGACCTCATTCACCCTTCTTTACTCCCTCGTAACTCTTTCTAATACCTTCCCAACCCTCTTTTCTAAGCTTCTTAGAAGGGTCTTCCCCCTTCTCTGATCTCTCCATCAGACATTTCTCACCGGTACATATTCCCACTTCGGGCTCATCCTACACACATAAAGTGAACTTGTACTTAAAGAGTACTTAATACTACATCCGACGCTGCTACTACTTGACAGCTGCATACATCAGACTCAGAGGGCGTTGGCCTACGAGAGCCCTAATTCCTGAAATTTCCGACGGTTACATATGAAACAGGTAAAGATGGATATACATATACACACACACACACAAACACACACACACACACAGACACACACACACACACACACACACACACACACACACACATATATATATATATATATATATATATATATATATATATATATATATATATATATATATATATATATATATATATATATATATATATATATATATATATATATATATATCATGATCATCATCATCATCATCATCCGGACCTCCTTTACCACCCAAGGGCAGGGTGAGGAGTAGCAATGTCCAGACAGCCCATAATTGCCCAGTCCAATGGGCCACGCTTCCATTCACTCATCATTCAAGCCCCCGGAATCCCGGCTCTATTGGATGCCCCAAAAACATTCACCACGTTCTGTTGCTTCACATATCGTATCCGACAGAGTCAATCCAGACGCTACCACGTTAAAAAGGGGTGCCAAAAATCCCTGATCATGCACATCTCCTCACAAAATCCATCCAGCCAGCTCGATCTCCTGTCAGTTCCCTAGCCTCACCGACTTCCAAACCTATCTTCCTCACACATTCATCCACCATATCTCTCTACCTTCTCCTTGGCCTACCTCGCCTCCTCCCTCCTTCGAATTCGCTCAGATATACCTTCTTCACCACTCTATTCTTATCCATTCCCTCCACATGACCATACCATCTCAGTACACTCTTTTCAGTTCTGGTGTCCACCGACTTCCTCACTCCGCTCCTTTCACGAATCACATTACTTCGTATTCTATCCACCCTCTGTACTCCACATACATTCCTCAGCAGTCCCATCTCCACTGCTCTTACTCTTGACTCTTCATTTTCATGCCACACCATAGTCTCACATCCATATGTTTCATATATATATATATATATATATATATATATATATATATATATATATATATATGCAAAATAACCACAGGAGAAATTGAAAGGAGCGACAGTGAGTACTTTCGTATATTACATCTTCAGACAGAGTGAGACAGAAATGTAAAGGGTAGAGTTCTTTTATGCACACCCGCAGCAGGTAGTGGCACACAGGAGAATGGATGACCTGAATTTTTACCAGCAGCTTAACTTATGGTCACCTGCAGCAGGGAGTGGAACACAACAAAGGATGGCCTGAATCTAAAAATGCACGTGACATAGGAGGAGGGAGTAGGAGGGGAGGAAAGGGGAGTGGGAGGGAAGGGGAAGGGGAAGGGGAGGAGGGGAAGGGGGAAGGGGAGAGGGGGGAGGGAGGAGGGGATAAATACTGCTGCTTAACTTAAGACCTAGAGGATTAATGCTTGGTGTGTCCCACACAGGTGTGACTACACCACCAGGAGATGACAGGGAACAATCACGTGTTAGTCTGGGGGATACTGCTTTAAAATTAATTCAGTTAACAATTTATCACACTTAAAATGACCATAGCTCATGTTTACATTCTTTTAATATGTGCCAGAAATTAGACAAGATTATATTACATTTCTTTCATCTAAGCTTTTGATCTTGCTAGAATCTTGGAGCCTGTCCAGTCAGTATGGTGATCACTGGATGCTTTGTGCTGAAATAAACCACTACTCTGTTGGGCTGTCCTTACGCTGTATTTATGTTATGAGATTCTAGTTTCCAAATCTTTTCCAGATTGTCCTATGTAAAATTTGTTACAGCTTTTACACGGGATTTTGTAAACAACTCTTGAATTACTGAAAGGGCTGTTCTTGATGAGGGTTTTTTTTATGGTATTCCCATATTTGACTACTACTTGTACATTGAGTTCCCTCAGTATGTGAACAACATCAAGAAAATTTTCATGGAAGGGGAGGACAAGGGTTCTTTGATTGTTCTGGCGATCTGGCTTATTAGTTTTCCCTTCAAGGAATCGTTTCTTGGCTGTACTGTGGCACTAAGTTAGTATGCTTTGTGGATATTTTAGCTTCTTTCCAATACTCTGAATCAATTTTAGTTCATCATCTAAAAATTCTAGGTCTGAAATTCTATATGCTCTTAGGTACATGGATATGAACACAGATCTTTGTACATTAATATGATGGTTTGAATAGTAATGAACATATGACATAATAGTTGTAGGTTTTCTGTATACCTTAGTCTTCAAAACATTTTGGTCCCTGATAACTTTTACATCCAAAAATGGCAATTCATTATCCATTTCCATCTCATGAGTAAACTTAATCGATGGAACTAACGAATTTAATTGCAGGAGAAATTCTTCAATGGGGAGACTGTTAGGCCAGAAGCACAGGATATCATCAACGTATCGGAGCCAAACTATGTTTTGCTCCTTTATGGAGGTCAGTAAATGTTTCTCAAAGTATTCCATGTAAATATTTGCCAGAACTGGGGAGAGGGGATTACCCATGGCCATACCAAATTTTTGTGTGTAAAATTTACCTTCAAAGGTAAAAGATGAGTTCACAATGCACAATTTAATTAGCTTGATAACGTTTTCAGAAGGAATACCATCAGTGTTACTACCCAGAATGCTTGGCAGGAAAGTTAAAACATCATCAACAGGGACATTTGTGAATAATGATGTAACATCAAAGCCGACTAATTTGTAGGGGTACGTGACATTTAGAGATTATAACTTTCTTACAAAATCCTCATTGTTTTGTACAATCTGGAAAAGATTTGGAAACTAGAATCTCACAACATAAATACGGTGTAAGGACAGCCCAACAGAGTAGTGGTTTATTTCAGCACAAAGCATCCAGTGATCACCATATTGACTGGACAGGCTCCAAGATTCTAGCAAGATCAAAAAGCTTAGATGAAAGAAACGTAATAGAATCTTGTCTTACTTCTGGCACATATGATGTAAACATGAGCTATGGTCATTTTAAGTGTGATAAATTGTTAGCTGAATTAATTTTAAAACAATATCCCCCAGACTAACACGTGATTGTTCCCTGTCATCTCCTGGTGGTGTAGTCACACCTGTGTGGGACACACCAAGCATTAATCCTCTAGGTCTTAAGTTAAGCAGCAGTATTTATCCCCTCCTCCCTCCCCCCTCTCCCCTTCCCCCTTCCCCTCCTCCCCTTCCCCTTCCTCCTCCCTCCCACTCCCCTTTCCTCCCCTCCTACTCCCTCCTCCTTTGTCACGTGCATTTTTAGATTCAGGCCATCCTTTGTTGTGTTCCACTCCCTGCTGCAAGTGACCATAAGTTAAGCCGCAGGTAAAAATTCATGTCATCCATTGTTCTGTGTGCCACTACCTGCTGTGGGTGAGCATAAAAGACCTCTACCCTTTACGTTTCTGTCTCACTCTGTCTGAAGATGTATTATACGAAAGTACTCACTGTCGCTCCTTTCATTTCTCCTGTGGTTATTTTGCATACATATCTTCACGGTGAAGTGAAGTCTCAGCATATAAATATATATATATATATATATATATATATATATATATATATATATATATATATATATATATATATATATATATATATATATTGCTGAACACCAGTTGTCTCATTCTAGGTAGCTCCTGCCAAGGATACGGGGAGACGGCGAAAAAAAAAAAAATGTAAGAACAAAGAAGGATCCCTCCCCCACTCACCGAATACTCCAGCCACATCTGATACGGGTAATAAAAAAGAACATCATGCTGTATGGAAAAATTGGCAAGGACATTTCGTACGAAATGAAGAAAGGAAGACATATTTTCCATACTACTTGTATATCCTAGAAACGTAAGTGAGGAAGTAATTCAGTTGTGAATTGTCTGGGTGAGTGGAACGAGTCGTATACTCAGCTCTTTCTAGTCATTTGCCTTTGCAGTATATTCCAAAGATTCTCACTCGAAACAGCATCTGCTACTATAATCCTAAACCATCTCCCACCTTCTCTGACAGTATATACAATTATATTCACATTAGGAGTCATATGTTACTGTACCGTGCTGTGTGTGTGTGTGTGTGTGTGTGTGTGTGTGTGTGTGTTGAAGACTACCAGCATGGATCCTTCATATTCTTATCCACCCAAACACCTTAGTCACTTTTGAGTTTGCTCTTTTCTTGTGAATGCAGTTTATTTTTCTTTTTTCGTTTAATTCTAAATATTTCCAAACGTTATGAATCATTATTTGATTCTGTATGCACATTTTCTGAGGAATTTATAACATTTGGAACGAACACCAAAACTATAGCCAATGTGACCATACTAAAGTGGTGTTGCTCGATGTCCTGTTTTTTTACACTCTAAAAAAAAAAAAAAAAATTATTTTAATAGATAATATGCCCTAATACATTTTACAACTTTTAGGTTATTGATAACCATGATTCCTTTATATTTTTTCACACTTATAATTACTAATATTCATGTAATGTGATTTTAATTTAGCGTATAAAATAGGGTTGCCCATATCAAGATAATTTTGTATTCATGCAGTTTACCCAGCATCTCGCTGGTTGTTAAACATATTAAGTTCTTTCTGAAGGCTATTAGATGTGGTAATGCATGCCACGGCAGACAGCGCATTTACAAGCTTAACGAGAATGCCAAGCTCGTTTTAGTCCCACTTTGAGTATCATAAATTTCAGAAACGGGTTTTGCCCTATATTCGTTGTTTCTCTTTTAAGGTGCTGGAAAGGGAAGCTTTCACGTGGCGATACAAATAAATATGACTAAGCGACTCTACTACCCATTAATACAAACGTTCCTCAACTCCCTTCTTATCCTCCAAATGGAGAATGATGGGCGTCATCAGAAGGATACTTTAGCCTGCAGTCCACCGTGTAGATGCTTCTGATGGACCTAAGGCTACCTCTACCCATACTCCACCACAACCACCACCTCCTCCTCCTCTTCCTCCTCCTCCTCCTCCTCCTCCTCTTCTTCCTCCTCCTTCTCCTCCTCTTCCTTCTCCTCCTCCTCCTCCTCCTCCTCCTCCTCTTCCTCGTACTACTACTACTACTACTACTACTACTGCTACTACTACTTCGGTTATTGAGATTATAACCGTTAATCTTAAAATTACAGTTCAGTGGAATAACTTATGTACAGCAAATTTCATAGTTATAAAAAGCTGGCTCATATCACAGGCTTCATCTACCAGAAACATTAAATTATACTTGTATTTCTGTAGAACTGCGGAAAATTAACTTACTGCGTTGAAACGGGAACAACCATGAGTCTGCTCAGTGGGCAGAATTAATGAACAGGACAGGCGCTTGGATTTATTCAATTCCCTACAACAACTACAATGTTGATGCAGTCACGTCTATACTCGTGCAGTTGTCAGTAATACGAATGAATATAAAATTATGCAGCGAGTGTACAGGTTATGACGTAGTAGATGAGCCAGTGATCAGCATACCAGATCGAAGACGTGTGCACGAATGGAGATTATGATCTGGGCTAACATAACTTCCATTGTGTGCAAGTGTCCACGCTGGAGGTTAGTCATCTTCATCCACTGTGGTTCTTCGGTCGCCTGATGAGGCTTTTAATCCATGCAAATTTTTTTAACCTGTGTACTAGGTTGATGAGAAATTTTGCAAGGACTTCCATGTGCATTTAGCCAAGCACTGGGATCACTGGAGCTGTAAGTTTGACTTACAGTAATACTTTTGTGTATCTGGCCTTCCGAACAACAAAAGCCAGATTTCGATCCTACCAACCAACTTAAATACCCCTGAATGTTTAGAAAGCTCTGATTAGCTTTTGACAGAGTATTGAGCCAGTGAAGAGGAATTACTGACCACAGTAATTCCTTTTTGAAGTACTGTACAGAATTGTCGTGGGCTCTTCTTTACAGTTTACTTTGCATATTATGCTTTGTTATTGACGGTGTGCAGTTGAGAACCAAACACCAGAAACACCTTTGGCACGAGTTGTCCACCTGAAGTTGAATGAATTTTGCCGAAATATAGTGGTAGGGAAAGTATGTGGAATTGGCGTGACTGTTAATGGGGAGAAAAATTTAGAGCGCGATCTTGTAAATAATCTCTTGATTCTGACGGTCATTTATGGAATGTGTTATTAGAATTGATCAATCTCAATCCTACATATCAGAGTACAACCAGCAACGATACACAGATTATTGATACATACTATCTTCCTCAAGCATTTTGAAAATAATGGAGAAAAATAAGTTGCTCACCTCTCACTTCACCATTACATCCCCATAATAACACATGATTTTAACAGTAAATTTCTTAGTACCCTCAGACGCTCTTATTCAGTTTAGTATACCGTAGACTTCAGATTGTAAGAGTAAGTCTTTCCAAGTCGATAATTTCTTCTGAACAAGGGGTCTTTTCTTGAACTAAATATAAATAGGTGGCAATAGTAAAATAAACCAAAGGAAAAAAATCCATTTAGACATATGGAGGTCTGTCCTTTTTGAGTTTACAGTTCCGTGCTCCCTTGTCAAGTCTTTCACATTCCTTTTTCACTCTCGGACCACCTCACAATATTATTCTTCCCATACCAGCACTGCTGCTCCTCTCGCAGTCTCTCACACTGTTAGTTTTCCTCTCTTTTAGAGCCAAGTAGATGAAGTCGATGATCATTATTTTTGTGCGAAATGTATCTGTTTGTGTCTGCTTGTATTGAAAACTCAAATCTCAGAAAGTATTGACTGTAGAAAGAAGAGTTATTAATAAAATTCGTTTTGAGTCATAGTTTGAGTTCACATGTCAGTCAGCAGTGGGAGTCATCCAGGATGGATACATAATAGTTATGTTTTCATCTAACAGTATTATTGCAGTCTGTCTGGCTCAGAGATGACTGGTAGTCTTTTATTTTATTTCATTTTATTTTATATTTACACTTGACAGTTTCTTTTCACCCTTTATCTCAGTGTCTCTTCTCCCTAATTTTGTAATGCTTTCATCCCTTGTTATCTTCTCTTTCTTCATATGCATGCCTTTTCAACCTCTTCTTCCTCTCCTTTTTTTTTTCCATTTGTTCTCCTTTCCACTCCTCTTTATATTGTTTTTTCCATGCAAACCGTTATTTGTCAATAAAACCTCCCCCTTTTTTCCTCCTTCCCTTTTCTTCCCGTTTCTCTCTCTCTCCCTCTCCCCCCCCCTCTCTCTCTCTCTCTCTCTCTCTCTCTTCGAGAAACAGTATACCGTCAGAATTTTTTTTTTGAACTTGGGAAAATCCGACCCAAGTCTCAACTGTGGCATCACAAAGAGATAAATTTCACTCAAACGCGCTTCTACTTACTACCGCAATGCATCAGTGGAACATCCATGGAGACCTGAAGGTGCTCTGCTTGGTTCTAAGACTTCGCAAAAGTAACTCAAGTGTTTTCTTTGCCTATGGGACAGCAGAGCAGACAGCAAGCGCTACAAACATAAGGAACAGCTACTGTAACATAACCGAAAGACACTCCTGGAAGGTTGAACTTTCTTCATAAACCTCTTGTGGACCTTGTGAAAGTGCTCTTACCTCCAGTGTATCTGCAATTTGGTTTGACGAAAAACTATGTGAAGGCAATGGATCATCATGGTGCTGCCTTCCAATACTTGCTAACGAAGTTCCAAGGCATTGTATCTGATGCCAAAATAAAGGCATGTATTTTAAATGGTCTTCACCTTGTCTTGTTCTAGAGTATTAGAACTTTTTAAGGAGCCTACTTGAGCTGGAGAAGGCAGCTTGAGAGAGCTTCGTGGTTCTTACTAAGAACTACCTTGGAAATTTTTGAGCACTGAATTATGAAAAATTGTAGATATAAAGCTGAAGAGTTGCCGTGCATTGATGCTCAGATGTCACTTAAAATACATTTCTTCCAATCTCATCTGGACCTCTTCTCATCGACTGCTGGCCAGGTCAGTGGCGAATATGGCTAAAGGTTCCCCCAGGATATTGCCGTCATGGACCCTGTTACCTTGGCCGATTCAATGCCAACACGATGGGAGATTATTGTTGGGCTTTAATTCGTGAAAGTACAATAGTTTGCTCACAATCGCTGGACTAAAGGGCAGAAGCATTCCTAATGTACAAAAGTCTAGTGAGAACATTTTGTATATCTCTGTTCATGCATGTTTTGTAAAGCTGAGCTTGAGCTGTTTTGTATACCTCTCACTTTCTTCGTCTTGATGACAGTAAACAAGTATAAACCTAAAGAATGACATTTTATGCCTTCAGTATTATTATGATACGATAGGTTATCAACTAAGTTGTCAGGTTGTAAGCTGTACTAGAACTCTGCTATACCGTTGTATTTTTTCCCGTGTTGGCTTTATGTAACTAGAAAGTTCCATTGATCAGAAATAGATTATTAGTTTGAGATATATTAGCGTCGAAAAGGAGGGTATTGCAAGGATATATATATATATATATATATATATATATATATATATATATATATATATATATATATATATATATATATATATAAAATCTCATCAGCCGTTTGAGTGTCCACTGCAAGACCGGCCTATCCCGACCGAAGTGGCGACGATACAGCCAATGTATCTCTACCAAGTGGCTTAGGCTGTGTGGTAGAGATTATATGTAAGGTGAGAAGTGCTTGTAAGTGTAATTGTAGTGTTGGAGTGGCTTTGGATGTGTGTGTAGTCAGAGAACCAAGTGTAATCGGCCCGCGCAAGCCGACTGGGTGTAAGCATACATTATAGTATGCGACACTGGTTCAAACACAGCACCCCTTATGTCTGCCAGTGCAGTACGTGGCCAGAAGAACGCTCCCAAAGTTTATAACCCTGGTGGGGCGCGAACCCTCGTTCATTAGTATATGAAAACGCACACGTTACCACTGAGGCTCCATATATATATATATATATATATATATATATATATATATATATATATATATATATATATATATATATATAGCTCGCTAGCTATATAAACAAAAAGACTAATTGCAAACTTAATCATGGATTCCACGTTCAAAGGAACTTTCCCACGCTTTTGCTCCAGCACCGCAAGCAGACGTGATAGCGTAATTTCAAACCCGAAATTGGGGATACCAAATCCGTCAAAAACAGTTGGGAACACGTCAGAACGATTATGAGCTTTGATTCAGTGTACTTAGGTATGGGTTCAATTAATAACTTCCTGGCCACTTGCTAAGCATGTTGCAACACTTCACTCCTATAATATACCTTCCAGGTCTGTGGTTGCCAGCCACCTAATAACACCAGTTTTTCTTTCTCCATATAACTGTGCAAAATATCAATCCTGCCACACCATCATTCCTACCACACAACCATCCCCGCCACACCACCATTCCTACCAAACCACCATTCCCGCCACACAACCATTCCTCCCACACCGCCATTCCTGCCACACTACCATCCTCCTCCAAACTACTATTCCTGTCACAACACCATTCCAGCGATACCACCATTTCTGCAACACCACCAATCCAGTCACACCATCATTCCTACCCCACCACCATTCCAGCGACACCACAATTCCTGCCACACCACCATTCCAGCCACATCGCCATTCCTGCCACACCACCATTCCTGCCACACAACCATTCCAGCCACATCATCATTACTGCTACACCACTATGCCAGCCACACCACCATTCCAGCCACACCACCATTCCAGCCACACCACTATTCCTGCCACACCACTATGCCAGCCACACCACCATTCTAGCCACACCATTATTCCTGCCACACCATCATTCCAGCCACACCACTATACTAGCCAAACCACGATTCCTGTCACACCACCATTCCAGCCACACCACCATTCCAGCCACACCACCATTCCAACCACACCACCATTCCAGCCATACCATCATTCCAGCCACACCACCATTCCAGCCACACCAACATTCCTACCACCCCACTATGCCAGCCACACCACCATTCCAGCCACACCACTATTCATGCCACACCATCATTCCATCCACACCACTATGCCAACTACATCACAATTCCTGCCACACTGCCATTCCTGCCACACCACCATTCCTGCCCCACCACCACTCCAGCCACACCACCATTCATGCCACACCACTATTCCAGCTACACCACCATTCCTGCTACACCATCATTCCAGCCAAACCACCATTCCTGCCACACAACCACTCCAGCCACACAACGATTCCCGCCACACCACCATTCCAACCACACCACCATTCCAGGCATACCACCATTCCAGCCACACCACTATGCCAGCCACACCACCATGCCAGCCACACCATCATTCCTGCTGCACCATCATTCCAGCCACACCACTATGCCTGCCACACCACCATTTCAGCCACACCACCATTCCTACCACACAACTATGCCAACTACACCACAATTCCTGCCACATTGCTATTCCTGCCACATTGCCATTCCTGCCACACCACCATTCCTGCCACATGCCATTCCTGCCACATGCCATTCCTGCCACACCACCACACCAGCCACACCACCATTCACGCCACACCACCATTCCAGCCACACCACCATTCCTGCTACACCATCATTCCAGCCACACCACCATTCCAGCCACACAACTATTCCAGCCAAACCACCATTCCTGTCACACCGCCATTCCTGCCACACCACTCCAGCCACACAACGATTCCCGCCACACCACCATTCCAGCCACACCACTATGCCAGCCACACCACCATTTCAGCCACACCACCATTCCAACCACACAACTATGCCAACCACGCCACAATTCCTGCCACACGACCATTCCTGCCACGCCACCATTCCAGCCACACCACCATTCCAACCACACCAGCATTCCTACCACACCACTATGCCAGCCACACTACTATTCGTGCCACGCCTTCATTTCATCCACACCACTATGCCAACCACACCACAATTCCTTCCACACCACCATACCTGCCACACCACCATTCCTGCCACACTACCATTCCTGTCACACTACCATTCCTCCTCCAAAAACTATACCAGCCACACCACCATTCCAGCCACACCATCATTCCCTGCCACACCACCATTCAAACCACACCACCATTCCAGCCACACCACCATTCCTGCCACTCCACCATTCCTCCCACACCACCTTCTCAGCCACACAACCATTCCAGCCACACAACCATCCCAGCTACACCACTATTCCTGCCACACCACCATTCCTGCCACACCATTATGCCAGCCACACCACCATTCACGCCACACCACCATTCCAGCCACACCACTATTCCAGCCACACAACCATTCCTGCCACACCGCCATTCCTGCCACACCACCACTCCAGCCACACCACCATTCTCGCCACACCACCATTCCAGCCACACCACCATTCCAGCCATACCACTGTGCCAGCCACACCACCATGCCAGCCACACCACCATTCCAGCCACACCACTGTGCCAGCCACACCACCATGCCAGCCACACCACCATTCCTACTACACCATCATTCCAGCCACACCACTATGCCTGCCACACCACCATTCCAGCCACACCACTGTGCCAGCCACACCACCATGCCAGCCACACCACCATTCCTACTACACCACCATTCCAGCCACACCACCATGCCAGCCACACCACCATTCCTACTACACCATCATTCCAGCCACGCCACCATGCCAGCCACAGCACCATTCCAGCCACAGCACCATTCCTGCCACACCACTATGTCAACCACACCACAATTCCCGCCACACGACCATTCCAACCACACCACCATTCCTGCCACACCACCATTTCTGTCACACCACCATTTCTGTCACACTGCCATTCATGCCCCACCACTATGCCAGCCACACTATCATTCCAGCCACACCGCCATTCCAGCAACACCACCATTCCTGCCACACCACCATTCCAGCCACACCGCCATTCCTGCCACACCGCCATTCCTGCCACACCACCATTCCCGCCACACCACCATTCCAGCCGCACCACCAGTCCATCCACACTACCATTCCTACCACACCACTATGCCAGCCACACCACCAGTCCAGTCACACCACTATTCCTGCTACACCATCATTCCAACCACACCACTATGCCAACCACACCACTATCCCAACCACACCACCATACTTGCCACACCACCATACTTGTCACACCACCATTCCTGCCACACTACCATTCCTGACCCACCACTATGCCAGCAACACCATCATTCCTGCCATACCACCATTCCAGCCACACCACCATTCCAGCCACACCACCATTCCTGTCACACCACCTTCTCAGACACACCATCATTCCAGTCAAACCACCATTCCTGCCACACCACCATTCCAGCCACACCACCATTCCTGACACCGCCATTCCTGCCAAGCCACCACTCCACCCACACCACCATTCCCGCCACACCACTATGCCAGCCACACCACGATGCCAGTCACACCACCATTCTTGCTACACCACCATTCCTATCACACCACAATGCCAGCCACACCACCATTCCTGCCACATCACCATTCCTGCCACATCACCATTCCCGCCTAACCTCCATTCCTGCCACCACCACCATTCCAGCCACACCACCATTCCAGCCACACCGCTCTTCTTGCCACACCATCACTCCAGCCACATCACTATGCCAGCCACACCACCATTCCTGTCACACCACCATTCCTGCCACACCACTATTCCAGCCACACCACCGTTCCTGTCACACCGCCATTCCAGCCACACCATCATTCCTGCCACACAACCATTCCAGCCACACCACTATGCCAGCCACATCACCATTCCAGCCACACCACCATTCCTACTATGCCAGCCACACCACCATTCCAGCCACATCACAATTCCTGCCACACCATCATTGCAGCCACACCACTATGCTAACCACGCCACCATTTCTGCCACACTACCATTCCTGCCCCACCACTATGCCAGCCACACCACCATTCCAGCCACACCATTCCAGCCACACCACCATTCCTGCCACACCACCATTCCTGCCACACCACCTTTTCAGCCACACCACCATTCCAACCACACCACCATTCCAACCACACCACCATTCCAGCCACACCACCCTCCCTGCCACACCGCCATTCCTGCCACACCACCACTCCAGCCACACCACCATTCCCGCAACACCACCATTCCAGCCACACCATCATTCCAGGCACACTACTTCTAGCCACACCACCATGCCAGCCACACCACCATTCCTGCCACACCACTATGCCAGCCACACCACCATTCCTGCCACACCACCATTCCAGTCACACCCCATTCCCGCCTAACCACCATTCCTTCCACATCACCATTTCAGCCACACCACCATTCCTATCACATCACCATTCCTGCCACACCACCATTCCTGCCACACCACCTTTCCTGCCACACCACCATTCCTATCACATCACCATTCCTGCCACACCACCATTCCTGCCACACCACCTTTCCTGCCACACCACCAGTCCTATCACATCACCATTCCAGCCACACCACCATTCCTGCCACACCACCTTTCCTGCCA
Organism: Coenobita brevimanus; assembly: GCF_032717465.1. Classification (NCBI taxonomy): domain Eukaryota; kingdom Metazoa; phylum Arthropoda; class Malacostraca; order Decapoda; family Coenobitidae; genus Coenobita; species Coenobita brevimanus. The sequence continues at coordinate 22,963,221 of NC_136981.1, forward strand.
CACCACCATTCCTATCACATCACCATTCCTGCCACACCACCATTCCTGCCACACCACCTTTCCTGCCACACCACCATTCCTATCACATCACCATTCCTGCCACACCACCATTCCTGCCACACCACCTTTCCTGCCACACCACCATTCCTATCACATCACCATTCCTGCCACACCACCATTCCTGCCACACCACCTTTCCTGCCTCTACACGATTACTTACACCTCAACATTCGATCAACACCACCATTCCTGCCACACCACCTTTCCTGCCACTCCACCATTCCTATCACATCACCATTCCTGCCACACCACCATTCCTATCACATCACCATTCCAGCCACACCACCATTCCTGCCACACCACCTTTCCTGCCACTCCACCATTCTTATCACATCACCATTCCTGCCACACCACCATTCCTGCCACACCACCTTTCCTGCCACTCCACCATTTCTATCACACCACCATTCCTGCCACACCACCATTCCTATCACACTACCATTCCTTCCTTAATGACAGTAAGTTTCGTTTTTCCTCTTTTTCTATAGTTAAGATAGTTACTCTTCCTCCTCTCTTAGTTCCTTCCTTTCCTTTCATTAATTTTCGTTTCACCTCCTTTTCTCTTATTTATGCATCCCATTTTCTCTCTTATTATCATTTATTTTGCTTTGTTCTAATATTTTTTTTGCCAAATTCTCTCTCTCCCTGACTATTTTTTTTACCATCATCTAACTTTGTTATTATCCTTTCCTTCCGTTTCATCTTCCGTCGTACCTTCTCTCCTTCCCTCCCTCCCTCTTCTCTTTCTTTTCTCTGTCACTCTATTCCATTTTCCAGCCACCTGTCACTTCGTTCATCATCCCTCCTCTTAGCGTCTATTCTCTCCCCTCTTCACCAACCTCTGCTAAGCCATGTTTATCATCCTTGTAATTTCCCCGCTTGTATGCCACCCTTTCTGTTTATATATTTTTTCTCGTCCACCTCACACCTTGAACTTGCTCCTTGCAAGTTTGCCTCACATATTTCTCCCACACTTACTTTCTCTACCCCAGCTGTGAATACAACTCTCCATTTTATATCTGGCCTCCATTCAACTTGAGGAAGTTTCTCTAGGCATGCTTGTTCCGTCTGTCTCTCAATAATGCTTCTCGGAAGTGACGTTTTTGCCACTCGTAGTCCTTAAGGACATAAGCAAGGCAACATCACACCATAACATACCACACCACACAACAGGCCATACCATTGTGTCACACACCACACCATACAAAACCATACTTCCACACCACACGACAAAACTCCAAGGGTAATAAACCTAGGACCCTGCGTTTGTTACTCTTCCTATCTACCACATCATTATCCTGTGTTCATCCATGCGTTCTTTGTCTCTGCTACCCTCCATTTCATTATTCCACCATGCCTATCCTTTTATATCTGTCACTTATAACCCTAACAATATCCTTCTCAAGTGCCATACCTTCTTTGTTTGATATATATCACTGTTTCTTATTTTATTTCCTCCGTGCATACTTCATTAATCATAAAAGTTCTTCCACCCCAACCTTCAATATTTCAACTGGCCTCCTATCCTACCTTCATAATATGGCACCTTATCCACTTATTCCTCCAGTTTCATCTCAAGGTCGTTCTGTACATCCCCCTACTTCACACATTTCCGCTCCATTTCCCTTTTTGCCATATTTGTTTTAATTTACTGGAGGTATTCGACGATATGCAGTTTATTTCCAATTGGTGTGTAGGACAATAAGACAACACTATGGCTCTATATCCTGTTCATAATACATTCATGGCTAGCACCGGATTCTCATGTTTATTTCGTGTTGCAGTTTAGAATTCAAAATAGGTCATGTTATAGTGGATAAGGTATATTTACATTCGTACTGCTCTTAATATACATACTTATTGCATCCACCTCCCTTCTTGCCCACAAACCTTCCTCAGGTTTCTCCCTTGAATTTTATCTCATCGTTCTTCATCCCTCTATTTTGTTTCTTCTTTATACTTGTCCACTTTCCTTACAAAGTTTCTCTCCTGAGGTTAGTTTATTCAGTCTAACCAATCTAACCTGAGTCTACAAAGAGACAGGAAGATACTGTATACAGTATCTCTCTGTCTCCTTGTAGACTTGCCTCAAAAGAAAGATAATGATAGGGGACGGACGTTTGTTTTCAGCCTTCCCAGTCTTTTTGTTTATTCATAGGATTATAGATTTTGTACTAGGACTATCAAGGAAAAAACATGATGCTTCCATAGACTATTGAGTGCTGTACTTTTTCTACTAAAGTAATGAAAGAATACCATGACATAATCGTACAAAAAAAAAATAATGTATGCATTGCCCAAACTTTCAGTAGCAGGAGCCCTATTGTTATATTTCTTTCTTTCACTCCTTCATTGAACTTCATTGCTTCATTTGCCCACCACACTGTTCTAGCTTTTATCCATTTGGCTTCATGCACAGCACGTCCCTTCCAGCATCATGAAGCTACTTCACTTATTCTACATAATGTTCTTTTCCGTCTCAGAAGATCCTCACACTCTGTCTTCACGAACCTCTAACCTTGGCTCAAAAAGTTCTTGGCGTCATATGGATGTTGCCACTGTCTCGGGGCTTCACATTTCCCCACTCAAAAGTCTCATTACCGTTTCCGTAACGAAGCTCATCCCTGCCTTCCTTACAAAGTTTCAACCTATTTACCCTGGTAAGTTCCGTCTTATCTTCCTTACTTGGACCATAAAGTTCCCACTGCCTGCCTCGTGAAGGCCACCTTGCCTGCCTTATAAAGGTCCCCCTTGCCTGTCTCATAAAGCTCCTCTCTGCTTCAAGAAGTCTTCCCCGCCCAACCTCACTGAGCCACTCCAGGGGTTTGACTGAAAGGACTGCGTCATGAGGAAGCAGCATTTTGTTCCGGGAAACCTTTGTGTGTTTAGGGGTTATGAGAATAGATTTGGGGTAGTGTGGCGTACTACGGTGTAGTGTAGCATAATGTAGTGTGGTGTGATATAGTGCGATCTTAATATGTGCTGTGGTATTTTGTGATGTGGTATGATGTGTGTTGTTGGATGGACATTAGGTATGGAATTGAGGGGTGTGATGTGGAATGAAGTGGTAGTTTGGCATGATGTGGCATGGTCATTATGTATTGGTTAGTGGACTATGATGTGAAATGAGGTGGTAGTGTGATGTGGTGATGATTTGTTATATAGGTTGGTATGGTATGGTGCGGTGTGCTGGACTATCGTGGAGATATGGTGACGTATGTTGCTGTCGGGTGTATGGAGAAAATACGGCTCGCTTTCATGGTGTGATCTGTGACAGCTGTGTGTGTGTGTGTGTGTGTGTGTGTGTGTGTGTGTGTGTGTGTGTGTGTGTGTGTGTGTGTGTGTGTGTGTGTGTGTGTGTGTGCCAATATTGTATGGTACTGTTATGCGGTATAGTGTGGTGTAAGTTTCACTGCTATTAGGCGTACTATAGTGCGTAGTGAAACGATGTAATGATAGTGTTATGTGCTGGGATATGTCAATGAAATTATGTAGATGGTGATGCAGTGGTAAAATCTTATTAGTTTCAGTATAATGCTCTGGTCATGGTCTGGTGTGATGCTGTTTAGGGGAGTGGTGTGAGTGTGGTGGTAGTAATGACGTAGGAGCAATGCTCTCTCCGTTGTATGTGTACTAAACTAAATCAGACCTCGAACAGGCTTTCGATCCCACCTTACTCATTTTTCTTACCAGCTTTTTCCTGCATATGATATGTTATTATTTTCTTCTTTGTTTTATATGCCCCTTTTTTAGTTTAAAATGCGACTATTATCATCATTATCATCATCATGACATCCTTTCCCACCCTAGAACTGGGTAAGGAGTAGCACATCTAAACAGCCCAAGTTTGCCCAGTCCAATGGGCCACGCTTTCCCATTCACTCATCATTCAAAACCTCCGGAATCCTGGCTTTATCTGATACGCGAAAAACATTCACCACATTCTGTAGCTGTCAACATAAACTTATCCGATTGAGCTCAATCCGGATGCATAGTTACGGGCTCAAAGAGGGGTGCCAGATCCCTGATCAGTGCACTTCTCCTCAAAATATTCATCCAGCCAACTTCGATCTCCTGTCGGTTCCCTAGCTTCACCGACTTCCATACCTCACTCTCCTCACACACTCATCCACCATATCCTTCCAACCTTCTTCTCTGGCCTACCTCGCCTCCTTTCTCTTTCAAAAATTCGCTCAGATATACCCTTTTCGGTTTCCACTCCCTTTAGTAATCCATTCTCTCCACATAACCATACCATCTTCCAGGCATACACTCCCTTCTTCTGATTTTGGTGTCCACAGACTTCCTCACTTCACATCATTCACGAATCTCATTATTTTGTGCCCTATCCACATTCCGTACTCCACATATCCTCAGCAGTCCCATCTCCACTGCTCATACTCTTTGACTTTTCATTTTCGTGCCACATCATAGTCTTACATCCAGATATGTTAAAAGTTGGGTAACTAACACTCCTTCTCACCATTGTGTAAGTCTCGTGCACCTGCAACACTCAAGCCTCTGTTTCTTATCTGTGTATTCATGGCACCAGCTACTTTCCTTCCTCTTGTGCCACGGCTTCTTTCCACTTCTTTTGCATATTTTTCCTCTCGTTTCTTTAAGTGATTGTAAACCCCAGGTATATTTGATCAAACTCTCTTCAACCAATTCCAATGTATCTCCATTCACTGTAACATCATACTGGGAGTCACATTCTCTCTCAATGAACTCACTTCACTACTTATATTTTTCTACATTTACTCTCAAAGCATGATGTCTCACAGACATTAAGCAAAACGCTGCAACTAGTTTTCCGAGTTCATGTGCGGCATATGCAAGTAGTACTGCATCATCAGCATACAAATAAATCTTGAGATATTCCATCCATCACCATTCATTATCTCTTCAACTCTGTTTAGTCTTCTCCATTAGCTCGTGTTTTACTTCTCTCCTATCACCCCATCCATATATATATATATATATATATATATATATATATATATATATATATATATATATATATATATATATATACATATATATATAGGGTGGAGTGAAAAAATTTATTTTTTCTGTAATGAAATCCTAATAGTATGATAAAAAGGTTGCCTTTAGTTGATATAAGATACCAAAGTGCAAAATATTACTTCAATTGCTAAATATCTTCAGCTGAAGTGCCACCAGTGTGGGTGTGTAGTAAACTTACTATAACTGGTCAGAAAATGGGCCAATAGGTCATTTCAAAGTTAAAGTTCATTATTTCACTTCAAAAGTCCATCTTACTGGGAATTACTTAACAAGTTTGAATAAAATTTTCCAATCATTGATGAGTTTTTTATTAAAGTGCATAAAAAAATTTGCAGCAAGGCGATTAGTTGCCATATGCAGTGTTTGGCAACTCTGTGTTCTGATGATGGCCGTTACGACATTGGTGTGACTAGGGACTAGAGTTTTACGAGTGCATTAAGATATACCTGGGTTGTTTCCTAGTTGTTTAAATGGGTTGTTTTTGTTACATGCTCTGGACAATTTGAAATTTTATGAAACTGTGAAAGTGAACTCACCCACATCTTTTAGTTTGCAGTATGTATGGTGATTATGTGCAGTGATATTTAGATACCGGAATCCAGTGGACTGTTAACTGTTAATAAAGCATTTTGCCTGATAGTGACCTCACATGCCAGTGTAAGACTATTTGTAAAAAAAAAAATTGGCATCAAATACTCAGTGTAAGGAAGAGCATTTCACTAGAAACATGATGAAGTGCACGATATTTGGGTTACCTTCTTTGTGATGGATGATAATAAACTTCTCCAACCAATTACTCCATGTGAATGAAGGATTATCTCTTTAACAAAATACTTACTGAAAGAGTGAGATGAACAACAAGTGAGCTCTTCATTTTCAGAGGTAACAGAGGAAGTTTCCAAAAGGTGGAAAATATTTGGAAGAAAGGCCTCTTGTACCTAAGTGTCACACACGCGCGTTTTGGCAGATGTGATGTGGGAGCATACCATGATAAATACAGATCCCCTTAATTAAAGCCAAGGTACAAATCACGCAAAGAATCAGCCTAAGTACATAAATCAGCTTCAGAAATTTGAAGGACCATTCCAAAAGAAAATCCTTTGTTTGATATCTGCACCTTGCAAATGGTAAGGAGTTCTAACAGGTGCTCATGTGGAAAAGAGTAAGAAAGTTCCCCCAAAAGAACAGAACTTAACCTAACTGACCAGCGAACTCACAGATTAATGAAGTGATAGTGAAATATTGACATTGCACACAAGCATGACAGATTACAAACGAGAGAACAAAAGACAACAAGTGGAAAAAGCCCGTTTGGAAAAGCCTCAAATAATGCTTACCTCAGTCGGTACCATCTACAAATGCCATCTTAGAAATCGAAACAGAGACTAATGACCTTCAGCAACTAGAAGAGGCATCAGAAGATGATAAACTTAATCCAGTGCAACTAAATATGATACAGCAGAACAACAGATGCGAGAGACATTGCCTTCTATTATGCAAAGTTACTTGTGACCGATTTCAAGTGTCAGATAGAGTTGGGGCTGCTAGTTGCTTCTGCTGTATTGACAGATCTTAGAACTGTTAAGGTCCCAACGACCACAACAATGAATTATAGACCGAAAGTAAAGCTGATGACGTGCAACAGAGAAAAATGCTTCAACAGGAAAGTGAGAGTGCCTGACCATGCGAAGCTATGGTAACTTTGGATGGTGCAGGAAAGACAAAACATTGATCGCTCAAATCCAGAGAGAATGATGGATCCAACCACCGAAGAACCAGTAGGAGGCTGAGAACATATCACCATAATATCAGAACCACACCTTCGTGTACTTTGCACATGTGACACCTTCCCAGTGGCACAGCTAAGGACATCTGCAAAGGATTTAGTGAACTGCTTGAAAGAAAAGGATGTTGATTTAGGGAAACATTATGTGTAGGTGGGCTGTGACTCCACTGTGGTCAACATCTGGTAGCACTGGAGGAATCCTAAGGTTACCGGAAGAAACATTTGGTAAAACCATTGCAGTGGCTGATATGCCTTTTGCACATCAACGAACTTCTATTGCGTCATCTGTTTCATCATTTGGATGGTACCACTACTGGGCCAAAAGCATTTCTCAGGAGAAATTGGTCAAGCACTTTCAAAACTGTGAGAAACTCCAGTAGCAAATTTTAAACTTCTATTGAGATTTCTAAGAAGGACTTGTGTGAAGCGGATCCAGATGACCTAAGTAGTGATCAGAAATACCTTATGCTGAAATACACTAGAAGGTCATTACAGGTGGATCATTCTCCTGAGAGTCTACCGACACAAGAGTCCAGGCAATATATCACACTCAAGATGGCTTACTACAGCAGATGAAAATTACTACCAGGTTATATGCAAGCTCATTGCAGATTTAGCAACTTCATACAAGTTACAGACATCTAGCCAACTTTCATAGTCAAGGTATATGCACCAATGTGGTTTGAAATAAAGTGTAAACCATTATGGCAATATGGTGCTAAACATTTGTAGAAAATGATCGCAAAGAAGTCGGTATCTCTCTGGGGAGCTAAAAGAGAGTGCATGACTCTGTCATCGAGGGAAATGCGTATTATGCCCATCAGGAAAACATTCTTCCATTGCAATGACGTAAGCCATGACAGGCAGCAGATCCGTGAGTTGGGAATTAGGCGTATTATGAAAGCAAGGGCATGCAATGAAGAGAAAAGAAACAAAGATGGCACCCAGGAAGTTTAAGGTGCCAAAAATAAATTTTCAAAGCCAAAGAGACTTCACAGAACTGAGCATGTGAGGAGAGTGGGGGATGAAAATAAAAGGAAAACAGATCCTCCTATTACCAAATAAGTTCCGCTTGTTGAACTTTCATCATACATCAAGTATGAAAAAACTTTTCTGTCCAGAATTAATGCAGTTTCCATGTCACCCCACAAACCATAGAGAGATGTTGAATCTGGTTACTGAAGCTGCTGAAACAGTCTGCGGACCTTCAAACAGGAATGGATTTATTCGTGCTACATTAGCATTAAGACAAAAAATGCCAGAATTTGAGACAAAAGCTGACTACGTAACGAATCTTTAAGCAAGAACTCTTTCTAGTTAGGTGGTTGGTTGGGGAAAGGATGGTAACTCCATAAGGATCAAGAAATGTTCCTTAACTGTCTCAAGCCAGTTTAAAGGAGGAGAGACACACTAAGCTATATTTATTCTTTTCTTTTTATGTTGTTAATACATATAAACAAACCTTCGAACAATAATTAGGAAAGAATCCAATACATCTTTCTTTGGTAAATTGGAAACCAGTGTCTTTTCTCAAGTGTCAAACTTGTGATTTAGAGAGAAAATTTATCGAACCGGGGGAGGTTCTGGTTCTTAATTACATAATAAGGGTGTTTCAACATAAGACTAATATGCATTCATGTTCACAACTGCATTATTGAAAACTCTGTAAGGTATTGTGATAGATAATAGAAAAATAGATATTCAAAGGAATTTTTTCCTTTTTTACACGGAATTGCGCTGGAATTCCCACCCCTGGTATGGCTGAAGGTATTTAGCAAATAAAGTAATATTTTGTCTAGTATCTTATATCAACTAAAGGCAGCTTTTTATCACTATTAGAATTTCATTACAGAAAAAAAGTATTTTTCACTCCACCCTAATATATATATATATATATATATATATATATATATATATATATATATATATATATATATATATATATATATGCTGAACAACCATGGGGACATCACACAGCAACAGCCACTTGTCGCAAACCCATACCAATACGTGAATCATTCACTTAGATACCTATTAACGACTTACATACACTACCATTGCAAAATCTCTTGACGGCACCTAGCAACTCGTACATTGCGTAAATCCCTCCACAAACCTTCTCTGTCTACTTTTTCTTATGCTTTGTCGAGATCCATGAATGCCATTGGCACCTTATGGTCCTTCCTCACAAGTCTTCTCCACTGTCCGTGTTCCCGCAAATATTTGATCCACACATCACTCTCTCCCACACTAAAGCCACCCTGTTCATCACTGACTAAGGACTACTATAATCTTACTTTCTCTATAGTAATTTTTCCATATACCATCCCTACCACATTCAATAAACTTATGCCACGATAGTCGCATTTCATAAGTTTAAAATGCGACTATCAAAAGGAGAGAATATTACGTTGTGGTAAGCATTATAAATTGCCCCGA